>NW_027510563.1:306493-612986 GCF_048772815.1 Callospermophilus lateralis | reverse complement strand
TCCACAAAATATATGAACAAGGCCTCTGGCCGTGAGGTGGGGCTTTACAGAGATGGCTATATTTCTAAGATAAAGAATTTACCATCAGGGCTCCATGGTAACAGCTGTCAGGGGCGAAAAATGAGAAAGGTAGGAAAAAGCTCTTTCCCTCCCAGGTGTCCTTGAAAAGTTAACTTGCCCAGAAGCGAGGAAAAAACAGAAACAACAACGGCTTTTTTGAACTTCTGCAGACTGTGAACTTCTGAGCCCCTTCCCTTACATGTTGGGTACAAAATTCTGAAACTACCTATACTTGAGTTTCAGGAGAATAATTGATTACAACAGAAGCAATGCCCTCTGAATCTGGTTGCAACCAAATAGGACGGTTTCGCTGTCTTCGTTGCTATCTTAGGTGCCTTGCCTTGTCCGTCCCTACAACAGCATAATTGTATATAATTAAACATTGTTTATGTTTTCATGAAATGGTCAACAGATGTGAATAATTGTGTAATGGTGCAGATGTTTCCCAGAGTGCTCTATCATGATGCAGTTTCATTTGAAGATCAAATAGGGGGGCATACAACCCGTTTCAACTGGGAACATATATCCCTCACTTTAGCCATCCTATTCGGAATAGGAGTTGCTGCAGGGGTGGGCACAGGAACCACTGCCCTCGTCCATGGGACACAACAAATGACCCAATTAGAAGAAGCAATAGACCAAAACTAAGATATTAGATACCTCCATCAGAGCTTTGCATGAATTTTTAACCTCTCTCTCTGAAGTTGTTTTACAGAACAGGTGAGTGACACAAAACACACACACACACAGAAAAAAAATAGCAACATATATGTCAATCAAAATTCATCATAAAATATATATCATCCACAGATCCAAAAATATTCATTTTACTGAACATGGAAGCTCACCCATTGGTTGAATATTCAGTTCCAACACGGTTTAGTAGGAGTGATCTCTTCTCACAATTTGTATCTGCCAACTCATCCACCTCACAAGAATGTATGTGTGGTAACAGGTATGATTCTATATATCCATATAAAAATATATGTGCTGAATGGGCTACAGAGAAAGGGAGACAGGAATTCACAATTTGTTAACTTTAAAAACACATGGAGAACTATTTCAACAAAAAATTGACTAGATTTAACTCCTACTCTGTATCATGCAAAAGGCAAGTCCAAATATACACCATGACTCCTCTAAACTGCTTGTATTTCTATTCTGTTTGGGTTATTTTTCTCCATCCTATTAGAAATAGTATTCAGAGTCAGATAGGGTATGTGTTAGTGTCAGGGATTCAGTATTTCGAATAGAAAATAGGAAATTGAATCCAATGTGTATGCAAATATATGCTACACAAAAATCTTCCCACTCTCATCCAGAACAATGCTTTAACATTACTTTCGCCTCAAGTAAGACACAATTATAGGAGAAGAGTTAGAAAATCTGTGAATACCTATCTGGAATGGAAAATGCTCCAGATTTCACATCTTTGGTGGAGGTAGAGGACTTTCTAAAAGTAAGGGACAGGGTAAACACTCCACAAACATGGAGCTCTTCTGGCCTAAGGACTTTTTGAGAATCTCACTCTGAGGTTGGGCACTTGAAATTTAGGTTGTTTTCAGGAGCTTTATCTTCTTTTGTAGTGAGAACATCAAAGGTGGGTCTCCATCACTTTGACCTGAAGGACATGGGTTCTTATTTTCCAATTAACATGAAGCAGGAGGCCTGAATCCTCTCTTTGTTGGTAAACAGTGACCACTGGTGACTAAATGTCTCCCCATGTGAACTGTGAAGCCATTTTGTCCTCCTCCACTTTTTGTGGTGTTTTTCCTGCTGCACTGAGAGTTTAGTATTTGCTTCATAAAATACAAGGAGCCCAACTGAGACACAGTGCTGGAGGGAGTTATGTCACGTGTGGTGGGTCAGGGTGTGCAGGAGAACGCACCAATCAGGCTTCTATCCCTCATAGCTTGCCCCATTGCCCCCTTGTCCATATGACCCTTATTCTGAACATTGCCCTGAAACCTCTCCATATAAAAAGATGACTTTACAAATAAGGATCTGCTGGCTGCACCATGTCAGTCACAAGCCATTTGGAATCCAATGGTAGATCCTCATGGCCCTACTACTGATGTTTTTTCACACACCTGCCCACCAGTGCTCTAGGCCCACTACTCAGCAGACTCAAACGTACTGGCATCTCTTTTCTACAACATTTTCATGAAATCCAGTCAATCAAGGCACTGTCTGGTATACTCATGATCAGCAACAGGACATTCAAAGGTTCTCCAGTGCCACCTGGTCATGGAAATTTTAATAACTACATGGTATTCATCTAGCCATTGTTAAGGATGAAGTTGGAGGCACTGTGGGTTTCAATTCATTCAGAAACCATTAAATAATGAGGAAGCTCATTTTCAATGAAAGCTCTGGAGAACTCTCACAGGCAAGGCTTCCCAAAGAGTGGCCAAAAGGTCACATGAAGATAGGTAAATTGAGGTCTACAATGTGAGGTCCATGTGTGTTTTGACACTCAACTATGGCTGCCAAGTCTTTCAGAATAAAATCATGTGTTATCCTGGCTGAGATTCTCAGTGCTCTGTGGAAAGCCACCCTGGGCCTAGATCTCAGTTTCCAAGGGCGACTCTCATGCGTGGCCTCCTAATATCCCAACACAATTCATGGCAATACTTCTCTGAGTTCAGTTCCAGAATGCAGTCTCTAAGGGGAATCCAACCAGAGTTCAAGCCCAGGTGGACCAAGATATTTCTTACAACCACCACACAAATGACCACAATTAAAACCAAAACACTCAAACAAGGTCCTCATCTTCTTCCATATAGTCACTCATCGTAACCTCTGGCTGAAGGTCTCCATGAATGGCTCACCCAAAGACAGTGTCCAAATAAACTCCCTTGCCCCTCATTTGCCTAAAGTCATGTTGGCCTGGACACCCTTCCTGTGAACCAGGAGTGATCAAATAAGCCTCCCGTTAATACTGCTCTGTTTCTCCAATTTGTGGCCTACTGACTTTCAATTATAGATTCTTTATGTGATTTGGAGTCATGCAAAAACCTAAGCACCTCTGCAGTGATTTGAAGAACTCATTTGACCCAAAGAATACCAATTCTCACTTGATGGAGGTCAGGAACCTAACAGAGGAAGACGAGAGACTTCATCCACAATGACTGATCTTTTGGCAATTATGGTTTTGGATGCAAACATGGGATCATTCTTTAGATCCATCAGCTGCTGAGAATCAAAGTCACAGCCACATACAAGGCCAAGAGGCTAATTCAGACACATATCTTTCCAAAGCAATTAAGAAAGAGCCACAAGTGATGCCCATTCATTTCCATTTGAAAACTGTTTTCTTCAGGCTTCACAAAGGGGTGGCCTGAGGCAAAGACCTTCCTGATATTCAGGGCAACAGAACAATAGGTAAGCAAAAGGCCAAAAGCAGGGTATATCCACTGAGACTTTCCTGGTCACATTGATATCTGAGTTTTCTGAGATGCTGGCCATTCCCTTCAGCTATCCTGTACATGGCCATGTCACAGACCTTGGAGTTGTTACATATCTTGGACACAAAACCATGAGCCTATTCTGGAGAGTGGCCAGAATTCAGAAGAAAACAGAGACTTAGGAAGGTAGTAGGTATTGCCCATCCATAAGGAAAGCCGCACTCTATTCATAAATTAGGCAGGATGCATAATGGGAAGCTTTCTACTAGACAGGACACATCCATTGTTGCATTCTCTTTTCTCATGTCTACAACCGCGGACACAGTGGGATACACAGACATAGAAACACTCATCTTGTCAAACGACTTACTAGAAACAGTTCACTTCAAATCAAACAAACCGCCTTTCGTACCTATTCTCTGAACATGAGACAAAACAACAAACCCACACTCACAAATGCACCTCCTTCCCTCAAGTAGGTCTGTGACTCTCCGGAGTTAACTCTGACTGGTGGGCCATATTATGTTCCCCCAAAATGGCGTGTCCTCTATCAGATCTGGTTTCCTTGACCAACTCTGTGAAGTTGTCAGGAAAAAGTGGCCAGCTACTACCTGCTTTCGCAGGAAAAGTATCTCTTCAGAGCTCTCCTGGTATTTGGCTATACTCACATCAGGAGGTACCAAGAAAGACTGACTCTGTCCTTGGAAAATCCAATCAAGTGAGCCCACAGGGACATGGACTGGGATTGCCTCTCGGTGTCTTGGTTCTTGGATAGCAAGTTCAGAGTGTTCCATCACCAAGGAAATGAGGTATGTCACTTTCTTTGGAACTGAATGAGGCCACTGCCTTGGCAACCACTTTGTCCTAACACTTGCTTCCAAGGGTTCCATGAGATGGAGGCTGCTCCTACTTCCTGGAACACTTTCACAAGTTAGAATGGTATATCAACCATAGACACCTGGGAACAGCTCTCCACACAGGTCTGGTTTAGTCCATCTTCTCTAAAATAATAGAGAGATGCTGATTCGGACACATCCCTTTATCCTGACCAGGTTGTTTGACTTGGAATAGGACTTTTGCTCTCTCAGGTCTTTCATACCTCCCTACAACTTCTCCAGGTATCATTTCTGCATGGACCTTTGAGGTTTTCAGCAGGTGGAAGGTCCCCGAATTCCCTGTATTTTAAGAACAACTCTGTTGCTGCTCTTCTGTAAAATGAGATTGAGGGAACAGTGTATGTTTAGGGTTAATAACAGGTTCAATTTGGGTTAGGAATCATTCTGGGCGATGAATAATGGTATTGAGAACGTGCGATAATTACAAGAATATAGAGGTGAAATATCAGTATGGAAACAGAAATCTAGGTATGATTTGAAGCACAGGACCTTGTACCTTGGTAGATTTAATGTAGAAGAGAACATCCAGTCAAAATGGATAGTCGGTAGGATTAGGAAGATAGTCGGTAGGTTTAGGAAGAAGAGTGAGTATAGGATTTGGACCAAAAGTTCTTTAGCAATAGGGTTTCTGTTAGAGAATGAATGAAAATTTCAGCACATGTGAAGAGTCAGTCACAACGATGAACTGGGGAAAATAAGTAGGAAAGCAGGTATCAATAGAGACATTATGAAATCAGGCAAAGTATAAAGTGAGTTATAGGATTAGACATTTTCAACAGGGTTTAGTTTGAATATATAATCATTGGAAGAAACAAATATGTTGTCACCAATAGGATTGACATTTGAGAGCATTAGGCAACCTTCACATGGATGTTTTTAGTTATCCATGTTCACTTTCCTTTTAGACTTCGGTACAATCATAAGTGTGACCTTTACATTTTTTGTTCAGAATTTTACTGTGATAAAATATATATGTGGATCAGGTGACATGAGTATTTCTTCCACCATTTCTGGGAGCAATATTTTGAAGACATATACATTAGTGTTAGGGGTACACAGAGGTGTACCCTGTGTCTATGAATATAGAGATAATGCATGAATAGACCATCCTGTGAATAAATAATTTAACTGGTTCCACTTTAAATAATGAATTGAATTGATATCTAAAAATATATAAGAAATCTTATATTGATATATAATCATTCATTCCAACCAGTTATACATCTAATGGTAATTTTAGGATTATGGTTTATCATGAAGGGTGTTTGAGTTTTGCTTCATAAGAGATAATGAAAAATGAAAATATTGTGATTGGAAAAAGTCTTATGAAAAGACCAGTCAAGAAACATGGAGGAATACATGTGTTCTGAAGCAGGAAGTGACTGATCATTAAACAAATGCCTATAAGTTTTCTAACTTGTGGATGAAATATATATCCTATGATGTGCATAAACTGAAGAAATAGTAATGTACCAGTGTTGAATAGAAATGAACGTCAAAATACACATCATGTCCCCTAGGAATCTACTTGCATTGATGTTACACTGGGTAAGTATCTGTAGAAATATTAGAGTTTGTATTCACCATTCTATGAAGTTACTTTTCAGTACTAGGAAAGAAATATATATTTCAGGTGGATGATTATTTCTGAGTATAATCTTGTGGAAAGTTTGTTATAAATCCACATATATGAATATGAATGAATTTAGGGAGCGTATAATAAGACACATATATTTCATATTTTGAAAAATCTGGAGAGTATATATATATATATATATGCACGCACACGCACAGACATTAAAAAGTAGCAATATAGGAGATCCAACATGGTGGCGAACATGGAGAAATCAAGTCTCTGACCTCTTAAGCTGCGCAGGCATAGGGAGTCATAAACTGTCTAAATGCTGTTTGTTCAGAATCACTAGGCAATGCTGACCTGACATGGATCTGGTGCGAACAGTCTGGGCCCCTCAGAAAACACACAGAGCCCGGATCAGCTGCATAGAAGCTCAGATTTGCCTGCTTCTTGTGTCTCAGAACTAACATTCCCTCTGAAATAACTGGTCGGCCCTTCTGAATTTACAGAAGTAAAAGGCCACTGAATTGAAATGGGGCTTCGGAGACACAGTCAGGACCCATCCGTTGCATTGGTCACCTGGCAAAAGGAATGAACGGTCACCATTTGCATGGGATACCACCATGGAAGAGAACTGACGTCATGGGCAGAGGAGATAACTTCATTGAAACCAGTACGACAGGTGTGTAATTCCCTATGCATCTCTCTCCACACAGCGGGGAAACATTAAGGGCCCCTTCCAGCTCTCCTTTAAGGGGCCCTCCCAGGTCTCCCGTGAGAAAGATGGCCAGACCGAGGAAATCATGTGTGCTGTGGGACTCGTGGCATGGAATTCCCGGCTACCGCTCCCACCAGTGCTGACAACTGAGGTCTCTTACACCAGCTAATGTGGGCATGGATACCAGAGAGCAAGCAAATTCGCTGGGGGTTCCCAGCCCCAAGCTCTACAAACTTAGGGTCTGAGGGAGGCAAACAGGGAGAGAGTGGCAGGCGTTGATGAAAACAGGACTGCCAGGAACAGAGACCTGACGTGTAGCAAGTATTGTGGTGAGTGTCACAGTTGAGCGGAGCCTGGCTTGAGGAAACACTAGAGAAGGTCCTAGGCACTCAGGATTGGAGAACCGCCCAGTCTGGGAGGAAGAGCTGCTGCACAGTGATTGGTTCCCACCTATTGAGAGGAGAAGCTTGGCCCAGTGAGCACAGCTCCACCTACTGGAAGAGAAGTTAATTGAACTCTATGACTGCATGTATTATTATTATTATTATTTTATTTTTACTTTTTTTCTTTCATTTTCATTTTTTGTTGTTGTTCTTTAACTTATTTTAATGTTTTTATTTTTTAAATTTTACTATTATTATTATTATTTTAAATTTTAATTTTCATTTTTAATTATCATTATTATTTTAAAAAAATTATTTCTTTTTTTATTTTCTATTTTTTTCTTTTGTCTTTTCATTTCTTTTCAATTTTCTTATTCCCTCATCCTTGAATTCTACCTGCCTATTCTCATTCTCTTTAGTGACTTCTTCCCATCCCTTCTAATATCTTTCCTCCCAAGCTTCAAATAAATTTATAAGAATAAGCAGTAACTCAGCACTCAAACAAACAAGAAGTAACATGAGCAGCATAAAAAAGCAAGAAAGAAAAGGAGTACAAACAATGAAGGATAACCTAAATATTCAGGAGGACCTAGAATCATCAGAAAAATGGTCATATAAAAAACTCAAGGAATACCTTAGACAGATGGAATGAAACCTTAAAGAGGATACGAGAGAGCAAATAAATACAGTGAAAGAAAACATTGAAAATGAATTACATAAACAGATAAAAGAAGAAGTTAATCTTCTTTATCAGGAGATAGAGATTATAAAAATTCAAAGAATAATTCTAGAAATGAAGAAAACGATAAACCAAATTAAAAACTCAATTGAGAGTATCACTAACAGAGTGGAGCAAGTAGAAGACAGAATGTCACATAATGAAGACAAAATATATCATCTTGAAAAGAGTCTAGCCAACACAGAAAGGCTGGTAAAAAATCATGAGAAAAACATCCAAGAGATATGGGATAACATAAAAAAACCAAACTTATGAGTCATCTGGATAGAGGAAGGTACAGAGATTCAAACCATGGGAATGAGTAACCTGTTGAATGAAATAATTACAGAAAATTTTCCAGAAATAAAAAAGGAAACGGATATACAAGTTGAAGATGCTTACAGGACACAGAGCACACAAAATCACAGTAGACAAACGCCAAGACACATTGTTATGAAGATATCCAATATACAGAACAAAGAGAAAACATTAAAAGCTTCAAGAGAAAGGAGGAAGATTACATTCAGGGGTAAACCAATATGGTTAACAACCTATTTTTCATCACAGACACTGAAAGTGAGAGGATCCTGGAACAACGTATTTCAAACATTGAAAGACAATGGATGCCAAACAAGAATTCTGTATCCAGCAAAATTCAGCTTCAGGTACGACAACGAAATAAAAATCTTTCATGATAAAGAAAAGCTAAAAGAATTTGCAGCAAGAAAACCACCATTGCAAAGTGTCTTGAGCAAAACACTACACGAGGAAGAAATGAAAAACAACAACCAAAACCATCAGTGGGAAGTGCCTCAGTAATGACAGAGGGCGGGGGAAAAGCTAATCATGGAGAAACAAAGTAAATTCAAAAAAACGATAAATATTCAAACATGGATGGCAGTAGAAACCATATATCAATAGTAGCTCTAAACACTAATGGCTTAAACTCTCCAATAAAGCAACATAGGCTTGTAACTTGGATTCAAAAAACAAATCCAACAATATGTTGCCTCCAGGAGACATATCTGAATGGAAAAGACATACACAGGCTGAAGGTGAAAGGTTGGGAAAAAATATACCATGCACACGGTCCTCATAAGCAAGCAGGGGTGGCCATCCTCAAATCGAATTAAATCGACTTCATGACTAATTTAATCAAAAGGGATAATGAAGGAAATTATATACTGTTAAAAGGAACCATTCACCAACAAGACATAAAAATTATCAATATTTACGCACCATTAAATGGTGCTGCAACGTTCATAAAACAAATTCTCCTCAAGTTCAAGAATCAAATAGACCACAACACAATAATTATGGGTGACTTCAACACACCTCTCTCACCATTGGACAGATCCTCCAAATAAAAGTTGAATAAAGAAACTATAGAACTCAATATCACAATCAATAACCTAGACTTAACTGACATATATAAAATATATCAACCATCATCAAGTGGATATACTTTTTTTAAGCAGCACATGGATCCTTCTCAAAAATAGACCATATATTATGCCATAGAGCAACCCTCAATAAATATAAAGTGGTGGACATAATACCATGAATTTTATCTGATTATAATGGAATGAAACTGGAAACCAATGAAAAAGAAGGAAGGAAAAATCCTACATCACATTGAAAATGAACAACATGTTACTGAATGATTAATGTGTTACAGAAGACATAAATGAGAAAATGAAAAAATTCTTCGAGATAAATGAAAATACAGACACAACATATCGGAATCTATGGGACACAATGAAAGGAGTTTTAAGAGGGAAATTCACCACCTTGATGTCATTCCTCAAAAATAGGAAAGAACAACAAATAAATGAGCTCACACTTCATCTCAAAGCCCTAGAAAAGGAAGAGCAAAACAACAGCAAATGTAGCAGAAGGCAAGAAATAACTAAAATCAGAGCGGAAAACAACAAAATTGAAACAAAAGAAACTATTGAAAAAATTACAAAACTAAAGCTTGGTTCTGCGAAAAATAAATAAGAACAATATACACTTAGCATCCCTTTATGTTCAAAACATTAGAAAAATTAGAGATAACAGGAACTTACCTCGACATTGTAAAAGCTATCTATGTTAAGCCTCAGGCTAGCATTATTCTGAATGGAGAAAAATTGAAGCATTCCCTCTAAAATCTGGAACAAGACAGAGATGTCCTCTACCACCACTTCTATTCAATATAGTTCTCGAAACACTGGCCAGAGCAATTAGACAGATGAAAGAAATTAAAGGCATGAAAATAGGAAAAGAATAACTTAAATTATCACTACTTGCAGCTGACATAATTCTATATATAGAAGACCCAAAAGGGTCTACAAAAAAAAAAAAAAAAACTACTAGAACTAAGAAATGATTTCAGCAATGTGGCAGGATATAAAATCAACATTCATAAGTCAAAGGCATTTCTGTATATCAGTGACAAAACTTCTGAAATGGAAATGAGAAAAAAAAAAAAAACACTCCATTCACAATATCCTCAAAAAATAAAAATAAAATCCTTGGGAATCAACCTAACAATTGAGCTGAAAGATTTATACAATGCAAACTACAGAACCCTAAAAAGAGAAGTAAAATAAGATCTTAGAAGATGGAAAAATATACACTGTTCATGGATAAGGAGAACTAACATCATCAAAATGGTGATATTCCCAAAAGTTCTCTATAGGTTTAATGCAATACCAATCAAAATCCTAACGGCATTTCTTGTAGAAATAGAGAAAGCAATCATGAAATTCATTTGGAAAAATAAAATATCCAGAATATCAAAAGCAATTCTAACCAGGAAGTGTGAATCAGGCGGTATAGCGATACCAGATTTCAAACTAAATTTCAGAGCAATAGTAACAATGACAGCATGGTACTGGTACCAAAACAGGCGGGTGGACCAAAGGTACAGAATGGAGGACACAGAGATTAATCCACAATGCTACAACAATCTTCTATTTGATAAAGGAGCTAAAAGCATCAATGGAGGAAGGATAGCATCTTCAACAAATGGTTCTGGGAAAACTGGAAATCCATATGTAACAAAATGAAACTGAATCCCTTTCACTTGCATGCACAAAAGTTCACTCAAAATGGATCAAGGACCTTGATATCAAATCAGAGACATGGCGTCTGATAGAAGAAAAAGTTGGCTACGATCTACATACTGTGGGGTCGGGCTTCAAATTCCTAAATAGGACATCCATAGCACAAGAGTTAATAACTAGAATCAACACATGGGACTTACTCAAAGTAAAAAGTTGTTTCTCAGCAAAAGAAACAATAAGAGAGGTAAATAGGGAGCCTAAATTCTGGGAACAAATCTTTACTCCTCACACTTCAGATAGAGCCCTAATATCCAGAGTATACAAAGAACTCAAAAAATTAAACAATAAGATAACAAATAACCCAATCAACAAATGGGCCGAGGACCTCAACAGACATCTCAGAGGAGGACATATAATCAACAAGTACATGAAAAAATGCTCACCATCTCCAGTAGTCAGAGAAAGGTGAATCAAAACCACCCTAAGATACCATCTCACTCCAGTAAGATTGGCAGCCATTATGAAGTCAAACAACAAGTTTTAGTGAGAATGTGGGGAAACAGGTACACTTGTACATTGCTGGTGGGACTGCAAATTGGTGCATCCAATTTGGAAAGCAGTATGGAGATTTCTTGGAAAGCTGGGAATGAAACCACCATTTGACCCAGCTATTCCCCTTCTCGGTCAATTCCCTAAAGACCTAAAAAGAGCATGCTTCAGGGACACTGCTACCTCGATGTACATAGCAGCACAATTCACAATAGCAAGACTGTGAAACCAACCTATATGCCCTTCAATAGATGAATGGATAAAAAAAATGTGGCATTTATACAGAATGGAGTATTGCTCTGCATTAAAAAATGACAAAAAATCATAGATTTGCAGGGAAATGGATGGCACTAGAGCAGATTATGCTAAATGAAGCTACCCAATCCCTTAAAAACAAATGCCAAATGTCTTCTTTGATATATGGAGATTCACTAAGAACAGAATAGGTATGAAGAGGATGAGAAGAAGATTAACATTAAAACAGGGATGAGAGGTGGGAGGGAAAGGGAGAGAGAAGGGATATTGCATGGAAATGGAAGGAGACCCTCAGGGTTATACAAAATTACATACAAGAGGAAGAGAGAAGAAAGGGAAAAATAATACATGGGGAGAAATTTATTAAGGTAGAGGGGGTAGAGAGAGAAGATGGTGGGAGAGGGGAGGGGAGGGGGGATAGTAGAGGATAGGTAAGGCAGCAGAATACAACAGACACTAGTATGGCAATATGTGAATCAATGCATGTGTAACTGATGTGATTCTGCAATCTGTATACGGGGTACAAATGGGAGTTCATAACCCACTTGAATCAAAGTGACAAATATGATGTATCAAGAACTATGTAATGTTTTGAACAAGCATAAATAAAAATTTAAAAAAAAAGAAAACTAACTTCGGTGAATGATGCACGTGAATCCTAATATTTGTACAGTAACTGACCCAGTTTAACATCAATGCAAGTAGATTCCTATGGTACATGATGTGTATTTTGACATTCATTTTTATTCAACACTGGTACATACTATTTCATCAGTTTATGCACATCACAGGATATATATTTCATCCACAATTTAGCAAATTTATAGGCATTTGTTTCACTTTCAATCACGTCCTGCTTCAGAACACATGGATTCCTCCATATTTCTTGATTGGTAATTTCATGAGACTTCTTTCCAAACACATTATTTTCGATCCATAATCACTTTTGAAGCAAAACTCACACACACTTCATGATAAAAAATAACCCTAAGATTACAATTAGATATATAACTGGTTGGAATTAATGATTGTATGTCAATATATGATTTCTTATATATTTTCAGATAACAATTCAATCCATTATTTAAAGTGTAACCAGTTATATTATTTATTTACAGTATGTTCTATTCATGCATTATCTCTATATTCATAGACACAGGGTACACCACTTTGTACCCCCAATACTAATTTATATGTCTTCAAATATTGCTCACAGAAATGGTGTAAAAAATACTCATGTCACATGATCTACATATATATTTTATCACAATAATTTTCTGGGCACAAAATGCAAAGGTCACACTTATGATTGTACCAAATCCTAAATGGAAGTTGAATATGAATTACTAAAAACTTCCATTTCCAGTTTGCCTAATGCTTTCAAATGTCATTTCTATTGGTGACTACATATTTGTTTCTTCCTAAAATTATGTATTCAATCTCGATCCTGTTGAAAATGTCTAAACCTATCACTCACTTTACAATTGCCTGATTTTGTAATGTCTCTATTGATATCTTCTTTCCTATATTTTACGCAGTTCATCATTGTGACTGACTCTTCGCATGTGCTGACATTTACATTCACTGTATAAATGAAACCCTATTGCTAAAGAACATTTGATCCAAATTTTATACTCACTCTTCTTCCTAAACCTACGGACTCTCTTCCTTATCCTACCCACTATCCCAATTTGAGTGGATGTTCTCTTCTACAATCAATCTTCCAAGGTACAAGGTCCTATGCCATTGATTATCAATTTATCTGAGACAACCGTGCAGAACATAATTAAAAGCTAAGTATCCCAATCAAGGGCCTCATTCCCTTCTGGGCTACAAATCTTACCTAGATTTCTGTTTTCATACTTATATTTCACCTCTATAGTTTTATAAATATCACAGGTTCCCAATACCATTATTCATCCATCAGAATGATTCCGAACCCAAATTGAACATGTTATTAACCCTAACCATACACTGTTCCCTCAATCTAACTTTACAAAAGAGAAGGGACAGGGTTCATCTTGCAATACAGCAATGTAGGGGATCTGCCACCTACTGAGAACCTCAAAGGTCCATGCATATTTGATCCCTGGAGAAGATGTAGGCAGCTATGAAAGACCTGAAAGACCAAAAGTCATCTTCTATGGCAAACAACCTGTTCAGGATGAAGGGTTGTGTCTGAGTAAGCCTCTCTCTTCTTAATGTAGAGAAGATGGACCAAACCAGGCCTATGAGGAGAGCTGTTCCCGCAAACTGGTGTGGCCAATTTGGAAAGCAGTATGGAGATTCCTGGGAAAGCTTGGAATGGAACCACAATTTGACCCAGCTATTGCCCTTCTCGGACTATTTCCTGAAGACCTTAAAATAGTGTATACCTCTGGGATACTGCCACATCGATGTTCTTAGCAGTACAATTCACAATTGCTGCACTGTGGGCCCAACCTAGATGCCCTTCAATAGATGAATGGATAACAAAAATGTGGCATTTATACACCATGGAGTATTACGCAGCACTAAAATATGACAAAATCATGGAATTTTAAGGGAAATGGATGGTAATAGAGCAGATTATGCTTAGTGAAACTAGCCAATCCCTAAAAAACAAATACCAAATGTCTTCTTGGATATAATGAGAGCAACTAAGAACAGAGCAGGGAGGAAGAGGAGGAAGAAAAGATTTACATTAACAGAGACATGAGGTGGGAGGGAAAGGGAGAGAAAAGGGAAATTGCATGTTAATGGAGGGAGACCCTCATTGTTATACAAAATTACATATAACAGGTTGTGAAGGGAATGGGAAAATAAACAAGGAGAAAAAATAATTACAGTAGATGGGGTAGAGAGAGAAGATGGGAGGGGAAAAGAGGGGGATCACAGAGTATAGGAAAGGTAGCAGAATGCAACAGTAACTAATAGGGCATTATGTAAAAACGTGGATATGTAACCAATGTGATTCTGCAATCTTTATTTGGGGTAAAAATGGGAGTTCATAACCCACTTGAATCTAATGTATGAAATATGATATGTCAAGAGCTTTGTAACGTTTTGAACAACCAAAAAAAGAAAAATAAGTAGCCATGTATATGCCAATCGAAATTCATCATGATATATATATATATATATATATATATGTAATCCACAGATGCAAAAATATTCATTTCACTGAACATGGATTTATGTATAATGTTATTGAACTAGGAAGCTCACCCATAGGTTGAATTTTCAGTTCAAACAGCGTTTAGGAGTAGTGATCTCTTCTCACAATTTGTATCTGCCAATTCAGCCACCTCACAAGTATGTACGTGTGATACCAGGTAGGATTCTCTATGTGCATATAAAAATACGTGTGCTACAGAGAAAGGGAGACAGGATTCCCATATTTGTTAACTTTAAAAACACATGTAGAATTATTTCAACAAAAAATTGACTAGATTTATAGCTCCTATACTATATAATGCAAAAGGCAATTCCAACTACACACCATGCCTCCTCTGAACGGCTTGTATTTCTATTCTGCTTGGGTTATGTTTCACCATCATATTAGGATTATTAGTCAGAGTCTAGTAGGGTATGGGTTAATGTCAAGAATTCAGTATTTCAAATGGAAAATTGGAAAATGAATCCAATGTGTATGCAAATATGTGATATACAATAATCTTCCCACTCTCATCCAGAACAATGCTTTGACATTACCTTTGCCCCAAGTAAGACACAATTAGAGGATAAGAGTTAGAAATTCTGTGAATACTTATCTGGAATGGAAAATGATCAGGAGTTCACAACCTTGGAGGTGGTAGAGGAGTTTCCAAAAGGAAGGGACAGGGGTGATCACTCAACCTGATCTTTCATTAATATTGGGAGCCATCTTGCCTTAAAGCCATGGAAAGATAATTTTTGCTTTACTATAAATTACTGCAAATTCTGAACCTGCTTGGAATGCCTGCCCATGCCTTGAACTCTCCCATGCCTGTCTTACTGACCAGATCACAGCCCTCTCTGAAACCTTACTGACACCTCATAAATATTGGCCTTCCCTGGCCAGACAACGACCCTCTCTGAGGCTCTAATGGTCCTCATAATTTCTGATGCTGGGGCCAGCAAATAAAAAATGTTAACTACAGTTAGTGTGATGCTTGTCAAAGTTCTGTTTTCTGATACTCCCTTTTTGTGTAACTTTTTGGGCTATAAAGCTGGGGTGTAGGAAAGGTGGGAATGCTGTCTTTTTCCCGCCGTTTTGAGAAGGAGAGTCAGCCTAGCCGGTTGAACTAATAAGCTTGCCTTAATTTGATTTTAATTGGAGTCAGTGGTCTTTTCTTGCATCCTGGTCTAACATTTTGGAGTTCCCCAGCGAGATGACGTGACCAGATCACAAGACCAGACTGCTGGAAATTCTGACACTGGCCTTTCCTGCAGGGCTCAGGGCTGGAGAGCCAAGTTCCAAAGCCTTGGAGTGAGCCTTCGGTCCAGGGAGCACTGCAGTGAACCATCACACTAAAACTATTAGCAAGCACCTGGTGGAGGAGGCCTCCATTGGTAGGTGGTGCCTTTATAACATCTGATATCTGGTTAAGGGAGATGTCTTCTGATTACAGAGAGGTGGCCTGGGGAGGCTCACATGTACTCCTGTCCAGGACAGTAACAAGAATTGTTCTGTCCTCTGTTCTGTTCTGTATGGAATTTCTCTGAAAGGGTAGAAAGGTGCAGCCGGGCACGCAGGAGCTCCTACCCCGGAGCTTCAGCAAGACATTTCATTGCTCCTCAGTTTTTCTGTATCTTCACCAGGTTTCTGTTTCTTTGTGTTTTGTTTTGTGTTCTATATAGTTTTTGTTTGTTTGTTTTTGTGCATTTTGTTGTTTGATTTCTGTGGTAAAAACTTAAGGATATTGGACGTAAAAATGGGTAATAAAGCAAGTAAGCCTTACACCCTTTGGACTGTGTTCTAAAAAACTGTGATGAAGTTTACCCCCCTTTGTTAAGCAGGATGAGAAAAGCCCCTAGCTGGCAGCCTGGAACTCACCCACTGCAGAGGGCAATGCCTGCTGGCCCCCAAGGAACAGAGTATCTCCCAGGTTAACAATGGAAACTCCTTTAAAACCCCTTGTTGCTCCAGTTCAAGAGAGTCACAACCTTTGGGCAGAGTCCCCTGTGTTTCTGCTTTGTTAGCAAAGCAGCAAACCTCCCTTTTTATTTTTCTCAAACCCTGTCCTCATTATTAAATAGGTATTAATTCGCTTCAAGGTCAGAAACCGAAATTTAAGTTACAAATTTTGATAACCCCCCGACCCTGGAACTTTTTGAGAGCTGACTACTGAAATGTTAGGAGATGGAGCGAGATTGGGGTGGGACCAAACCAGAGGAGCTAGTCCCATAAGTAAAAGGAGGGACTGAGGGACTCCCAGCATCTACCAAAGCCCTGCTGCTTCAAGGAATTCCTTCCTTCGTTCCCTGCACTGTAAGGATTATGCCACCTCTGTCTTCTTAAAAAAAAGAAAAAGAAAAAGGGGACACTAAATGCAGTAAAGTCACCATGGAAACCCTTGATATTACATTTCAGGTTGCCCTCTGTGAAAACATCTGATCCCCTTGTGAGGACATCTATCCTGCCACTGGTGTAGGAAATTTTTCTCTTATCTGCTCTGTTTTTAAGGCTTCTGTCTGTCAGCCATAGTCTGGAGCTCCTTTCTGTCTGTCTTGTGTCTTTGTTTCTGGCCCTTTAAGACATGTGCAATAATGTGCTGATATTATAAATTGTTTCTTGGGAATGATATTAGTTCAATGTGTGTCTAAATGATGATGTTTTATTGTAACAATCTGGTATCTGGATGGGTTTTTGTAGCATTGCTCAATCTTGCAGTTAAAAGTCGGGTTTAGGTAATTGTTTAGTTTAGGATTTCAGATAATTCATGCCAGATAACTTAAATACTTAGGATGGAAAACTAAAGCACTCTACTTCCAAGTTGGCAAGTAACTTCCCAAATATTCAGTTTTATTTGTCACTAATTTTGAATTGGGTAGACTGAGAAAATATCACAGTGTGTACCAGTGCATTAATTTGGACAAGGATAGTAAATCATAGTATGGTATCTGTTGACAAAACAAGATGTAAAGTTATAAAATTTTGTGAATTTCATCTTAAAATTGTATCATAATTTTCAACATCCGAACCTCAAAATTATGGTTAAAATGCCTTAGGCCTGAGGTGTCTGCTCAGAATAGCAGTTTTTCCCTGCTCCTTTCAGACCTCAGCCAGGACTTTTGTTGAAATGCAAATGAAAGAAGCCTGCAAGCTCAGTAGGAGACTGATCTGAGGCCTAAGGCAGGAAAAAAGGTAAATTGTATGGTATTTATTAATTACTGGGCAGTCATTTTTTCTAGGACTCTTATTTTTTTCCTTAGATTCTGTATTCTTTTTTTGAGCTCATGAATTTGATCCTACAGACCTAGGTTAATGTTTTTCTGATCAGCTCTATCTTTGACCAACAGTGGAGTTTTTGAAACATTGCAATGGAGATTTCAACTGCAAAAAGCTACAAGGCCTTTACTATTATTATGTGTGCACACTTTTGTTATGTGTTGTATGTCTATATATACATATATCCCTATATCATATATATGTTATACAAATTAACACATATAAGGAGCACTCATAAAAAAAGCACTCATAAAAACAAATTTTAAAACGTGGATCCAAAGATCTTTAATTCAAGTGATTTAATTGGTACAATTTAAATTGGATAAACAGATAAAAATAAATGTCTTTAAATTTAACCTTACAAGTTTTTCTAGGTGTTCAAAAATCTAATAAAATATTAATGCCGACAAAAGGTCTAATATGCCTTGGTTCTAGGACTTTTTCTTCAACAAAAAATGGTACACTGTTCAATACATTTGTCTAATATTTTGATAAATAAGTAAAGTAAATTTGATATGGGATTACTCATTCATGAGTACTTTTGTTAGATATCTGATTGATTTACTAAGGTCTGTATAAGTTTGTCCTAAAGTCTGTATAAGATTGTAAAAATCAGTCATGTGTTAAAGAGACAAAAATTTCTTAAAACATAAGTTTACCCATAACATTGTGGTTATTAAGTTTTATTTTTCTAGAGCAAGCAACCCTAAAAATTAAACAACTGATTAAATAAGAACTGTTATTTTAGAGCACTGTACTGCCATTTCTTTAAAAGCTAAACTTGGTTAATGTAGAAAAATCAATGCAATTGTGATGCTATTAATGTGCTCATATCTTCCAGGTATACAAGTCTGTAAGGTAGAAACTTTAAAAGAGCATTATATCAAGCTGGTGTTCTGAAGTTGTATGGTAAACATATATATATATATATTGGGATTTATTTACCTGTTGTCAATAAGATATGTAAACTTTTATGTTACTTTTTATATTGGGGAACAATATAAATGTATTTTAAGTTAATGAGAGCCTAATCTATGTAAAGGTTAAAAACTTTCAGCCTTTTTTTAATTCATGTTTTAAATGCTATATCATATGGTGTTAGCTAATGTTCATGTGACCTCAAACAATTTATGTAAACTTTGTAAAATGATATTTTAAAAACAAAGATTAGCTTTAGAATTAAAACACTTAAGATTAATAAAGAGCCCTTCCTTACCTGAGATAAGGCTCTGTGTCCCATCTTATTATGTGAGAATGACTACGAAAGCAGTAGGTCAGATGTTATTTCATTTAAAGATATTTTCAAAAGTTTTTTTTTTTTCCTGTCAACATTACTAGCATCTCAAACAGAGGATATAATGTATAACTCAGCCAAAAATTTTAGGGTAGCTATTACACGAACTAAGTTTGTTTACTGTTGTTAATTTTATTTTGTAATTTCCTTATGGGTGATATAAAGATTCCCTGTTAGTGTTTTACAGAAGTGTTGCTTTAAGAACACAACATTGGTTAATTTAAGATAATTAGCCATCACCTACAAGACAGACAGAATAATACAGATCCCAAATAATAAAAAGATAAATAATTTTAAATTATAGACATTAAAGCCCAGTACTCTTAATATAAGTCTGTTAAAATTTATTTGATGGATGTTTAAGATTAGGATTTAAAATTAAAGTTATATGAAAAGGGACAAGAAAACCAATATTTGGCTCTTGCCCTCTGAGTCAGTCTGTATCCAGGGAACAGCGGACTTCTCTAAAGAGCTTTGCAACTCTGAACCACATAACTTCCTGATCAGGGAGATTAATGAGACCACTGGAGAACAGAAAGCCAATCAGTGCATTTGCTACGAAGAGGAGAGTCATCAGAGAAGGGAGACATCCCTGATGCTTCCGAGGGAAGCCACCTGGTCAAACAAGACCTGGACCCACCTAGCGCAAATGGCACTAGCAGAACTGAGAAGCTGCTCTCAAGTTTCCCCAGGAATGACTCCCATAAAATCTCAGCTGACTGTTCAGAATAGATAGAAACAAAAGTCAGTTTGACTGCTTCATCTTAAACACTTAGAAAAGACAGTTAAAAACAAATTACAGCCATTCCTGGGCATTTTATATAATAATAGTAATAATAATATTTTAAGGTATACACTTTATGTTAGCCTCCCAAAATAAGTAAGACTAAAGGCTACAAAGAAGGATTCTCAGACAGGAATGCCTGTAACTATAAAAAGAGGCTATCAAGATTATCTTCCAGAGGCAGAAGTTTTTAGTTTAAGGCCTACAGATATTCTTAACCTAAACACATAGTCTTGGTATTTGTTAGTATGACTATGCAGCAATGAGTAAGAGAATTAAAGGTTTCTCTATTAGACACAGAGGTCATACTAGTAAAAGTATTTTGCAAGATCAGATGACATTAAATTATTAAACTGAATCTTATGGGGAGGGACAAATGTAACACTAAAAGTTAAATATTAAGTTGACAGTCCTGATAACTGGGGATATTTAAGACTGGTGAGGAAACTTCTATACAGTGACATGTTCCAGCTGCTGCAACATTTATTAAGTACTCATGTTTTTTTGTTTCTCTCATAGAAGAACCCATCCCCAGATGACTTTACTACCTGTTCTTCCCAATCCAGACTTCAAACCTAACTGACTTCTAAAAGGCGACTAATGTCCCTCAGGCGGTGCCCCCTCACGTCACCCTCTCTCAGCTCAGAAGAAGTCTAAATGAGTGACGCCTCTCTTCTTACAACAATGGAGACAAAAATAAATAGAATATCAATATAAGTAATTAATTAAGTCAGGTAAAATCAGGGAGACGTGTTTTTGGGTGAGTTCAAAAAATCGGGAGACTATTACCTGAGGGATTAAAATTCCCACAGTGCTCTTCCTACCCAATCAAATATATGAAAGGAACACATTAGAAAAGGGGGGAATGATTGACCCAACCTTATCTTTTATTAAAATTGGGAGCCATCTTGCCACAAAGCCGTGAAAAGATAATTTTGGCTTAACTATAAATTACAGCAATATCTGAACCTGCTTGGAATGCCTGCCCGTGCCTTGAACTCACCCATGCCTGGCTATCTGACCAGATAACAGCCCTCTCTGAAACTTTGTTGACACCTCATAAATATTGGCCTTCCTTGGCCAGACGACACTCTCTGAGGCTCTAATGGTCCTCATAAATTCTGATGTTGGGGCCAGCAAACAAAAATGTAAACTACCATTAGTGTGATGCTTGTCAGAATTCTGTTATTTTTAACCCCACTTTTGTGTAACTTTCTGGGCTATAAAGCTGGGCTGCTCTTCTGTTCCCGACGTTTTGGGAGGGAGAGGCAGCCAGGGTGGTGGAAATAATAAGCTTGCTTTAATCTGATTTTAATTGGAGTCAGTGGTCTTTTCTTGCGACCTGGTCTAAAAGGTAAACACTACACAAACCTGGAGCTCTGCCGGACTAAAGACTTCTTGAGAAAATGCCTTTGACGATGCGCACTCGACATATATGTTGTTGTAAGAAGCTTTAGCTTCCATTCAAATGAGACCATCAAAGCTGGGTCTACATCTATGAGACCTGGAAAACATTGTTTCAATTTTTTCAAAGAACATGAGGCAGCAGTGCTGACTTCTCTCTGTAGGTAAACTGTGGCCACTGAAAGCTAAGTGTCTCCGCATGAGGATTGTGAAGCCATTTGGTCATCCTCCAATTTTCATGGTGTTTCTTTCTACTGCACTGGGAGTTTGGTATTTGCTTCATGAAATACAATGAGTTCAACTGGTACACAGTGCTGGAGGGAGTCCTGTCACGTGTGGTGGGTCCGGGTCTGCAGGAGAATGCACCAACCAGGCTTCTATCCCACAAAGCTTGACCCTTTGACCATAGCAACCTGATTCTGAACATTGCCCTGAAACGTCTCCATATAACAAAATGCCTTTTATGGAGAGGTTTCAGACATATAAGTGATTCCTGTCTGTAACATGTCAGCCACAAGTCATTTGGATGTCAATGGCAGAATCACATGTCCGGACCACAGATGTTTTATCACACACCTGCACACAACAGCTTTTGGCCCACTACTCAGCAGGCCCCAACATACTGGCATCTCTGTTCTACACCATTTTCATAAAACCCAGTCAATCAAGGCACTGTCTGGTACACTCAGGATCAGCAACTGTACATCCAAAGGTTCTCCAGTGGCAGGTGGCCATGGGAAGTTCAAAAATTTCATGGTATTTATCTAGCCATTTTCAAAGATGAAGTTGGAGAAACTGTGGGTTTCAATTCATTAAGAAACCATTAAATTTAGAGGAAGCACATTTCAATGAATAATCTAGAGAACTCTCACAGGCAAGTGTTCCCAAAGACTGGCCAAAAGGTCAAATGAAGCCAGCCCCATTGAGGTCTACAATGTAAGGTCCATGTGTGTTTTGACTCTCAACTATGGCTTCCAAGTCTTTCAGAATAAAATCATGTGATATCCTGGCTGAGATTCCCAGTGCTCTGTGGAAAGCCAGTCTGGGCTTAGATCTCAGTGTCCAAGGGCGACTCTCATGTGTGGCCTCCTAAAATCCCAACACAATTCATGGCAATACTTCTCTGAAGTCAGTTCCATAACGCATTCTCTAAGAAGAATCACACCAGAGTTCAAGCCCAGGTGGACCCAGGCATCTCTTACAACCACCACACAAATGACCACAATTAAAACTAAAACACTCCCACATGCTCCTCATCTTCTTCCACATAGACATTCATCATAAACTCTGGCTGGAGGTTTCCATGAAGGGCACAGCCCAATACACTGTTCAAAATAAGCACCCTTGTCCCTCATTTGCCTAAAGTCAGGGTGGCCTGGACACCCTTGCTGTGAACCAAGAGTGATCAAATAGGCCTGCCCTATATCTGATCTGCTTCTCCAATTTGAGGACTAATGACTGTCTGGTATAGATTCTTTATGTGAATTGGTATCATAGAAAACCCAAGCCCCTATCGGCTAGCCTCTGCAGGGATTTGAAGAAATGATTTGACCCAAATGATCCCTATTCTCACTTGATTTAGCTCAGGAAGCTTACAGAGGAAAGTGAGAGACTTCATTCACAATGACTGCTCTTTTGTCCATTTTGGTTTTGGATGCACACTTGGAAACTTTCTTTAGATCCATCAGGTGCTGAGAATCTAAGCCACTGCCACCACACCGGGCCAAGTGGCTGTTCCAGACACATCCCTTTCCAAAGCAATTAAGCAAAGAGCCACAGGTGATGCCCATTCATTTTCATTTGAAAACTGTTTTCTTCAGGCTTCACAAAGGGTTGGCCTGAGGCAAAGACCTTTCTGACATTCAGGGAAATAGAAACATAAGTAAGCAAATGGCCCAAAGCAGGGTTTCTCCACTGAGACTTTACTGGTCACACTGATATCTGAGTTTTCTGAGATGCTCCCATTCCCTTCAGCTATCCAGTACATGGCCATGTAACAGAGCTTGGACGTGGTACATATCTTGGAAACAAAACCATGAGGATACTCTGGAGAGTGGCCAATATTCAGGAAGAAAAGAGGAACTTAGGAAGATAGTAGCTGTTCACCTTCCATTAGGCAAGCCGCACTCCATTCTTAAATTGGGTGGGAAGAATGCTGGGGAGCTTTATACTAGACAGGACACAACTATTGATGCATTCGCATTTCAAATGTCTACAACCACGGATACAGTGGGATACACAGACATAGAAACACTCGTGTTGTCAAACGACTTTCTAGAAACTTTCCAGTCCAAACCTACATGAGACAAAACCACAATCTCACACCGACACCCACAACGGCACCTCCTTCCCCCAAGTATGACTGTGACTATCCTGAGTGTCCTCTGACTGGTGGGCCATACTATGTTCCCACGAAATGGCCTGTCCTATCTCAGATCTGGTCTTCTTTGCAAACTTTTTGAAGTTGTCAGGAGCCATGGTTGAGCCACTACCTGCTTTCTCAGAAAAAGCCGCTCTTCAGAGCTCTCCTGAAATTTGGTCATCATCACATAAGTAGGTACCAAGAAACACTGACTCTGTCTTTGGTAAATTCAAACAATTGAGACCACTGGGACTGAAACTAAGACTTGCTCTGGGTGCATGGCTTCCTGGATCCCAAGTTCAGAGAGTTCCATCAACAAGGAAGTGTTGTAGGTCACTTCCTTCAGGAACTGAATGAGTTCTCTGCGATGGAAAACCACTTTGTCCTAACAGTTGCTTCCAATGGTCCCATGAGATGGAGGCTGCCCCTACTTCCTGTGACACTTTCACAAGTTAGAATGGTATATCAACCATAGGCATCCGGGAACAGCTCTGTACACAGGCCTGGTTTGGTCCATTTAATCTACATTAAGAAGAGAGAGGCTGATTCAGACACATTCCTTCATTCTGACCAGGTTGTTTGACATGGAAGTTGACATGGATTTGACTTTTGCTCTCTCAGGTCCTTCATAGGTAAAAAGGTCGGTCAAAAGTCGGAGGAAAAGTCCACCAAGAGACTGTCTCATGCCACAGCAAAGGGTTTATTGGGCGTCCAGCATGCTGGGGCTCAGAGCTAACTTCAGAGGAGCAAAGAACAAAGAGCCCCAAGAACAACTTGAGCAGAGTTTATTTACATTCTTTAGAGAGGGCAGGGACTTTGCATACATCATAGCCTCCTTTAGCAAATCAACATACCACGGGAAAATCAAATAACAACCCAAAAACATGATTAGCACATTCATTGGCAGGAAGAGGTTGGACAGGGGGTGATTGGTTAGCCCTGAGAAGGGGTATACGTTTAAACTGATTGGTTGAAGCCCTGAGATGTATACGTGATGAGGTGCACGGTTTCTGGGAAGGGGTTGTTTAGTAACTAGGTGGTCAGGGAAGATTTCAACACACATCTAATTGGCAGTTCCGGGAATTGTCTTAACTGCCACAGGAATTTCAGGTTCTGAGTGCAGCTTGGAAACTTTACAAAACCTGGTTCTTTATGTTTCAATTTTAATTTCTTTTATTCTTTCATTTCCCACTCCTTTTTCTTACTACATTTAATCTTAAAAGTAATGAATCATAATTATTGCGGGGTCTCACCCTCTATTTCTGCCAGTGGAGCGTATTTCTGTCTGATTACCATGAGTTTTTCCTGCCCAATTTGAGCCTGGAGAAAGGAAACTAAGCGGTTAAGCAAACAAGGTCCCACAGTTAGCAACACCATAAGGATGATCAGGGGTCAAGATAAGCCTGATAGGAGTGTAGTTAACGAGGGGGACTGGGTAAACCATGACTCAAACCACCCTTGTTGAATCTCCCTTTCTCTCTGGCGCTCTTCAAGGCATTTTCTCAATTTACTCATGGATTCTCTTACAACTCCAGTATGGTCAGCATAAAAACAACATTCTTCTCTCAGTGCAGCACAGAGGCCCTGCTCCCTCATGAAGAGGAGGTCTAATCCTCGCCTGTTCTGTAAAACAACTTCAGAGAGAGAGAGTTTAAGGATTCCTACAGCACTGTGATGGAGGTCTCTAATGTCTTCCAGTCTTGATCTATTGCTGTTTCTAATCAGGCCATTTGTTGTGACCCATGGATGATAGCAGCTGTTCCCGTACCCACTCCTGCAGCAGCTCCTATCCTCAATAGGATGGCTAGAGTAAGGGACACTGGATGACAGCAAAATCAGGTTGTTTGTCCCCCTAGTAGACCTTAAAATGATTCTGCATCATAATAAAGAGCCCTGGGGAGTATCTGCACCATTACACAATAATTTACAAAACTGTCAAATACATGGGTTGAAATGCAAGGAGTTCTGACTGTGTGGAGTTCAGTACAATTAAGGTTCCTTTAATTAGTTCCCAGGGGCAGGAGTCAACTGTACTCTGGACTGGGGAAGTAGGCAAAGATGGAAACTGGGAAGTATGAGATGGTAGAGGGGTTCTGGTAGATCTAGGCATGGGAGGTTTTGGAGGCTTAATTCCTGGCTTGAGGGGATTGGGCCCTATTGCTGTGGGATTTTCTTCCTTTTTAATCAGGATGGTGAACCAGTGACCAACGTCATAACAAGGGCCATAAATATAGAATCTCATTTCCCACGTATTTTCCATAGACCATGTTGTTCTGAGGTAGCCCCTTCCTTTGGAAGTGAAAGTTATATTGAGGGGGTAACATAGACTATTCTTTCCACAGCGAGTTTTTGACACAACTTGGCTAGCGGCACATTTCTTGGGATCAATCCAGGTGTCAATTTTTCCTACCTGAATGATACTGTCTGGGGAGTTTGGGTTCAACCATGTAGCTCCCGTTTGTTCACAACCCCAAGATCTAAAATAAATGTCACTGGGTCCTCCACAGGTTTGGGCCTGTTTGCAACTTCAGAAATCAGCTGGGCACACATAAAAATCAAGACTGGCTAGTTTACACCTGAGCTGGGGAAGATGATATCCATAATTCATGGGGTAAGGTGGTCTATGTTGCCCTGGTTTGGGTTTGAGTGGGATCTGTGTGGAGTCCTCTATGTCAGGGAGATCCTAGTCAGAGAGGCCTATGGCAAGCTGACAAATGTCCAGGTAGAGAGATGGCCACCAAGTCCATAAGAGGGCTGTATGTGAAATAGACCACACTACTTGCCCAGTAGGATTTATAGCTGCCATTGTTGCTGAACAGGCTGATGGTGATTAGGACTGCTGGTGGTCAGGGGAAGAATCCATAGCCCTACCCACACGACGGACACGCAACTTGAGAGGGTTACCAGTCTGTTCCAGTTTCCAGCCGGATGCTGGACAGGGCGCAGGCTTGAGATGGGTGGCACGGATCCAGGAAGTGATTCCATCCACTTTCACCACTGTAGGTGTTATAAGCAGCACCTGGTATGGTCCTTTCCAGCGGCGATCCAGGGATGATACCTGATGCCGTCTCACATAGACGAAGACTCCCACTTGATATCGATGTGGGGTTCCCTCGTCTCCAGGCTGATAAGCAGTGGCCAACTGTTTCCACAGGTATTGCTGGGTGCTGTGTTTGTTCATGGGCTTTAAGTCTGTCAAGCAAGGGGGTGTGAAAGGAATAATTAAGTCTCAGAGTTGGGGTTAGGTCCCTTACTGGAGGAGGGGCACCATAGAGAATTTTATAAGTGGTGAGTTTACACAAAGAGGAAGAGGGTGTACTTCTTGCACGAAAGAGTGCTTAAGGTAGGAGCATAGTCCAATTTTTTATGCCGGTCTCCAAGCTTAATTTCTTTAAAGTCTCTTGGATGGTTCTAATCATCCTTTCTACCTGTCCAGAGCTCTGGGGTCTATAAGCACAATGTAACTTCCAATTAATCTTCAGGGTCCTGGTGAATCCCTGACTTACCTGGGCAACGAATGCCGGTCCATTATTGGACCCTATTACCTTAGGCAGGCCAAACCTTGGAAAAATGTCATCTAGAATCTTTTTGAGCACCGTCTGAGCCGTTTCTTTCTTCATGGGGAAGGCTTCAACCAATCATGAAAGAGTATCTACAAAGACTAGGGGATATTTAAGTCCATACCTTCCTGGCTTAATTTCAGGAAAAGTCCACTTCCCAGAATTGTCCTGGTCTGGTTCCTCGTAAGCGCTTCCCTGCAGGAAGCTTGGATGGGTAAGCATTAACTAATTGGCAGACTTGACAAGCTCTAGTCACCTGCTAAGCTATTTCTTTCCTCTGTGAATCAGTCATTAATAAATCCTTTCTTCGGTCCTTTAAGAGAGCCTATAACTTCTTTGAGCTTAAGTGGGTGAGCTAGTGTACGTCTTTGACATAAAGGTGGGCTTTTTGAAATTTTAAACTTGGCTCTGTAGGGTCCCAGAGTTCTGTATCTGTCTCCTCACATGATAAGTTGCCTGAATGTTCCAGTGTGGCCAAGTCTCCTGAATGTTGATCCCCCTGGTGTGGAAAAAGTTAACAGAGTCACTCCGTTTAGGGCTGCCAATTAAGCTTCCTCATCTGCCCTTCTGTTTTTAACTGCAACGAGGTCGTTTCCCTTCTGGTGCCCTGGACAGTGCACTATAGCTAGTTCCTTAGTGCCCTGCCCTGCTGAGAGAAGGTGGAGAATCTCAACTTTGTTCTTTATTTTTTTTTCCCAGTGGAGGTTAATATCCCCCTTTGCTGGTAAATAGCCCTGTGCACATTAGCATTGCCAAATGCATAGCGGCTATCAGTGTATATGGTGGCCCTTTTGCCTGTTGCTAGTTCCAATGCTTTCCTAAGGGCAATCAGTTCTGCCTTTTGGACTTATGTCTCTTCTGGGAGACCAGAGGATCAGATGACATTAGTTTTGCTAACTACTGCTGCTCCAGCCCGCCACATACCATCTTGGAGGAAGCTGCTCTCTTTCGTAAACCATACGACTTCAGGGTGAGGCAGTGGCTGGATTTTTCAAGTCTCGTCCTATACTGGTTTCCTCTGCAGTATGTGTTGACACTCATGAGCGACAGGTCCTGATGATTCTTCTGGCAGCCAGGTTGAGTGGAGCTGAAGGTCCAAGAGTTATTCTGTCTTTGCTAATCCAGAGGCTCTGGTAGTGGTTTATTCTGGAGTTTGATAGCCACCTCTCTGGAGGTTGACAGATGATGCTCTCCAGGGCATGGGGGGCTATCATGGATAGCTTCTGTCCCAACGTTCATTAATGAGCATCTTTTATTAGAAGCGCTGCCACTGCTATAGCTCTTAAGCAACGGGACCACCCAGTAGCCACTGGGTCCAGTTTTTTTGATAAGAATGCTACCGGCCTTTTCCAAAGTCCCAAATTCTAAGTGAACACTCCCCGTGCTATTCCTTTCTTTTTCTCGATGTAGAGAGTGAAGGGTTTATCTATATCTGGGAGTGCTAAGGCCGGAGAAGATAGCAGCACTTTTTTTGACATTATCAAAAGCTTGTTGGTGCTCAGGGGTCCATTGGAATTGGGCATTCCACTTTATCAGTGGGTATAAAGGGGCAGCCAGAGAGGTGAACCCAGGAATCCATCACCTGCAAAAGGCAGCAGTCCCAAGAAACTCTCTGAGTTGTCTCTTATTAGATGGGGGTGGTATCTGCACAATGGTTTGTTTTCTGTTCTCAGTGAGCCATCATTTGCCACCCCTAAGAGAATAACCCAGGAAGATTACTTCTTGCTGACAAATTTGGGCCTTTTGGCAGAAGCCCTATATCCAAGCCGAGCAAGCTCGTATAATAGTGCTTGGGTCCCAGACTTATAGTTCTCCTTGGTGTCCGCTGCCAGTAGCAGATCATCCACATATTGGAGTAGGGTGACTTCGGGGTGTGCAGTTCTGAAATCGTTTATGTCCCTGTGGAGGGCTTCATCAAAGAGAGTGTGGGGGGGTTTGAACCCCTGTGGGAGTCTAGTCTAGGTTAGTTGGCCAGATGTTCCAGTTTCTGGGTCTATCCACTCGAAAGCAAACAGCAACTGACTGTCCTTATGTAGAGGCAAGCAGAAGTAAGCATCTTTTAAGTCCAGCACAGTGTACCATTCCCGCTCCAGATTCAGAGTGCTAAGCAAATTATATGGATTGGGTACTGTGGGGTGAATGTCCTGCACTCTGTTGTTGATCTCTCTTAGGTCTTGAACAGGACTGTAGTCCCTAGTTCCTGGCTTTCTTACTGGTAGCAGGGGGGTATTCCAGGATGATTGACAGGGCCTTAGGACCCCAATGGCCAATTATTTCTGAATATGGGGACTTATCCCATCCTTAGCTTCTTTGCTTAGAGGATATTGTTTAACACTGATTGGAGAGGCCGAGGCTTTTAATTCTACTACTATTGGAGGTTGTTTTACGGCTAGACCTAACCCAGCAGTTTCTGCCCAGGCATTAGGATAATCTTTTATCCATTTCTGTTGTAGTTTGCCTCTTTGATCAGTCCTAGGGGGCACGAAGTGTTGATGTTCCTCTTCTACACACATAGTCAATTCTCTGACTTTGGGAGTTTTTACTGAAAGCTTTAGAACATTCACTTGGGGACCATCAGGGTTAAAAGTTACTCTATCCCCGAGTTTGGTAAGCAGATCCCTGTGCATCAATGGGGCTGGGCATTCTTGGATTACTAGGAAAGAGTGGTGGACTTTTCATTTTCCTACTTCCATAATCCTCTTAGTTGTCCAAGCCCGATATGTAGTGCCATTAGCCCCTTGAACTAGGGACCATTTATTTGATATGGGGCCCATTGAAGCCTTAAGGGCTGAGTATACTGCTCCTGTATCCACTTCAAAGTTCACTGGAGTACCCTCCACTTCAAATGTTACCCTGAGCTTGGGCAGGGGATCCGAGCCCTGACATTCCAAGTCCTCTTCTAGAGTCAGCATGGCGGGCTGCCGTGGCTTCTTCTTTTTGGGGCACTCTTTGACTCAGTGTTCTTTTTCTCTACAGTAGGTACATTGATCTGAGGCCAGGGACAGCCTTTGGCGTGGGCCCAAGTATCCCTTTCTGACTCCCTGCTTTTTAATTTCTGGCGTATTTGCTGCTGTGAAGAAAACCTTAGCCAATGCTTTTGTCTGCCTTTTGCTCCTTTCATCCTCCTTTTGTTCCCTTTCCTTCTCTCTCCTCTGTTCCCTCTCCTCCTCAGTTTCTCTCTTATAATATACTTATATACTTATACTATATACTTATAATATATATCTTATAATATACTATTTCAGCTTCTCTGTCTAAATCTCTTAAGGTCGTATTTTGTAACCCATCAAGACATTATAACTTTCTCTTAATATCTTGGGCAGCCTGCTCAATAAAGGCCATTGTAACAAATGCCTTTTGGTCATCTGCCTGAGGATCAAAAGGAGTATATTTTCTATATGCTTCCTTAATTCTCTCCAGAAACATAGAGGGAGACTCATTAGGCCCTTGGATAATCTCTCTTACATTGGCCAAATTGGTCGGCTCTCTGGCGGCCACTCAGAGACCCGCTATTAGAGCCTGGAGATATGTGGACAGATGCTTCCCACCTTCAAAGGTGTTGGAGTCCCAGTTGGGTCGGTTCATGGGCCCATAGGAATGGAGAGAGAGCATCACAGGGGCTTCTGAGTTCTCTATTATCCGTCGCCGGTGGGTTCCTTTAGGTTGCCCAGCTTCCTTCAGGAGAGGAGGGGTTGCTGCTGCTGCGGGGAAGTCCCCTGGAGGGCTTGGGTCTGGCCCAATTGCCTCTAGCAGTGGAGAGGCTGAGTCAGCGGTGGGAGGATCATCAGGAACTGTGTTGGGGGTTGGGGAGGGAGAGTAGACGATAAGGAGGGGGTGGAGTGTCCAGTCTTGTGACTCAGGGAGAATGGAAGGAAGAGGGAGAGGAGCGGAAAGTTTGAATGATAGGAATGTGGGGGAAGGGGTATATGGCTGTTGATCTGGTTGGCCACGTGGCCCCGGCTGAATGACAATATCTCTGAATTTTCAGATAAGAGGAAAGTGGAAGGATTCTTCTGGGGACATCCGAATTCAAGGATGGGCCATTCTGAAGCACAGAGAGTCTGCCAGGTACAGTGTTTTACTGAAAAAGAAAGATTCTGGGCCCTTGAGCGGACATCAGTCCAATGATCAAGGGTCAGGGACAGAGAAGAGGAAGTGCTTCGTCCCATAATGGGAGTTACTCAAACAGGGACAGTGAAGACACAAACACAACACAGACAAAGACAAACAGTAAACGTTTAACATGAGTCCAACACAAAGATTAGAACTGAGTAACTGGCAATGGGTTAGACAATAAAGACAGACAGTAAACTCAACATGAGTTCAGAACAATGACCAAAACTGAGTTACCGGCAAAACCTGATGGGCTGGCAAATTGAATCCTGAAGCAAAACATAACCGAGTTGAGGAAACTACTATTCCTTAAATTCCCTAGTCCTCCGGAGTGTCCCTCAGGGACGTGACCTTGGCTCTGTGACACGTCTGTCACCCCATAGGAGAGAGCTAATGCTCTTCACCAACAGCCACTTTGCCACGCCCTAGCCTGAAACCCGAAACCAGAAAGAGGCGCCTTACTTACCCCGAGAGGAGTCCCTTGAGGTCTTCCGTCCACCGCTGCCGGATATCTCACCCGGGGCCTCCAGATGAAAAGGTGCTGCGAACGTCAAAGGAAAAGACAACAAAGAGGCTTTCTCATGCATCAGCAAAGGGTTTATTGGGGGTCCAGAATGCTAGGGCTCAGAGCTCCCTTCAGAGGAGCAAAGAACAAAGAGCCCCGAGAACAACTTGAGCAGCGTTTATATACATTCTTTAGAGAGCTCAGGGACTTTACATACATCATAGCCTCCTTTAGGAAATCATCATGTACCACGGGAAAATCAAGTAACAACTCTAAAACATGATTAGCACATTCATTGGCGGGAAAAGTTGGGGCAGGGGGTGATTGGTCAACCCTGAGAAGGGGTATACATTTAAACTGATTGGTTGAAGCCCTGAGATGAATACGTGGTGAGATGCACGGCTTCTGGGAAGGGGTTGTTAAGTAACTAGGTGGTCAGGGAAGATTTCAACACACATCTAATGGGCAGTTCCAGGAATTGTCTTAACTGCCACAGGAATTTCAGGTTCTGAGTGCAGCTTGGAAACTTTACAAAACCTGGTTCTTTACATTTCAATTTCAATTTCTTTTATTCTTTCAGAACCTTACAGTGGAAGGTCAGAGACTTCATTCACAATGACTGCTCTTTTGGCTATATTGGTTTTGGATGCACACATGGGATCATTTTTTTGATCCGTCTGTTGCTGATAATCTAAGCCACAGCCTCACACAGGGCCAAGAGCCTGATTAAGACACATCTCTTTCCAAAGCAATTACTTCTCTGAGGTCAGTTTCAGAACTCATTCTCTGAGGAGAATAACACCAGTGTTCAAGACCAGGTGGACCCAGTCATCTCTTCCAACCGCCACACAAATGACCACAATTAAAACCAAAACACTCTCACATGGCACTCATCTTCTTACATATATACACTCATTATACCCTTTGGCTAGAGGTTTCCATGAATGGCGCAGCCCAAGAGAGTGTCCAAAATAAGCTTCCTTGCCCCTCATTTGCCTAACCTCAGGATTGCCTGAACACCCTTCCTGTGAACCAGGATTGATCACATAGTTCTTCCTTTAATACTGCTCTGCTTCTCCAATTTGAGGCCTACTGACTGTCAGGTATAGATTCCTTATGTGATTTGGAGTAATTAGGAAACCACAGTAACTTTGCAGCGCTTCAAAGAACTCATTTGACCCAAAGGATCCCTATTCTCACTTGGTGGAGGTCAGGAAACTTACAGAGGAAGGCGAGAGACTTCATGCTCAATGACTGATCTTTTTGCCATTTTGGTTTTGAATGCACACATTGGATCTTTCTTTAGATTCATCAGTCGCTGATAATCTAAGCCACAGCCTCAAACAGAGCCACAAGGCTGATTCAGACACATACTTTTCCAAAGCAGTTAAGCAAAGAGCCACAGGAGATGCCCATTCACTTCCATTTTAAAACTGTTTTCTTCAAAATTCACAAAGGGGTGGCCTGAGGCAAAGACCTTCCTGACTTCAGGGTAACAGAACAATAAGTCAGCAAATCCCAATGCAGGGTTTCTCCACTGAGACTTTCTTGGTAACACTGATATCTGAGTTTTCTGAGATGCTTACAATTCCCTTCAGCTATCCAGTACATGGCCATGTCACAGAGCTTGGAGGTGGTACATATCTTGGAAAAAAAACCATGAGCCTATTCTGGAGAGTGGCCAGAATTCAGAAAGAAAACAGTAACTTAGGAAGATAGTAGGTGTTGCCCATCGAAAAGCAACCAGCAGTCCTTTCCTAAAATGGGCAGGATGAATGCTGGGAAGCTTTCTACTAGACAGGATACATCCATTAATCCATTCTGTTTTCTAATGTGTACAACCAAGGACACAGTGGGATACATAGACAGAAACACACTCGCCTTGTCAAAGGACTTTCTAGAAACAGTCCACTCTAAACCAAACAAACCGCCTTTCCTACCTATTCTCAGAACATGAGACAAAACCCCAAACTCACACCCACACTCAAAAAGTCACCTCCTTCCCCCAAGTAAGTCTGTGACTATCCAGAGTGTCCTCTGACTGGTGGGCCATACTATGTTCCCCCAAAATGGCCTGTCCTGTCTCAGGTCTGGTCTCCTTGTCCATCTCTGTGAAGTTGTATGGAGCCTGTGCTGACCACTACCTGCTTTCTCATTAAAGGCCCATCTTCAGAGCTCTACTTGCATTTTGTCATCCTCAAACCATTAGGTACCAAGAGAGACAGACTCTCTCCTTGGTAAATCCAAACAAGTAAGTCCACTGGGAATGGGACTGGGACTGGCTCTGAGTGCCTGGCTTCCTGGATCCCAAGTTCAGAGAGTTACATCACCAAAGAAGTGAGGTAGGTCAATTCCAACAGGAAGGGACTGAGGTCACTGCCTTGGCAACCACTTTGTCCTAACACTTCTTTCCAAGGGTCCCTTGAGATGGAGGCTGCCCCTACTTACTGTGACACTTTCAGAAGTTAGAATGGTATATCAACCATAGACACCCATTAGAAGCTCTCCACACAGGGTTGGTTTGGTCCATCTTCTTTATATCAGTAGGAGAGAGGCTGATTCAGACACATCACTTCATCCTGAACAGGTGGTTTGCCATGGAAGATGACTTTTGCTCTCTCAGGTTCTTCATAGCTGCTACATCTTCTCTAGGGATCATTTCTGCATCAAACTTTGAGATTCTCAACAGGTGGAAGATCCCCTACATTAGTGTATTGTAAGACCAACTCTGTCCCTGCTCTTTTGTGAAGTTAGATTGAGGGAACAGTGTATGGTTAGGGTTAATAACATATTCTATTTGGGTTAGGAAACATTCTGCAGGATGAATAATGGTATTGGGAACCTGCGATATTCACAAGAATATATAGGTGAAATATAAGTATGAAACCTGAAATCTAGGTACGATTTGAAGCCCAGAAGGGCATTGGGCCCTTTAGTGAGATACTTAGCTTTGAATTATGTTCTGCACAGATATCTCAGATAAATCGATGTGCAATGGCAGAGGACCTTGTACCTTGGATGATTAAATGTCCTAGAGAACATTAAGTCAAAAAGGAATAGTCGGCAGGATTTGGAAGGTAGTCAGTAGGTTCAGAAAAAAGAGTGAATATAGGATTTGGACAAAAGTTTCATTAGCAATAGGGTTTTGGGTAGATAGTGAACGTAAATATGAGCACATATGAAGAGTCAGTCACAATGATGAACTGGGGAAAATATGTAGGAAAGCAGATATGAATAGAGACATTAGGAAATCAGGCAAAGTATAATGAAATAGGGTTAGACATTTTCAACATGGTTGAGGTTAAATATATAATCTTAGGAAGAAAGACATATGTTGCCTCCAATAGGATTGACATTTGAGAGCATTAGGCAACCTGGACATGGTTGTTTTTAGTAATCCATGCTCACTTTCCATTTTGCATAGGTGAAAGGTTAATTAAATAGGCACTTGTCACTTCCTGTTTTTCTGTATGCTTAACAAACCACTGTTGAAATTTTGAGAACTGTTTGCTAATTTTGTTCGGAGAATGTGCTGTCCCCAAATGAAAATCTGCAGAATATACTCCCTCACCCGGGTGCACGCAAACCGCACACTCGCCCTGACCCATCAATAAATTTCCCTTTCTGCCCTCTCCAAGAAAAGTATATAAGTTCTGTTAAAGCTGTTCTCAGGCTCTCTGCTCTATTCAAATGAGCTCTGAGCCCCAGCATGCTGGACCCCCAATAACCTCTTTGCTGTGGCCGAGTGTAAATGGTATACTGTTCTGTACTTAAAAGATGCTTTCTTTTGCTTGCCTCTGCATAAAGATAGTCAGTTGCTGTTTGCTTTCGAGTAGGTAGACCCAGAAACCAGAACATCTTTTCAACTAACTTGGACTAGACTCCCACAGGGGTTCAAAAACTCCCCCACTCTCTTTGATGAAGCCCTTCACAGACATTCCAACAACTTTAGAACTATGCAACCCGAAGTCATTCTGCTTCAATATGTGGATGTCCAGCTACTGGCAGCCAACACCAAAGAAAACTGTGAGTCTGAGACCCAAGCACTATTATCTGAGCTTGCTCAACTCAGGTAGAGAGCTTCGGACAAAAAGGCCCAAATTTGCCAGCAAGAAGTAATCTTCCTGGGGTATTCCCTTAGGCACGGTAAATGATGGCTCACTGAGCCCAGGAAACAAACCGTTGTGCAGATACCACCCCCATTTAACAGGAGACAACATAGAGAGTTTCTTGGGACTGCTGGCTTTAGCAGGTTATGGACCTGGGTTTGTGTTCTTAGCTGCTCCTTTATACCCGCTGTTAAATGAGAATGCCCAATTCCAATGGACCCTTGAGCACCAGCAAGCTTTTGATAATATCTAAGAACACTGACAATGAACTCCTCAACTTCAGTGAGCCCAGCCTGGAATTTCAGAAAGCCCTACACTATGTTAAAAATGTACATCAACTCAATCAACTTGGTTCAAAAAAACAGCAGGGATTACTGTAGGATCAAGAACAGAGTTTTAGCCTAACTCACTCACAGTGAAAGGAAATAATTGAATGGTTAACAAAAGCCTGTAAGTTCTGTCAATTTGTTAATGCTTACCCTTCCAAGCTTCTTGCAGGAAAGCACCTATGAGGAACCAGACCAGGACAAATCTGGGAAGTGGACGTTTCTGAAATTAAGCCAGCAAGGTATGGACTTAAATATCTCCTAGTCTTTGTAGATACATTTTCAGGATGGATTGAAGCCTTTCCCACCAAAAAAATAAAAGAAACTCGGCACAAATTGTGGTCAAGAAGTTCCTGAAAGATATTTATCAAAGACACGGCCTGACTAATGTAACATGGTCTGATAATTGAACAGCCTTCATGGGCCAGGAAAATCAGGGGTTAGCCAGGACCCTAGGGATTAATTGGAATTTACATTGCGCTTATAGACCCCAGAGCTCAGGACACATAAAAAAAATAAATAGAACCATTAAAGAGACCTTAACGAAATTAAGCTTAGAGACCGGCATAAAAGATTAGACTATGCTCCTGCCTTATGCACTGTTTCATGCAAGAAATACTCCCTTTGTTTCTTTGTGTAACCTCACCCCCTATGAAATTCTCTATGGGGCCCCTCCTCCACTAAGAGACCTAACCACGACTCTAAGACCTAAGGATCCCTTCCACACACCCTTGCTTGACAGACTTAAATCTCTTTTAAGAACTCAGCTATACCTGTGGAAACAGGTGGCTACTGGCTTCCAACCTGGGGACGAGGGGAATCCACGTTGATATCAAGAAAGAGACTTCCTCTGAATAAGATGACATCAGGTGTCATCCCTGGAACCCCACTGGAAAGGAACATTCCAGGTGCTACTTATAGCACCTACAGCAGTAAAAGTAGAGGGAATCACTTCCTGCATCCATGCCTCTCATCTCAAGCCTGTGCCATGTCCAGACTCTGGCTGGAAACTGGAAAAGACTGTTAACCCTTTCAAATTGCATATTTGCCACGTGGGTAAGGCTATAGACTCTCTCCTTGGCCACCCGTAGTCCTAATGCTCATCAGCCCCTTCAGCAGCGATGGCTGATCACAAATCCTACTAGACAAGAAGTATGGTCTATCTTGCATACAGCCCCCTTAGGGACCTGGTGGCCATCTCTCCACCCAGACATTTGTCAGCTGGCTATAGGTCTTTCCTATTAGAATATCCCTGATGAAGAGGATCCCATTAAAATTCCATTAAATCCTTTCCGTACCATAGATAATGGAAACAAACATTATGGTTGTAGGGACAGGCAAGCCAGATGCAGGTTGGCTAGCCTATATTAGTATGTTTGCCCGGCAGACTATCAAAGCCACAAACCGCCATGGCTGTGTGGGGGAAAAGCCGACTTCTTCTGTAAGTCATGGGGATTTGAGCATACAGGGGCTGCCTGGTGGAACCCAAAATCCTCATCAAATTCAGTACACAGCATTGGCCATATTACCACTTAGACAACCCAAACTGATGGCCCCCAGAGGAGTCTCTAGATGCTCAAATTCTGTGTGACCTTTTTAACTTCTGCAAGTGCTCAAAAGGGTGAAAGGAAATTCCCCTATGTGAAGGCCTTTTTCCTCTTTCTCTTACATCCTGAACTATGCTTCTCCAATAGTTCCTCAAACTCAGCCTTCTGCTCCATACTCTCTGCTGTCAGTCCCACCTCAGCAAACCTGATTTCTCTTCTCCAATTACTAGATCAAAAACCGAAACCTCTGCCGGTTCTCAGAGCATTGCCCCCTTGCTGAGGTAGCAGGTACTGAGGTACCCATCCACCCACTCACTTCTCTCTTTTCCTGTCAGTGCCCACACCGGGTCCCACCAGATCCTCTTACCACCTAACCCAAAGCTCAAACCAGCTTAGGAGAACCCTCAGACCCCTATCGAAGATGTAATGAAAATGGCCTTTAAAGTTGCTTTGTCATCACTGAAAACAGGTTACTAAGAATTTAAAGTCCCTCACAGGCTTTTTGGGATACTCACTCCCGTCTTCCTTTCTGCTCTACCGGTTCTACTGCTCAATTTATGTTGCTAGGAAAATTCCAAAACCCTTTCCCATTGTTCTTTTACATTTCTCCTTCCTTATTCTCAGATCCACGGAGCTGCTCTCACCCCCCGCCTTCCCCGTCTTCCCCCTCTGTACCAGGCCCACAGAAAAATCTTCACTGAACTTCTCCAGAAGTCTTCACCATGGCTGACTTTAGAACTTTCAGCAAAAGGGTCTCTATAAATGAGTTCAGTGTAGATTAACTTCCTCTTTTTCTGTTGCCCTGTTCTACTTGGCTACTGGCTGGAAAAATCAGCACTCCTAAGCTAGACAACCCCTTAATAGTTTTTCACAGAATGTGTGAAAAAGGCCTCTGGCCTTGAGCTGGGGCTTCACAGAGATGGCTACATTTCTAAGATAAAAAGTTACAAACTGGGCTCCATGGTAACAGTTGGCAGGGGGATAAAGAAAAGGAAAAAAAAAAGCTCTCTGCCTCCCAGGTGTCCTTGAAAAGTTAACTTGACCACAATAGAGGAGAAAACAGAAAAAAAAGCTTCTTTTTTTGAATTTCTGCAGACTGTGAACTTCTGAGTCTCTTCTCTTTCATGTTGGGTACAAAATTCTGAAACTACCTAAACTTTGGGTTCAGCGTGTTAATTGATTACAACAGAAGCAATGCCCTCTGAATCCGGTTGCAACCAAATAGGACTGTTTCCCTGTCTTTGGTGCTATCTTAAGTGCCGTGCCTTGTCCATCCCTACAACAGTATAATTCTATATACTTAAACATTGTTTATGTTTTCATGAAATGGTCAACAGATTTGATTAATTGTGTAATGGTGAAGATGTGTCCCAGATTGCTCTATAATGACCCAGGTTCATTTGAAGTTCAAACAGGGGGGGCATACAACCCGGTTCCACTGGGAACATATATCCCTCACTTTAGCCATCATATTAGGAATTGGAGTTGCGGCAGGGGTAATCACAGGAACCACTGCCCTGCTCCATGGTACACAACAAATGACCCAAATAGAAGCAGCAAGAGACCAAAACTTAAAGATAATAGAAACCTCCATCACAGCTTTGCAGGAATCTTTAACATCTGTATCTGAATTTGTTTTACACACCAGTTGAGGGTTGGACCTCCTCTTCATGAGAGAAGGGGGCCTTTGTGCTGCATTGATATAAGAATGTTGTTCTGATGCCGACCATACTGAGGTTGTAAAAAAAACCTATGAGTAAAATAAAAGGATGCCTTGAAAAGCATCAATGAGAGAGAGAGGCCCAAAAAGGGTGGTTTGAGTCTTGGTTCACACAGTCCCCCTGGTTATCTACGCTTTTAACAACCCTGGCCTGTCCAATAATAATCCTCATATTTTTTCTAACTATAAAACCCTGTTTGCTCAACCATGTAATTTCTTTACTCCAAGCTCAAATTGGACAAGTTAAACTTATGGTAATACCCCACTAGCAGACATAGAATGTGAAACGCCCCAATAATCTCTTTTATGATTAAAAGTAGCAAGAAGAAGAAGTGCGGAATGAAAGGTTAATAAAAAAGGTACTTGTAACTTCCTGTTTTTCTGTATGCTTAACAAAACACTGTTGAAATCTTGAGAACTGTTTGTAATCTTGTTCCCAGATTGTGCTGTCCCCAACTGCCAAATTGCAGAATGTATCCCCTCACCCACTTTCACACTAACTGCCCACTCGCTCTGACCCATCAATAAATTTCCGTCCCTGCCCTCTCCAAGGAAAGTATATAAGCTCTGCTTAAGCTGTTCTCAGGGCTCTCTGCTCTATTCATGTGAGCTCTGAGCCCCAGCTTGCTGGACCCCCAATTAACCCCTTGCTGTTGCATGAGACACTCTCTTGGTGATCTCTTCCTCCAACGCTTGCAGGAACATTACTTGGATGTTTGAATGTAGAAGAGAAAATCCAGTCATAAAGGGATAGTCGGTAAGATTAAGAAGATAGTCGGTAGGTTTAGGAAGAAGAGTGAGTATAGGATTTGGAAAACAATATCTTTAGCAATAGGGGTTCGGTTAGAGAGTGAATGTAAATGTCAGCACATGTGAACAGTCACAATAATGAAGTGGGGAAAATATGTAGGAAAGCAGATATCAATAAAGACATTACAAAATCAGGCAAAGTATAAAGTGAGTGATACAATTAGACATTTTCAACAGAATTGAGTTAGAATATATAATCTTAAGAAGAAACAAAATGTAGTCACCAATAGGATTGACATTTGAGAGCATTAGGCAACTTTGACATGGATGTTTTTTGTAATCCATGCTCACTTTCCATTTAGGCTTTGGTACAATCACAAGTGTGACCTTTACATTTGTCTCCAGAATACTACTGTGATAAAATGTATATGTAGATGTGGTGACATGAGTGTTTCTTCCACTATTTCTGGGAGCAATATTTTGAAGACATATAAATGGGTATTGGGGGTACAAAAAGGTGTACACTGTGTCATTGAATATAGAGATAATGCATGAATAGACCATAAGTGAATAAATAATATAACTGGTTCCACATTAAATAACAGATTGAATAGATATCTGAAAATATATAAGAAATCTTATATTGATATACAATCATTCATTCCAACCAATGATACATCTAATATTAATATTAGGGTTACGGTTTATCATGAAGATATGTTAGTTTTGCTACAAAAGTAATTATGGAAATCAAAAATAATGTGTTTGGAAAGAGTCAGTCACAATGCTGGCAATATGTAAACAAGGCCTCTGAGCTTGAGCTGGGGCTTCACAGAGATGGCTACATTTCTAAGATAAAGAAGTTACCAACTGGGCTTCATGGTAACAGCTGGCAGAGAGAAAAAAAAGAGAAGAAAATAGCTCTGCCCCATTCCCGGTGTCCTTAAAATGTTAACTTGCCCAGAACAGAGAAAAAAAAAAAAACAGAAACAAAAACTGCTTTTTATGAACTTCTGCAGACTCTGAACTTCTGAGCCCCTCCCTTACATGTTGGGTACAAAATTCTGAAACAATTTAATCTTGGGGTGCAGGGGATTAAATGATTACAACAGAAGCAATGCCCTCTAAATCCGGTTGTAACCAAATAGGACTGTTTCCGTGTCTTCGGTGCTATCTTAGTTGCCTTACCTTGCCTTGTCCATCCCTTTTCTCATGAAAAGACCAGTCAAGAAACATGGAGGAATGCATGTGCTCTGAAGCAGGAAGTGATTGATAGTGAAACAAATGCCTATAAATTTTCTAACTTGTGGATGAAATATATATCCTATGATGTGCATTAATTGAAGAAATAGTAATCTACCAGTGTTGAATAAAAATGAACGTCAAAATACACATCATGTCCGATTGGAATCTACTTGCATTTATGTTAAACTGGGTCAGGTACTGTAGAAATATTAGGATTTGTGTGCATCATTCACTGAAGTTACTTTTCAGTATAGGAAAGAAATATGTTTTTCAGGTGAATGAATAATTCTAAGAATTATCTTTGGAAAGTTGATTATAAATTTACGTATATGAATATGAATGAATTTGGTGAGTGTAAAATAAGACACATATTTCATATTTTGAAAAATCTGGAGAGTATATATATATATATATATATATATATATATATATATATATATATATATATGTGTGTTTGTGTGTGTGTGTGTGTGTGTGTGTGTGTGACTAAAGTCACGGTGGCCTGGACACCCTTCTTGTGAACCAGGAGTGATCAAACAGGTCTGCCATTAATACTTTTCCACTTCTCCAATTTGAGGCATTCTGACTTTGGCATTTCAATTCTTTATGTGAAATGGAGTCAAGAAAAAAGCGAAGCACCTATGGACTAGCCTCTGCATGGTTTTGAAGAATTCATTTGACCCAAAGGATCCCTATTCCCACTTGATGGAGGTCAGGAACCTTACAGAGAAAGGCGAGAGACTTCATCTACAATGACTGCAATTTTTGCCATTTTGATTTTGTATGCACACATGGGATCTTTCTTTACATCCACCAGGTGTTGGTAAGCTAAGCCACAGCCTCACACAGGGCCAAGAGACTGATTAAGACACATCCCTTTCCAAAGCAGTTAAGCAAAGAGCCACAGGTGATGCCCACTCATTTCCATTTGAAAACTGGTTTCTTCAGGCTTCACAAATGTGTGGCGTGAGGCAAAGCCCTTCCTGACATTCAGGGCAAAAGAGCAATAGGTAAGCAAAAGGCCCATAGCAGGGTTTCTCCACTGAGACTTTACTGGTCACACTGATATCTGAGTTTTCTGAGATGCTCGCCATTCCCTTCAGCTATCCAGTACATGGCCATATCACAGAGCTTGGAGGTGGTAAATATCTTGAACACAAAACCATGAGCCTATTCTTGAGTGTAGCCAGAATTCAGGAAGAAAACAGGAACTAAGGAAGTTTGTAGGTGTTGCCATTCGATAATGCAAGCCACAGTCCATTCATAAATTGGGCAGGGTTGATGCTGGGAAGCTTTCTACTAGACAGGATCCATACATTGATGCATTCTCTTTTCTAATGTCTGCAACAACAGACACATTGGGATACACAGACATGGAAACACTTGCCTTGTCCAATCACTTACTAGAAACGGTTCACTCCAAACCAAACAAACCACCTTTCTTACCTTTTCTCAGAACATGAGATAAAACCACAAACACACAACAAAAACCACAAAGGCATCGCCTTCCCCCAAGTAGGTCTGTGACTATTCGGAGTGTACTCTCACTGGTGAGCCTTACTATGTACCTCCAAAATGGCCTGTCCTGTCTCAGATCTGGTCTTTTTGGCCAACTCTGTGAAATTGTCAGGAGCCCGTGGTAAGCCACTACTTGCTTTCTCTGGAAAGGCCAGTCTTCAAAGCTTTCCTGGCATTTGGCCATTTTCACATCAATAGATACCAAGAAAGACTGACTCTGTCCTTGGAATATCCAAACAAGTGAGCCCACTGGGACTGGGACTAGGACTGGCTCTGGGTGCCTGGATTCCTGGATCACAAGTTCAGAGAGTTCCATCACCAAGGAATAGAGATGAGGTCACTTCCTTCAGGAACTGAATGAGGTCACTGCCTTTGCAACCACTTTTTCCTAACAGTTGCTTTCAAGGGTCCCATGAGATAGATGCTGTCCCTATTTCCCGTGACACTCTCACCAGTTAGAATAGTATATCACCCATAGGCACCCGTGAACAGCTCTCCACACAGGCCTGGATTGGTCCATCTTCTGTACATTAGGAACAGAGACACTGAGTCAGAAACAACCCCTCTCCAGACAGGGTTGTTTTCCATTGAAGATGACTTTTGCTCTCTCAGGTCCTTAATAGCTGCCTACATCTACATCTGCCTACATTTCTGCATGGACCTTTGAGGTTTTCAGCAGGTGATATATCCCCTACATTCCTATATTGTAAGACCAAGACTTTCCCTGCTCTTTTATAAAGTTAGAATGAGGGAATAGTATATGGTTTGGGTTAATTACTTGTTCGATTTGGGTTAGGAATCATTTTGCTGGATGAATAATGGTATTGGAAATCTGCAATATTTATAAAAATATAGAGGTGAAATATATGTATGAAAACAGAAATCTAAGTAATATTTGAAGCCCAGAAAGGGATTGGGCCCTTGATTGGGAGACTTAGCTTTGAATTATGTCCTGCACAGATGTCTCAGATAAATCAATACACAATGGCATCGGACCTTGTACCTTGAATGATTGAATGTCGAAGAGAACATCCATTCAAAAAAGGATAGTCAGTAGGATTTGGGAGATAGTCGGTAGATTCAGAAAGAAGAGTGAGTATAGGATTTGGACCAAAAGTTATTTAGCAATTGGGTTTCAGGTAGAGAGTGAATGTAAATGTGAGCACAAATGAACAGTCAAAATGATGAACTGGGAAATTATGAAGGAAAGCCTATATCAATAGAGACATTAGGATATCAGGCAAAGTTTAAAGTGAGTGATAGGATTAGACATTTTCAACAGGGTTGAGTTTGAATATATAATCTTAGAAAGAAACAAGTATGTAGTCAACAATTGGATTGACATTTGAGAGAATTAGGCAACCTGGACATGGATGTTTTTAGAAATCCATGCTCACTTTAAATTTAGGCTTTGGTACAATCATAAGTGTGACCTTTGCTTTATTTTCCAGAATATTACTGTGATAAAATGTATATGTAGATCAGGTGACATGAGTATTTCTTCCACCATTTCTGGGAACAATATTTTGAAGACATATAAATGAGTATTGGGGGTAGAATGTGGTGTAGTATCTGTCTAAGAATATAGAGATAATGCAAGAATAGACCATACTGTGAATAAATAATATAATTGGTCCGCTTTAAATAATGGACTGAGTTGATATCTGAAAATATACAGAAAATCTTATATTGATATTAAATCATTCATTCCAACCAGTTATACTTCTAATGGTAATATTAGGGTGATATTTCATCATGAAGAGTGTGTGAGTTTTGCTTCAAAAGTGATTATGGAAATCGAATATAATGTGTTTAGAAAGAAGTCTCATGAAAAGTCTTGTCAAAAAACATGGAGGAATACATGTGTTCTGAAGAATGAAGTTATTGAAAGTGAAACAAATGCCTATAAATTTGCTAACTTGTGTATGAAATATATATCTCATGATGTGCATAAACTGAAGAAATAGTAATGTACAAGTGTTGACTAAAAATGAACATCAAAATACACATCACGTTCCATAAATATCTACTTGCATTGGTGTTAAACTGGGTCAGTTACTGTAGAAATATTAGGATTCGTATGCACCATTCACAGAAGTTAGTTTTTAGTTCTAGGAAACAAATATGTATTTTAGGTGGATGAATATTTCTGAGAATAATCTCTTGAATATTTGATTATAAATCCACATACATGAATACGAATGAATTTAGGGAGTGTACATTAAGACCCATATATTTAATATTATGAAAAACTTGGAGAGTGTATACACACACACACACACACACACACACACACACACACACAGACATTAAAAAGTAGCAATATATATGGAAATCGAAATTCATCATGAAATGTATATCATCCACTGATCCAAAAATATTCATTATACTGAACATGATTTTATTTATCATGTTGTTCATCTATGAAGCTCACCCATTGGTTGAATTTTCAGTTCCAACTGTGTTTAGGTGGAGTGATCTCTTCTCCCAATTTGTATCTGCAAAGTCAGCCACCTCACAAGAATGTACATGTGATAACAGGTATGATTCAATATGTGCATATGAAATTACATGTGCTGAATTGGCTACAGAGAAATGCAGAAAGGAATTCATCTGTTTGTTAACTTTAAAAACACATGGAGAACTATTTCAACAAAATATTGACTAGATTTATAAGTCCTACCCTGTATAATGCAAAAGGCAAGTCCAGCAATACACTATGCCTCGTCTAAACTGCTTGTATTTCTATTCGGTTTGGGTTATTTTTCTCCATCATATTAGAATTAGTAGTCAGAGTCTAGTAGGGTATGGGTTAGTGTCAGGCATTCAGCATTTTGAATGGAAAATAGGAAAATGAATCCAATGTGTATGTAAATATGTGCTACACAAAAATCTTCGCACTCTAATCCAGAACAATGCCTTGACTTTACCTTCACCCCAAGTAAAATACAATTAGAGTGGAAGAGTTAGAAAATCTGTGAATACATATCTGGAATGTAATATGCTCAAGAGTTCACAACCTTGAAGGTGGCAGAGGAGTTTCCAAAAGTAAGGGACAGGTAAATACTCCACAAAAATGGAGCTCTGCTGGACTAAAGACTTCTGGTGAAACTGCCTCTGAGTTTGGGCACTTGAAATATTTGTTGTTGTCAGGAGTTTTAGCTTTTTTTGTAGAGAGACCATCAAAGCTAGGTATGTATCTAAGTGACCTGGAGGACATGGTTTCTTATTTTCTAATGAACATGAGGCAGCAGTGCTGAATTCTCTCTTTGTAGGTAAACTGTGGCCACTGGGGGGAAAATCTTTCCGTGTGGACTGTAAAGCCATCCGGCAATCCTCCACTTGTCGATGTGTTTCTTGCTGCTGCAATGTGAGTTTGGTATTTGCTTCACAAAATACAAGGAGTTCAACTGGGACACAGTGCTAAAGGGAGTTCTGTCACGTGTGGTGTGTCAGGGTCTGCAGGATAATGCACCAACCAGGCTTCAATCCCATCCTTGACCATAGCAATCTGATTCTGAACATTGCCCTGAAAACTCTCCATATAACAAGATGCCTTTACATAGAAGGGTCTGCTGGGTGCACCATGTCAGTCACAAGCCATTTGGAAGCCAATGGCAGATCCACATGGCCCCACCACAGATATTTTATCACACACCTGCACACGACTTTTCTAGGCCCACTTCACATCAGGCTCCAGCTTACTGGCATCTCTGTTCTACACGATTTTCACGGTCATGGGAATTTCAAAAATTTCATGGTATTTATCTAGCCATTTTTCAAGAATGATGTTGGAGGCACTGTGTGTTTAACTTCATTCAGGAACAATTAAATGGTGAGGAAGCTCATTTCAATGAAAGCTCTGGAGAAATCTCACAGGCAAGGCTTCCAAAGAGTGGCCAAAATTTCACAGGAAGCCAGGGCTATTGCTGTCTACAATGTGAGGTCCATTTGTGTTTTGACTCTCAAATATGGCTGCCATGTCTTTCAGAATAAAACCATGTGATATCCTGGCTGAGATTCCCAGTGCTCTGTGGAAAGCAAACCTGGGCCTAGATCTCGGTTTCCAAGGGCGACTCTCATGCGTGACCAACTGAAATCCCAACATATTTCATGATAACACTTCTCTAAGTCAGTTCCAGAACTCAGTCTTTAAGGGGAATCACACCAGAGTTCAGCCCAGGTGTACCCAGTCATATCTTCCAACTACCACACAAATGACCACAATTAAAACCAAAACACTCCCACATGGTCCTCATCTTCTTCCATATATACACTCTCATACTAAGTTCTGTCTGGAGGTTTACATGAGTGGCGAAGTCCAAGACAGTGTCCAAAATAAGCTCTCTTGCCCCTCATTGCCTAAAGTCATGGTGGCCTGGACACCCTTCCTGTGAACCAGGTGTGATCAAATAGGCCTGCCCTTAATACACCTCTGCTTCTCCAATTTGAGGCCTACTGACTGTCAGGTATAGATATTTTTATGTGAATTGGAGTCATGAGAAAACCAAAGAACCTATGTGCTAGACTCTCCAGGACTTTGAAGAACTCATTTGACACAAAGGATGCGTATTCTCACTTGATGGAGGTCAGTAGCTTTACAGAGGAAGGCAAGAGACTTCATCCACAGGGACTGCTCATTTGGCCATTTTGGGTATGGATTCACACACGGAATGATCCATCAGGTGATGAGAATCTAAGCCACAGCCTCACACAGGTCCAAGAGGCTGATTCAGACACATTATCAGGATCAATCACCTGTTTTTTTCCTCTGTCTAACTAGCTAGAGAGACCTTCTCTTTTAATTGAATTTTTATCTCTGTCTGACTAGCTTGAGAGACCTTCTCTTTTACTTGAATATTTCTACTATAACTATAATACAACCCAAGAAGATATCACCAAACAAAACTGAACCAGAATGAAACAAAAGTGGAACAACAGAAAATCATTATAATAGCTTTTCTATCCTCCTGAAATGTCCATCTCTTTTTTCTCTCAATCAGTTCCTCAGATGTGAGTGGTTTTTCTTCCATCTTACCCATCTCCAGGGAAGGCAACTTAAAACAAAAGTGAAGCAAAACAAAAGAGGAATTTTAAAATGGCTTCCCATCCTCTCGCCCTGTCTTCAGAGGTGAGCAGTTTACCTTATCACTTACCCTCACTCATTCCCCTTGCAGCCCTCCAAATGCCACAGTCTGGCTGGGCAAAATTCAGGAGCCACTTGACAAAAGAAACGAACTTTATTTTAAGAACCACACATGCCAAACAAAACAGCTCCTGAGGAAAACCTTCAGAACCCAACTGCCATCACCGGCTTCCCACAAGCCAGCAGTGACCTACCTCACTTACTTGGTGATGGAACTCTCTGAACTGGAAGCCCGGGACACAGAGCCAATCCCAGTCTCAGTCCCAGTGGGCTCATTGTTTGGATTTACTAAGGACAGTGCCAGTCTTTCTTGGTACATACTGATGTGAGGATGGCCAAATGCCAGGAGAGCTCTGAAGTGGAGCCTTTCCTGAGAAAGCAGGAAATAGCTGGCTCCTGAAAACTTCACAGAGTTGGCCAAGGAGACCAGATCTGAGACAGTACCGGCCATTTCGTGGGAAAATATTATGGCACACCAGTCAGAGGAAACTATGGATAGTCACAGACCTACTTTGGGGAAGGAGGTGACTTGTGGGTATGGGTGTGAGTTTGTGGTTTTGTATCATGTTCTGACAATAGGTAGGAAAAGCAGAATGTTTGGTTTGGGGTGAACTGTGTCTAGTAAGTCCTTTGGCAAGGCAACTGTTTCTATGTCTGTGTATCTCTCTGTGTCCGTGCTTGTAGACCATAGAAGGTGAATTAAAAATTATAGCCAGTTCTCCAAAGGGTATATCTGTAATTTCACCAAGAGACAGAATAGCACAGTTACTAATAATACCAAGCCTACATGATAAATTTTTCAGTCATGCTGTAGAAAGAGGTTCCAAGGGATTAGGCTCCACACGTGTAGATTAGGCTATGTTTCTTTAAATTTAGATTCTCGCCCCATGCTAAAACTAAATATTCAAGGACATGAATTTAATGGGCTATTGGATACAGATGCAGAACTTAGCATCATCTCTCATCAAGAACTTAGCATCATCTCTCGTCAAAACATTGGCCATTACAACAATACACTCAAATGCTTCAAGGCCTAGGATTGGTGACTAATCCCCATAGAAGAGCAATGGTATTATTGGAAGGATCCTGAAGGATGTGAAGGAACTAAACAGCCATACGTATGGATCATCTTCCCATAAATTTATGGGGATGAAATGTCCTAGATCGATTAAGTTTGACATTAACAAATAACATCAATCAAAATGTACCCACAATTATGGTTAGACAAGGTTTTAGGAAAGGAAAAAGATTAGAAAAACAAGAACAAGGTATAGCAGCCCCAATACAAATAGATCAAAGAACAGACAGACATGGGTTGGATTTTAAGAAAGGGCCACTAAGACAATAAAAACTACTTGGAAATCAGAAATACCAGTATGGGTTCCTCAGTGGCCCCTGACTAAAGAAAAGGTACAATCAACCCATGACCTGGTAAAACAACAATTAGCGGAAGGAAATATACAACCGTCTGTATCTCCCCATAATACTCCCATTTTTGTCATTAAAAAGAAATCTGGTAAATGGAGATTATTGCAAGATTTAAGAGCCATTAATAATGAGACGGTTATTATGCGACCTGCTCATTTGGGAATTCCTCAATGTTCTGCTTTGCCAAAAACCTGGTATGTTTTAATTATAGATATTAAAGATTGTTTTTATTCAATTGCAATTTATCCTGAGGATAGTCCATGGTTTGCATTTACTATCCCTGCACTGAATCATGAAGGTCCTGATCAGAGATCCAAATGGAAAGTACTCCCTCAAGGGATGGCTAACAGTCCAACTATGTGTCAAATTTATGTTAACAAATTAATCCAGCCACTTAGAAATCAAAATCCTGAACTACAAATATTTCACTATATGGATGGTGTATTATTAGCACAGAAAGCTAAAAACGCATTGCTAGAATGTTATGCCACACTTACAAACTTATTAAAAAATTATAAACTAGAGATAGCAATAGATAAAGTACAATTAAATTTTTCAATTAATTATTTAGAAGTTCTTTTATCCTCAATCATGGTCCATCCACCAAAAATTCAAATACGAATAGATCAACTCAAATCACTTAATGACTTTCAAAAGTTATTAGGAGACATAAATTGGATAAGGCCTTATCTAGGTATACCAACAAGAGAGTTTGAACCTTTATTTGATATCCTAAAAGGTCTATCAGATCCAAATGCACCCCGAATGTTAACACCTGAAGCAAGAAAGGCATTAAAAATCATTGAAAAATGTATGGAAAATATTCATTTGGATAGAATTGATTTAAGAATGCCTTTATTATTTATTGTACTACCACCAAAAAAATACTCCTACAGAAGTATTTTTGGCAAGAAGGTCCATTATTATGAATACATTTATCTTGTTCTCCTAACACTATTCTTATTAGGTATACTGAGGCTTTAGGACAATTAATACTCAAAGGAATAAAAGCAGCAAAGGGACTGATTGGAATGTCTTCCAATAAAATTATTACTCCATATACTATGAATCAAATTGATGAGTTAGATAATTAGTTAAATACTTGGGCAATAATCATGTGCAAATCTAATGTTTCATTTGAAAACCACTTACCATCTAATCCTTTATTGTCTTTTTGGTCATCACATCATGTAATTTTTCCAAAAATGAGAAGAAAAACACCTATTATAAATGCTACAAATATATTCACTGATGGGTCAAATAATGGTACAGCATTAATAGTTACACCTGATCAAACTTTTACATTTTTAGTACGAAAACAATTAGCTCAAAATGTAGAGCTTAATGCAGTATTACAAGCTTTTGTGATGCTTAAAGCATCTGTAATTAATTTATTTTCCAATAATCAGTATATAGTTATTGCTATAGTATCACTTGAAGATGGTGGAAGGATTTCCCCTTCCTCTACTCTTTTCTCTTTGCTTTCCACTATACAAAGTCTAATCTGGGACAGGAAAGATCCGTTCTTTATAGGACATTTCAGGACACATACAGGAATGCCTGGAGCCCTTAGTTTGGGCAATTATTTAGTAGATAAAACAACACATGACATACATACATATTTTCTCTACACTAGAAGAAGCTATAAATTTTTATAAAAAGTTCCATGTAAATGCTAATACTTTACAAAAGCATTTCAAAATAACTAAGGAACAAGCTAGATAAATAATAAAACAATGTCAAAATTGTGTGACCTTTTTACCACAAGTTAATCTTGGAGTCAATCCTAGAGGATTGATACCTAACCATATTTGGCAGATGAACGTCACAAACTTGCCAGAATTTGGAAAATTAAAATATTTGCATGTTACAGTTGATACTTCTTCTGGATTTTTGATGGTCTCCCTTCTTGCTGGGGAAAAAAACTAAAGATGTTATAGCTCATTGCTTACAAAATTTTGCCACTGTGGGCGTTCCAAAAGAGTTAAAAACAGATAATGCCCCTGGTTATATTTCTACCTCTTTTAAACAATTTTGCTCATCATTTGGCATTACTCATATAAGAGGAATCCCATACAATCCACAGGGACAAGGCATAGTTGAAAGATCACATCAAACTATTAAAACATACATATTAAAGCAAAAAGAAGGAATTGGGAAGGGGTATATATTCCCCAAAGATAAACTTAAAATAACCCTTTTACTCTAAACTTTTTAAATTTGGGTTCATCAGGGCTTAGTGCTGCAGAAAGACATATATGTCCAAATAATGTACATAAGCCCAAGGTACTTTGGAAGGATATTCTAACAGAACAATGGAAAGGTCCTGACCCAGTAATTGTCTGGAGTCTGGGGTCTGTTTTTGTGTTTCTACAGGGAGAAGAGTAGCCAATTTGGATTCCAGAGAGATTAACTAAAGAGATTTCTACAGACCAAAAATAAGATGATTTGGCTCAAATCAATAAGAGCTGATATCCAGAACTCCAGTTTGGCTGTTCTTACATCTGTGACAGAACCAGAATGTTTTTTTCAACATCTATTTTATTATTGCCCTTTCTCATATCATGAAGTTTTATTTTGTTTTTTTTTTAGCTCATACAGACCTAGGTTAATGTTTTGCTGATCAGTTCTATTTTTGGACAATAGAGTTTTTAGACATTGCAATGGAGATTTCACCTGTAAAAAGTCATAAGGCCTTTAATATTATGTCATGTGTTGTATGTATTATATTATGTGTGCACACTTGTGTTTTGTGTTATATGTTTGATTTCAGCATCTTTTCTGCGTTGACTATATTCTTTTCAAGTTGATATACTTTGTCTTCATTATCTGATGTTCTGACTTCTACTTGATCTAGTCTGTTTGTAATATTCTCATTAGCACTTTTAATCTGATTTACGGTTTCATGCATTTCTATGATTACAACTTGATTATTTTTAACACCTCTATCTCCTGATAAAGCTCATTCTTTGTGGATTTAATTTGTGTGGTTAGTTCCTCTTCAAAATATACTTTCAATGCTTGGATTTGCTGTCTCATGTCTTCTCTAATATTCCGTTCCATCTGAATTAGGAATGCCTTGATTTCTTTCCCTGTCCATATTTCTGATTCTTCTAGGTCCTCCTGTATATTTAGATTGTACTGCATTGTTCGTAACCCTTTTTCCCTTGTTTTTTCATATTGTTCACGTTGCTTTCCAGCTCTGTTTGACTGCTTTGTAACTGCTTTCTCCTATACATTTGTTTTGGCTTTGTATATCTCTGTTGTCTGTCTTTTGTGGTGGGAGATTATGCCTAGAAATTTTGGGCTTTGTTGTACTTTAAAGCTGATTCATTCAATTCATATAAGGCTTCTAGGTTCTGTATGCATATAATGATTTGCTGTTTGTTCTTAGGACTATATGTTTAGGTTGGGTGCTCTGGTGGTACAATGGTTAGTATGACTTGGCTACTTTAGAAGATTGCTTCACTGAAGGTGGATACTACCAGGCAATTGGATCAGGGTGTTGGTAGTAGCTAGGTATTTAGGAGTCTTATAGACAGCCTCGAGACATTCACCTATTTGCATTTAGACAATTACACACAATGGAAGATGTAATGCTTGGGATGAGAGTTGGGCGGTAGGAGAATGAAGGTGCTCTTAAAAAGAAAAAATGATAGAGGGAGAGATAGATTAGAGGGGAATGAAAAGAACAATAAAACTTGAAATGGGATAGAAAGAGAGAAGGAAAAGGGGCGAAAGGAACAGGGAGAGAAGAAGGAGAGAAAAAAATATCAACAACAGCAACAACAACAACAACCAAAAAAATTAAAGTCTTAGAGATCCACCTTCTTCTCTTCCAGTAGGCAGAGCTGTTCCTTCCAAGCGGAGTGTCTGCTCTCTACCTGCCGAGAGCTATCCCTGTACTGCGTCTTCTGGGGGTTTCTCAGACTTGTCAGTCCAGAGCCATTTCACTTCTCCAGCTCTTAACCCCCTTCCTCCTGTCAGCCTGCCAGCCAGGTCCTGTTTCCCAGAAGTGATTCTCCAGAGATCTAGTTACACTTGCAGCCCCACCGAGTGTCCCTTTTAAGCCCCAGTGCTGTGGTAAACTGGCGGCTAAGACCTTAGGGGTCACCGCTGGTGATATGGGGGCCTTGGGGTCTGGGCTCCCCTCTGCTTCCCTACGGACATGACCCCTGAGAAGTCAATGAAGTTTCCTGGCTGCTTGTATCAGTATGGGGAGTCACGGACCTCCTAAAGTGGATTCTGCTGGGAAGGAATTTTGCCAGCCGAACTCCGATGACGTCAACTCTCTGCTATGGCGGGCCCCAGGCTTCTTGCCGGATTGACTGAGGGGAGGGGTGGGACTGGCCCGGCCCGGTTCGCCTCAGCTCCTGGCGTGTGGAGGCTTGGCTAAAGACTTCTTCCTGCCAAGCTGTGTCTCAGCGTCTAGCAGGACCCAGTCACTTTGGCTGCGGGCGGGTGGATGGATCTGCAGCTGTGCCCGCGGTGTGCGGACTGTGGCTGGTGAATCTCGAACTCCGCGTCTAGTGGCAGGGTCCCGCTCGTCCGGGTCACACAGACGCTTCAAAAAAATTCTAGTAGCTCCCGGGCTACTAGTGGAATTTTGCTAGGAGAATCTCCGTTGGTAGAATCCAAGAGTTATCCTTGCGACTTTATGACCCCATCACTGTGAGTGCATTAAAAGCGCAGCCTCTCTGCCCGCCGCCATGTTGGATCCACCTTTTCTTTGCATTATATTTAATAATTCTCTTCGAGACAATGTAAATTGTTAAGAAAATTGTTTTCTTTTAGTGCCTTTTGGAATGTTACATAATTCTTTCTTTAGGCATTGTTGCCAGAATTTCTAACTTCATCCCAGTGCATGTGAAGACAAAGATAAAACCAATCTACAGCTTCTGCAATAGCCTTCACTGAACTGCTTGCAGAACTTGCCTGGACTATGTATCACTTGTATGCATTGTGAACTCACCTGCATGCATTGTGAACTATCTGTTGGTGCAGCGACTTGTGGTAGTGTTGGGGTATTTCTCTGATGATGTCATCGGTGGTACAATTTTTTCAAAAAGAGCCATCAATTGCCTTGGTGTATCTTCCTCCCTTCTGCTTGTCATGGTCGTTCAGCTAAAATTTGGGTGCCAACAGAGATGAGGCAAAGAACCTCACCCGCCCCTGGTACAAAGACCTCTCCACAGGTGTGGATGTATACTGGACCTGTAGTCAGTGATGGGTAAGATCCAATTACAATGGTACCAATCTAAGACAGGAGGCTGACACCTTGAGGTCAGCTCATTTGATAATGGGTAAGGACCATATGTACTATTGGACAACCTAAGGCAGGCATGATCCCTAAGCCACATGCTTGTTGTTTAAACAGAGAGGGTTAGATGTTGAGAGCCACAGCCCAAGGGGCCAAAGCAAACTTTCAGACTGCCAGCTGATGGTTGGCTCACAGCGGCCCCAGCAACATCTAGCTGATTGGCTCCTCTGCGGTGATGCCCATTGGGCTGTTTCCCCACCCTTTCAAATTATGGAGCTGCTTCTTGGGGGACTTTTTTGGCTCTGCTCAAACAACCCAGCCAATCGACCTCAAGAGCAGGAGGAGTGAGGAGGTTGAGAGCTTGTGGGAAGCCGGTGGTGGCAGTTGTGCTCTGAGTGTTTTTCCCGAGGAGCTATTTTTTGGCGTGTGTGGTTCTAAAAATAAAGTTAGCTTTTGACAAGTGGCTCCTGAATTGTGCCCAGCCAGACTGTGGCAATCCTAAATTGATGGAGCAAAATAACCAAAACAGAACAGAAATACAAGCAGTTCAGAGGAGGCATGGTGTATAGCTGGACTTACCTTTTGTATGATAAAGGGTAGGTGTTATAAATCAAGTCAATATTAAATTGAAGTAGTTCTCCGTGTGTTTTAAAGATAACAAATACGTGAATTCCTGTCGCCCTTTATCTGTATCCTATTCAGCACATGTATTTTTGTATGCACATATAGAATCCTACCTGGTAACACATGTACACTTTTGTGAGGTGGCAGACTTGGCAGATACAAATTGTCAAAAGAGATCACTCCTCCTGAACGTTGTTGGAACTGAAAATTAAAACTATGGGTGAGCTTCCTAGTTGAACAAGATAATACATAAATCCATGTTCAGTAAAATGAATATTTTTGGATCTGTGAATGATATATATTTCATGATAAATTTCGATTCGCATATATATTGCTACCTTTTAATGTCTGTGCGTGTGCGTGTGTGTGTGTGTGTGTGTGTGTGTGTGTGTGTATACACACACACTCTCCAGATTTTTCAGAATATAAAATATATGTGTCTTATTATACAATCCCTAAATGCATTCATATTCATGTATGTGGATTTATAATCAAATGTTCACAAAATTATTCTCAGAAATATTCATCCACCTCAAATACATATTGTTTCCTAGTACTGAAATCTAAATTCAGTGAATGGTGCATAGAAGTCCTAATTTTTCTACAGTAACTGACCCACTTTAACATCAATGCAAGTAGATTACTATGGTACATGATGTGTATTATGACGTTCATTTTTATTCAACAATGTTACATGACTATTTCTACAGTTTATGCACATCATAGGATAAATATTTCATTCACAAGTTTGCAAATTTATAGGCATTTGTTTCACTTTCTATCACTTCCTGCTTCAGTACACATGTATTCCTCCATGTTTTTTGACTGGTCTTTTCATGAGAATACTTTTCATTTTAGATTTCAATACTCATGTTGAAGCAAACCTCACACACTCTTCATGACAAATCATAACCCTAATATTACCATTAGATCTATAAATGGTTGTAATGAATGTATGTATATCAATATAAGATTTCCTGTATATTTTAAGATATCAATTCAATCCATAATTTAAAGTTGGAACCAGTTATATTATTTATTCACAGTATTGTCTATTCATTCATTTTATCAATATTTGTAGACACAGTGCAGACCTATTTGTACACCCAATACTAATTTATACATCTTCAAAATATTGACCACATAATTGGTTTAAGAAATACTCATGTCACCTGATCTACATATACACTTTATCACAGTAATATTCTGGACACAAAATGCAAAGTTCACACTTATGATTGTACCAAAGCCTAAATGGAAAGTGAGCATGGATTACTAAAAACATCCAAGTCCAGATTGCCTAATGCTCTCAAATGTCAATCCTATTGTTGCTAAATATTTGTTTCTTTCTAAGATTGTATATTCAACATCTACCATGCTGAAAATGTCTAATCCTATCACTCAATTTATACTTTGCTTGATTTCTTCCTGTCTCTATTGATATCTGCTTCCCTATATATTTTCCCCAGTTAATCATTGTAACTGACTCATCACATGTGCTGACATTTACATTCATTCTCTACCAGAAACCCTATTGCTAAAGAACTTTTGGAGCAAATCCTATACTCACTCTTCTTCCTAAACCTACTGACTATCTTTCCAATCCTACCAACTACCCTTTTTAAGTGGATGTTTTCTTCTACATTTGATCATCCAATTTACAAGGTCCTATGCCATTTTTTATCAATTTATCTGAGACATCTGTGCAGAAGGTATTTCAAAGCTAAGTATCCCAATCATGGACCCAATGCTCTTCTGGGCTTCAAATCTTACCTAGACTTCTGTATTCATACTTATATTTCACCTATATATTCTTGTAAATATCACAGGTTCCCATTGCCATTATTCATCATGCAGAATGATTCCTAACCCAAATCAAACCTGTTATTACCCTAACCATACACTGTTCCCTCAATCTAACTTTACAGAAAAGCAGGGACAGAGTGGGTCTTACAATCAGGAGTGTAGGGGATCTTCCACCTGCTGAGAACCTCAAAGGTCAATACAGAAATAATCCATGGAGAAGATGTAGGCAGCAATGAAGGACCTGAGGGAGGAAAAGTCAACTTCCATCGTAAACAACCTGGTCAGGGTGAAGGGATGTGTCTGAATCAGCCTCTCTCTTCTTAATGTAGAGAAGATGGACCAAACCAAGCCTGTGTGGAGAGCTGTTCCCAGGTGCCTATGGTTGATATATCATTCTAACTTGTGAAAATGTCACAGGAAGTAGGTGCACCCTCCATCTCATGGGACCCTTGGAAGCAACTGTTAGGACAAAGTGTTTGCCAAGGCAGTGACTTCATTCACTTCCTGAAGGAAGTTACCTCACATAACTTCCTTGGTAATGGAACTCTCTAAACTTGGGATTCAGGAAGCCAGGAGACCACAGCCAGTTCCAGTCCCAGTTCCAGTGGTCTCACTTGTTTGGGTAAACCAAGGACAGAGTCAGTCTTTCTTGGTTCCTAGTTATGTGAGGATGGCCAAATGCCAGGAAAGCTAAGAAGAGGGGCCTTTCCTGAGAAAGCAGGTAGTGGATCACCAGTGACTTCTGACAACTTCACAGAGTTGGCCAAGGAGACCAGAACTGAGACAGCACAGTGCATTTCGTGGAAATATAGTATATCCCACCCATCATAGGACACTCCGGATAGTCACAGACCTACTTTGGGGAAGGTGCTGCCTTTTTGAGTGTGGGTGTGAGTTTGAGAATATGTAGGAAAGGCGACTTGTTTGGTTTGGAGAGGACTTTATCTAGTATGTCCTCTGACAAGGTGAGTGTTTCTATTACTGTGTATCCCACTCTGTTTGTGGTCTTGGTATTAGAAAAAGAATGCATCATGGATGTGTTCTGTCTAGTAGAAAGCTTCCCAGCATTCATACTGCCAATTTATGAATGGATTGCGGCTAGCCTTATCAATGGGCAAAACCTACTATCTTTCTAAGTTCCTGTTTTCTTCCTGAATTCTGGAACTCTCCAGAATAGGCTCACAGTTTTGTGTCCAAGCTATGTGGCACCTCCAAGCTCTGTCACATGGCCATGTACTGGAGAGCTGAAGGGAAGGGGAGCATGTCAGAAAACTCAGATATCATTGTGACCAGGAAAGTATCAGTGGAGAAACCCTGCTTTGGGTCATTTGCTTACCTATTTTTCTGTTGCCCTAAATGTAAGGAAAGTCTTTGGCTCAGGCCACCTTTTTGTGAAGCCTGAAGAAAACAGTATTCAAATGGAAATGAGTGGGCATCACCTGTGGCTCTTTGCTTAATTTCTTTGGAAATGGATGTGTCTGAATCAGCCTCTTGGCTCTCGGTGAAGCTGGGGCTTAGATTGTCAGCACCTGATGAATCTAAAGAAAGATCCCATGTGTGCATCCATAACCAAAATTCAAAAAGATCAGTCATTGTGGATGAAGTCTCTCACCTTCCTCTGTTAGGTTCCTGACCTCCATCAAGTGTGATTATGGACCCTTGGGTAAAATGAGTTCTTCAAAGCCCTGCAGATGTGCTAGTGTTTTCTCATGACTACAAACCACATAAAGAATCTATACCTGACAGTCAGTAGGCCTCAAATAGTAGAAGCAGAGCAGTATTAATGGCAGGCCTATTTGATCACTCCTGGTTGACAGGAAGAGTGTCCAGGCCACACTTACTTTAGGCAAATGAGGGACAAGGAAGCTTATATTGGACACTGTCTTGAGCTGCGCCACTTATGGAAACCTCTTGCCAGAAGTTATGATGAATGTCTATATGGAAGAAAATGAGGGCCATGTGGGAGTGTTTTGGTTATAATTGTGGTCATTTTTGTGGCAGTTGGAAGAGATGACTCGGTCCACCAGGGCTTCACTCTTGGGTGATTCCCCTTATAGACTGAGTTCTGGAACTGACCTCAGAGTAGTATTGCCATGAATTGAGTTGGGATTTTAGGAGCCCACGCATGAGATTCACGCTTGGAATCTGAAATCTAGTCCCAGGTTGGTTTTCCACAGAGCACTGGGAATCTCAGCCAGGATATCACATGATTTTATTATGAAAAACATGGCAGCCATAGTTGAGAGTCAAAACACACATGGACCTCACATTGTACAGTTCAATGGGCCTGGCTTCATGTGACCTTTTGGCCACTCTTTGGGAAGCCTTTCCTGTGAGTGTTGTCCAGAGAATTCATTGAAATGAACTTCCTCACCATTTAGTGGTTCCTGAATGAATTGAAACCCACAGTGCCTCCAACTTCATCCTTGAAAAATGGCTAGATGAATACCATCAAATTTTTGAAATTCCCATGACCAGGTGGCACTGGAGAAACTTTGGATGTCCTGTTGCTGATCATGAGTATACAATACAGTGCCTTGATTGAATGGGTTTCATGAAAATGTTGAAGAACAGTGATGCCAGTAAGTTGGAGCCTCCTGAGTAGTGGGCTTAGAGTAGTGGTGTGCAGGTGTGTGATAAAACATCTGTGGTGGAGTCATGTGGACCTGCCATTGGCTTCCAAATAGCTTGTGACTGACATAGTGTAGCCAGCAAACCCTTATATGTAAATGCATCTTGTTATATGGAGAGTTTTCAGGGCAATGTTCAGAATCAGGTTGCTATGGTCAAGGGGGCAAGCTATGTGGGATAGAGGCCTGGTTGGTGCATTCTCTTGCAGACCCTGACACACCACACATGACAGAACTCCCTCTAGCACTGTGTCCCAGTTGAAATCTTTGTATTTCACGAAGCAAATACCAAACGCCCAGTGCAGCAGCAAGAAACACCACGAAAATTGGAGGATGACCAAATGGTTTCAGAGTCCTCACAGGGAGACACATAGCCCCCAGTGGCCACAGTTTACCTACAAAGAGAGAATTCAGCACTGCTGTCTCATGTTCATTGGAAAATAAGAAACAAGATCCTTCAGGTCACATAGATGCAGATCCAGCTTTAATTGTCTCACCACAAATGAAGATTAAGCTCCTGACAACAACAAATATTTCAAGTTCCCAACCTCAGAGGCAGTTTCTCAAGAAGTCTTTAGGCCAACAAAGCTCCATTTTTGTGGAGGGTTTACCCTGTTCGTTACTTTTGTAAACTCATCTACCACCTCCAAGTTTGTGAACAACTGAGCATATTGCATTCCATAAATAAATATATATATATATATATATATATATATATATATATATATATATATATATATATATATATATACAGATTTTCGAACTCTTCTCCTGTAATTGTGTCTTACTTGGGGCAAAGGTAATGTCAAGGCATTGTTCTGGATAAGAGTGGGAAGATTTTTCATAGCACATAATTACATACACATTGGATACCTTTTCCAATTTTCCATTCGAAATACTGAATCCCTGACACTAACCCATAGCCTACTAGACTCTGACTACTTATCCTAATATGATGGAGAATAATAATCCAAACAGAATAGAAATACAAGCAGTTCAGAGGAGGCATGGTGTATAGGTGAATTTGCCTTTTGCATTATGTAGTGTAGGAGGTATAAATCTAGTCAACTTTTGTTGAAATTGTTCTCCATGTGTTTTTAAAGTTAACGAATATGTGAATTCCTGTCTCCCTTTCTCTGTAGCCTATTTGCACATGTATTTTTATATGCACATATAGAATCCTACAAGGTACAACACGTACATTCTTGTGAAGTGGTTGACTTGGCAGATACACATTGTGAGAAGAGATCACTTCTCCTAAATGCTGTTGGAAGATAAAATTCGAACTCTCTGTGAGCTTCCTAGTTTAACAACATTATACATAAATCCATGTTCAGTAAAATGAATATTTTTGAAACTGTGGATGATATATATTTCATGGTGAATTTCAATTGGCATATATATTGCTACTTTTTAATGTCTGTGTGCATGTGTGTGTGTGTGTATATATATATATATATATATATATATATATATATATATATATATACAAACTTTCCAGATTTTTCAAAATATGAAATACATGTGTCTTATTATACATTTCCTAAATTCATTCATATTCATATATGTGAATTTATAATCAACTTTTCACAAGATTATCGTCAGAAATATTCATCCACCTGAAATACGTATTTGTTTCCTAGTACTGAAAACTATCTTCAGTGAATGGTGCCTACAAATCCTAAAATTAATACAGTAACTGACCCAGGTTAACATCAATGCAAATTGATTCCTATGGGACATGATGCGTATTTTGGCGTTCATTTTTATTCAAAACTGGTACATTACTATTTCTTCAGTTTATGCACATAATAGGATATATATTTCATCCACAAGTTCGCTAATTTAGAGGCATTTGTTTCACTTTCAATCACTTCCTGCTTCAGAACACATGTATTTTTTCATGGTTCTTGACTGGTCTTTTCATGAGACTTCTTTCCAAACACATTATTTTTGATTTCCATAATCACTTTTGAAGCAAAACTCACACACTTTTCATGATAAACCATAACCTTAATTTTACCATTAGATGTATAACTAGTTGGAATGAATGTATGTATATCAATATAAGATTTCTTATATATTTTAAGATATGAATCCAATGCATTATATAAAGTGGAACCAGTTATATTATTTATTAACAGTATGGTCTATTCATGCATTAGCTCTATATTCATAGACACAAGGTACACGTCTTTGTACCCCCAATACTAACTTATTAATCTTCAAAATATTGCTCCCAGAAATGATGGAAAAATTACTCATGTCACCTGATCTACATATATATTTTATCACAGTAATATTCTGGACACAAAATGCAAGGTTCACACTTATTATTGTACCAAAGCCTAAATTGAAAATGAACATGGATTACTAAACACAGCCATGTCCAGGTTGCCTAATGCTCTCAAATATCAATCCAATTAGTGACTACATATTGGTTTCTCCTAAGATCATATATTCAAATTCAACCATATTGAAAATGTCTAATCCTATCACCCACTTTATACTTTGCCTTATTTCGTAATATCTCTATTGATATCTTTTTCCTACATATTTTCTCCGGTTCACTATTTTGACTGACTCTTCACATGGGCTAACATTTACATTCACACTCTAAACAAAACCCTATTGATAAAGAATATTTTTTTTCCAAAACCTATACTGACTCTTCTTCCTAAACCTAACAACTATCTTCCTAATCCTACCGACTATCCCTTTTTGACTGAATGTTCTTTTCTACACCCAATCATCAAAGTAAACATTGGGCGAGCTTCGGAGGAAGAGACCACCAAAAGACTATCTCATGCAACAGCAAAGGGTTTATAGGGGGTCAGCATGCAGGGGGTCCGAGCTCACTTGAATAGAGCAGAGAGCCCTGAGAAGAGCTTAAGCAGAGCTTATATACTTTCTTTGGGGAGGGCAGGGAGCGAAGTTTATTGATGGGTGAGGGAGAGTGGGCGGTTTGCATTCAACCGGGTGAGGGAGTACATTCTGCAGTTTGGCATTTGGGGACAGGACATTCTGGGAACAAGATTAGCAAACAGTTCTCAAGATTTCAACAGTGTTTTGTTAAGCATACAGAAAAAAAAAAGTGACAAGTACATATTTTATTAATCTTTCATTCCCCACTTCTTCTTCTAGCTACTTTTAATCATAAAAGTGATCATTGGGGGGTGTCACATTCTATGTCTGCTAGTGGGGTATTACCATAAGTTTAACTTGTCCAATTTGAGCTTAGAGAAAAGAAATTACACGGTTGAGCAAACAGGGTTTTATAGTTAGCAATAATATGGAGATTATTATCGGACAGGCCAGGGTTGATAAAAAAGTAGTCAAACAGGGGGACTAGGTGAACCAAGTCTCAAACCACTTTTTTTGGTCCTCTCACTCTCTCATTGACGCTCTTCAAGGTGTCTTTTTAATTTAATCATTTTTTTTTACAACTACATTATGCTCAGAACAAACACAAAATTCTTCCCAGGAAGTGACAAATACCTATTTTATTAACCTTTCACTTCCGACTATCCCTTTTTGACTGGATGTTCTCTTCGACATTCAATCATCGAAGGTACAAGGTCCTATGCCATTGTATATTGATTAATCTGACACATCTGTGCACAACCTAATTCAAAGCTAAGTATTCCAATCAAGGGCCCAATGCTCTTTTGGGCTTCAAATCTTACCTAGATTTCTGTTTTCATACATATATTTCACCTATATATTCTCATACATATCGCAGGTTCCCAATACCATTATTCATCCAGCAGAATGATTCCTAACCCAAATCACACATGTTATTAACCCTAACCATACACTGTTCCCTCAATCTAACATTACAGAACAGCAGGGACAGAGTTGGTCTTACAATACAGGAATGTAGTGGATCTTCCACCTGCTGAAAACCTCAAAGGTCCATGCAGAAATGATCCCTGGAGAACATGTAGGCAACTATGAAGGACGTGAGAGAGCAAAAGTCATATTCCATGGAAAACAACCTGGTAAGGATGAAGGGTTGTGTCTAATTCACCCTCTCTCCTTAATGTAGAAAAGATGGACCAACCAAGGCCTTTGTGGAGAGCTGTTCCTGGGTTCCTATGGTTGAGATACCTATCTAACTTGTGAAAGTGTCAGAGGAAGTATGGAAGCAACTGTTCGGAAAAAGTGGTTGCTAAGGCAGTCACCTCATTCAGTTCCTGAAGGAAGTGACCTCACCTCACTTCCTTGGTGATGGAAGTCTGTGAACTTGGGATCCAGGAAGTCAGGCATCCAGAACCAGTCCAATTCCCAGTACAGTGGGATCACTTGTTTAAATTTACCAAGGACAGAGTCAGTCTTTCTTGGTACCTACTGATGTGAGGATGGCCAAATGCCAGGAAAGTTTGAAGACTGGCCTTTCCAGAGAAAGCAAGAAGTGGCTCACCGCGGGCTCCTGATATTTCACAGAGTTGGCCAAGGAGACCAGATCTGAGAAAGGACAGGCCATTTCTGGGGAACATAGTATAGCCCACCATTCAGAGGACACTCTGGATAGTCACAGACTTACTTTGGGGAAGGAGGTGCCTTTTTCAGTGTGGGTATGAGTTTGTGGTTTTGTCTTATATTCTGAGAATAGGTAGGGAAGGCGGCTTGCTTGGTTTGGAGTGGAATGTTTCTAGAAAGTCTTTTGACAAGGCGAGTGTTTCTATGTCTGTGTATCCCACTGTGTCCGTGGTTGTAGACATTAGAAAAGAGAATGAATCAATGGATGTGTCCTGTCTAGTAGAAAGCTTCCCAGCATTCATCCTACCCATTTTAGGAATGGATTGCAGGTTGCCTTATCGATGGACAACATGTACTGTCTTCCTAAGTTCCTGTTTTCTTCCTGAATTCTGGCCACTCTCCAGAATAGGCTCATGGTTTTGTGTCCAAAATATGTACCACCTCCAAACTCTGTGACATGGCCATGTAATCCATAGCTGAAGGGAATGGCAAGAATCTCAGAAAACTCAGATATCAGTGTGACCAGGAAAGTCTCAGTTGAGAAACCCTGCTTTGGCCCTTTTGCTTACCTATTGTTCTGTTGCCCTGAATGTCAGGAAGGTCTTTGCCTCAGGCCACCCTTTGTGAAGCCTGAAGAAAACAGTTTTAAAATGGAAATAAATGTTCATCACCTGTGGCTCTTTGCTTAATTACTTTGGAAAGGAATGTCTCTGAATCAGCCTCTTGGCCCTGTGTGAGGCTGTGGCTTAGATTATCAGCATCGGATGGATCTAAAGAAAGATCCAATGTGTGCATCCAAAACCAAAATGGCAAAAAATCAGTCATTGTGGATGAAGTCTCTTGCCTTCCTCTGTTTGGTTCTTGACCTCCATCAAGGGAGTATTGGGATTTTTTGGGTCAAATGAGTTCTTCCAATCCCTGCAAAGGTGCTTGGGTTTAATAATGACTCCAAATCACATAAGGAATCTATACCTGACAGTAAGTAGGCCTCAAATTGCAGAAACAGAGCAGTATTAATGGCAGAACTATGTGATCAATCCTGGTTCACAGGAAGGGTGTCCAGGCCACCCTGAATTTAGGCAAATGAGGGGAAGGGAGCTTATTATGGACACTCTATTGGGCTGTGCCATTTAAGGAAACCTCCAGCCAGAGGTTATCATGAGTGACTATATGGAAGTAGATGAGGGCCATGTGGGATTGTTTTGATTTTAATTGTGGTAACTTGTGTGGCTTTTGGATGAGATGACTGTGTTCACCTGGGCTTTAACACTGGCGTGATTCTCCTAAGAGACTGAGTTCTGTAACTGACTTCAGAGTAGTAATTGCTTTGGAAATGGATATGTTTTAATCAGCCTCTTGGCCCTGTTTGAGGCTATGGCTTAGATTATCAGCACCAGATGGATCTAAAGAAAGATCCCATGTGTGCATCCAAAACCAATATAGCCAAAATAGCAGTAATTGTCGATGAACTCTCTCGCCTTCCTCTGTAAGGTTCTGAAAGAATAAAAGAAATTGAAATTGAAATGTAAAGAACCAGGTTTTGTAAAGTTTCCAAGCTGCACTCAGCACCTGAAATTCCTGTGGCAGTTAAGACAATTCCCGGATTTGCACATTAGATGTGTGTTGAAATCTTCCCTGAGGACCTAGTTACTTAACAGCCCCTCCCCAGAAACCATGCAGCTCACCACGTATACATCACCGTGCATCCACCAATCAATTTAAATGTATACCCCTTCTTAGGGCTGACCAATCACCCCCTGCCCAACCTGTTCCCGCCAATGAATGTGCTAATCATGTTTTAGAGTTGTTATTTGATTTTCCCGTGGAATATGATGATTTGCTAAAGGAGGCTATGATGTGTGTAAAGTCCCTACCCTCTCTAAAGAATGTATATAAACTCCGCTCGAGTGGTTCTTAGGGCTCTTTGTTCTTTGCTCCTCTGAAGTGAGCCCTGAGCTCCAGCACGCTATACCCCCAATAAACCCTTTGGTGTTGCCTGAGAAAGCCTGTTGGTGGTCTTTTCCTCCGATGTTCGCCCCACCTTTTCATCTGGAGGCCCCAGGTGAGATATCCGGCGAAGCGGACGAAAGACCCCAAGGGACTTCTCTCAGGGTAAGAAAGGCGCCTCTTTCTGGTTTCGGGTTTCAGGTGAGGGCTTGGCAAAGTGGCTGTCGGTGAAGAGCATTAGCTCTCTCTGACGGTGGCTGGCAGACGTGTCACAGAGCTACTGGCCACGTCCCTGGGGGACACTCCAGAGGATGAGGGAAATCAAGGAATATTAGTTTCCTCAACTCGGTTATATTTTGCTTCAGGATTACGTTTGCCAGCCCATCAGATTTTGCTGGCTACACAGTTTTGTTCATTGTCCCGAACTCATGTTGAGTTTACTGTCTGTCTTTATTGTCTAACCCATCAGGTTTTGCCAGTTACTGAGTTCTAATATTTGTCTTGGACCCATGTTAAACGTTTACTGTTTGTCTTTGTCTGTGTTGCGTTTGTGTCTTCACTGTCTCTTTTTGAGTAACTCCCATTATGGGACAAAGCACTTTCATGCTTCTGTCGCTGACCCTTGATCATTGGACTGATCTCCGCTCAAGGGCCCAGAATCATTATTTTTCAGTTAAATGTCAGACCTGGCAGACTCTCTGTGCTTCAGAATGGCCCATCCTCAAAGTCGGGTGGCCCGCAGAAGGATCCTTCTACTTCCCTCTAATCCGAAAAGTCAGAGATATTGTCTTTCAGCCGGGACCACGTGGCCACCCAGATCAACAGCCATATACCCCTTCCCCAGGATCCTATCATTCAAACCTTCCGTTCCCTCCCCATCTTCCCCCCATTCTTCCTGAGTCACAAGACTGGACAATCCTCCCCCTCCTTATCCTCTACCCTCGCTCCCCAACCGCCAACACATTCCAGATGATTCTCCCACCACTGACTCAGCCTCTCCGCCACTAGAGGCAATTGGGCCAGACCCAAGGCCTCCAAGGGACTTCTCTGCAGCAGCAGCAGCCCCTCCTTTTCTGGTGGAAGCTGGGCCACCTGAAGAAACCCGCCAGCTACGGAAAATAGAAAACTCAGAAGCCACTGTGATGCTCCCTCTTCGTCCTTATGGGCCCATGAACTGACAAAACTGGGACCCCAACACCTTTGAAGGTTGGTAGCATTTGTCCACTTATCACCGGGCTCTAATAGCGGGGCTCCGAGTGGCCGCCAGAGGGCCGACTAATTTGGCCATGGTAAGAGAGATAATCCAAGGTCCTAATGAGTCTCCCTCTATGATTCTGGAGAGAATTATGGAAGCAAATAGAAAATATACTCCTTTTTATCCTCAGGCAGAGGACAAAAAAACCTCTGTTGCAATGGCCTTTATCCAGCAGGCTGCCCTAGATATTAAGAGAAAGTTACAACGTCTAGATGGATTACAAGATATGACCTTAAGAGATTTAGTCAGAGAAACTGAGAAAGTATATTATAAGAGAAAAACTGAGGAGGAATGGGAACAGATGAGAGAGAAGGAAAGGGAACAAAAGGAGGATGAAAGGAGCAAAAGGCAGACTAAATCATTGGCTAAGGTTTTGGTCAGAGCAGCAAATAGACCAGAAGTTAAAAAGCACGGAGACATGAAGGGATACATGGGCCCATGCCAAAGGCTGCCCCTGGCCTCAGATCAATGTGCCTACTGTAAAGAAAAAGAAAACTTGGACAAAGAGTGGCCCAAAAAGAGGCAGAGAAACCAGTATAGGACGAGACTTGAAGGATCCAGCCACTGCCTCACCCTGAAGTCGTATGGTTTACGAACGAGAGCAGCTTCCTCCAAGATGGTACCTGGTGGGCTGGAGCAGCAGTAGTTAGCAAAACTAATGTCATCTGTTTCTCTGGTCTCACAGAAGAGACATCAGTCCAAAAGGCAGAACTGATTGCCCTTACGAAAGCATTGGTACGAGCATCAGGCAAAAGGGCCACCATATACACTGATAGCCGCTATGCATTTGCCACTGCAAATGTGCACGGGGCTATTTACCAGCAAAGGCAGCTATTAACCTCCGCTGGGAAACAAATAAAGAAATAAAGAACAAAGATATGATCCTCCACCTTCTCTCAGCAGTGCAGGGCCCTACGGACCTAGGCATAGTGCACTGTCCAGGGCACCAGAAGGGAAACGACCCCGTGGCGGTTGGAAACAGAAGGGCAGATGAGGAAGCTAATTGGCAGCCTTAAACGGAGTGCCTCTGTTCACTTTTTCCACAGCGGGGGGAACAACAATCAGGAGACTTGGCCGCACCGGAACATTCAGGCAACTTATCATCTGAGGAGACGGATACAGAACTCTGGGAACCTACAGAGCCAAGTACACAATTTTCAAAAGCCCACCTTTATCTCAAAGACATACACCAGCTCACCCACTTAGACTCTAAGAAGTTATAGGCACTCTTAAAGGACCAAAGGAAGGAATTATTATTGACTGACTCACAGAGGAAAGAAATAACTGCGCAGGTGACTACAGCTTGTCAAGTTGGCCAATTAGTTAATACTTACCCATCGAAGCTTACTTCAGGGAAGCGCTTATGAGGAATCAGACCAGGACAATTCTGGGAAGTGAGCTTTACTGAAATAAAGCCAGCAAGGATTGGACTTAAATGTCTCCTAGTCTTTGTAGATACTTTTTCAGGATGGGTCGAAGCCTTCCCCATGAAGAAAGAAACGGCTCAGCTGGTGGTCAAAAAGATCCTAGAAGACATTTTCCAAGGTTCAGCCTGCCTAAGGTAATAGGGTCGGATAAGTGACCGGTATTCATGGCCCAGGTAAGACAGGGATTTGCCAGGACCCTGGGGATTAATTGGAAGTTACATTGTGCTTATAGACCCCAGAGCTCAGGACAGGTAGAAAGGATGAATAGAACCATCATAGAGACCTTAACGAAATAAAGCTTGGAGACTGGCATGAAAAAGTGGACTCTGTTCCTAAGTTATGCACTGTTTTGTGCAAGAAATACCAAGTCTTCCTCTTTGTGTAACCTCACCCCTTATGAAATTCTCTATGGTGCCCCTCCTTCAGTAAGGGACCTAACCCCAACTAGGAGACTTAATGATTCCTTTCACACACCCTTGCTTGACAGACTTAAAGCCCTTGAACAAAACCAGCACCCAGCAATACCTGTGGAAACAGTTGGCCTCTGCTAATCAGCCTGGAGATGAGGGAACCCCACATCGACATCAAGTGGGAGAGTTCATCTACGTGAGATGGCATCGGGTGTCATCCCTGGAACCCCGCTGGAAAGGACCATACCAGGTGCTGCTTATAACACCCACAGTGGTGAAAGTGGATGAGATCACTTCATAGATCCATACCACCCATCTCATGCCTGCACCCTGTACAGACTCCGGCTGGAAACTGAAACAGACTGGTAACCATCTCAAGTTTCGTGTCCGTCATGTGGGTAGGGCTATGGATTCTTCCCCTGACCATCAGCAGTCCTAATCCCCATCAGCCTGTTCAGCAAAGATGGCAAGTTATAAATCCTACTGGGCAAGTAGGGTGGTGTATTTCACATACAGCCCCCTTATGGAATTGGTGGCCATCTCTCCCCCCGGACATTTGTCAGCTTCCCATAGGACTCTCTGACTGGGATCTCCCTGACATAGAGGACCCCACACAGATCCCACTCAAATGCAAACCATGGCAACATAGACCACTTTACCCCATGAATTATGGATGTCATCTCCCCAAGCTCATGTGTAAACTAGCCAGTCAAGACTATTATGTGTGCCCAGCAGATTTCGAAAGTCGCAAACAGGCCCAAACCTGTGGAGGACCCAGTAACTTTTATTTTAGATATTGGGGTTGTGAACAAACGGAAGCTGCATGGTGGAACCCAAACTCCCCAGACAGCAAGATTTGGGTAGGATGAAATGACACCTGGATTGATCCCAAGAAATGTGCCGCTAGCCAAGTGGTGTCAAAAACTCGCTGTGGAAAGAATAGTCTATGTTACCCCCTCAATATAACTTTCACTTCCAAAGGAAGGGGCTACCTCAGAACAAAATGGCCTATGAGAAATACGTGGGGAATGCAATTCTATATTTATGGCCCTGGTTATGACTTTGGTCTCTGGTTCACCCTCCAGCTTAAAAAGAAAGAAAATCCCACAGCAATAGGGCCCAATCCCCTCAAGCCAGGAATTAAGCCTCCTAAACCTCCCATGCCTAGATCTACCAGGACCCCTCTACCATCTCATAATTCCCGGTTTCCGTCTTTGCCTACTTCCCCAGTCCAGAGTACAGCTGACTCCACCCCCTGGGAACTAATTAAAGGAATGTTTATGGTACTGAACTCCACACAGTCAGAACTCATTGCCTTTCAGCCCAGGTATTTGACAGCTCTGTAAATTATTGTGTAATGGTGCAGATACTCCCCAGGGTGCTCTATCATGATGAAGAATCATTCGAAGGTCTACTTGGGGGACAAACAACCCAATTTCACCGAGAGCCATTGTCCCTTACTCTAGCCATCCTATTGGGGATAGGAGGTCCTGCAGGAGTGGGTATGGGAACAGCTGCTATGATCCGTGGGTCACAACAATTGGCCCAATTAGAAACATCAATAGATCAAGACTTGAAGACGTTAGAAACCTCTATCACAGTGCTGCAGGAATCCTTAACCTCTCTCTCTCTCTGCATTTGTTTTACAGAACAGGGGAGGACTAGATTTCCTCTTCATGAGGGAGGGGGTCTCTGTGTGGCACTGAGAGAATACTGTTGTTTTTATGCTGACCCTACTGGAGTTGCAAAATAATCCATGAGTAAATTAAGAAAATAACTTGAATAGCGCCAGAGAGAAAAGGAGATTCAACAAGGGTGGTTTGAGTCATGGTTTACCCAGTCCCCCTGGTTAACTACACTCCTATCAGACTTAGCTTGACCCCTGATCATCCTTAAGGTGTTGCTAACTGTGGGACCTTGTTTGCTTCACCGCATAGTTTCCTTATTCCAGGCTCAGATTGGGTAGGTAAAACTCATGCTAATCAGACAGAAATATGCTCCACTGGCAGAAATTGAATTTGAGACGCCAGAATAATTATGAAACATTACTTTTAAGATTAAAAGTAGTCAGAAAAAGGAGTGGGAAATGAAAGAATAAAACATATTGAAATTGAAATGTAAAGAACCAGGTTTTGTAAAGCTTTCAAGCTGCACTCAGAACCTGAAATTCCTGTGGCACTTAAGACAATTCCCAGATCTTCCTATTAGATGTGTGTTGAAATCTTCCCTGACCAGCTAGATACTTAACACCCCTTCCCAGAAACCATGCAGATCTGCACGTATACATCTCAGGGCTTCAACCAATCAGTTTAAATGTTAACCCCTTCTCAGGGCTGACCAATCACCCACTGCATGACCTGTTCCCGCCAATGAATGTGCTAATCATGTTTTAGAGTTGTTATTTGATTTTGCTGGGGTATAAGATGATTTTCTAAAAGAGGCTATGATGTATGTAAAAACCCTGCCCTCTCCATAGAATGTATATAAACTCTCCTCAAGTTGTTCTGGGGCTCTTTGTTCTTTGCTCCTCTGAAGTGAGCTCTGAGCCCCAGCATGCTGGACCCACAATAAACCCTTTTGCGGTGGCATGAGACAGTCTCTTGGTGGTCTTTTCCTAAGACGTTCGTCCGAACTTTTCAGTTCCTGACTTCCATCAAGTGAGAATAGGGATCCTTTGCGTCAAAAGAGTTCTTCAAAGCCCTACAGTGGATAGTCCATAGGGGATTGGGTTTTGTCATGACTCCAAATCACAGAAAGAATCAATACCTGACAGTCAGTAGGCCTCAAATTGGAGTAGCAGGGCAGTATTAACGGCAGGGCTATTTGATCATTCCTGGTTCAAAGGAAGGGTGTACAGTCCACCCTGATGTTAGGCAAATGAGGGGCAAAAGAGCTTAATTTGGACACTGTCTTGGGCTGCACCCCTTATGGAAACTTTCAGCCAGAGGTTATGATGAGTGTCTATATGGAAGAATATGAGGCCCATGTTGGAGTGTTTTGATTTAATTGTGGTCATTTGTTGGCAGTTGGAAGAGATGCCTGGGTCCTCTTGGGCCTGAACACTGGTGTGATTCCCCTTAGAGACTGAGTGCTGGAACGGACCTCAGAGAAGTGTTGCCATGAATTGTGTTGGGATTTTAGGAGGCCTCGCATGAGAATTGCCCTTGGAAAATGCGATCAGGGTCGCTTTCCACAGAGACTAGAAATCTCAGCCAGGATATCACATGATTTTATTCTGAAAGACTTGGCAACCATAATTGAGAGTCAAAACACACATGGACCTCACATGTAGACCTCGATGGGCCTGGCTTCATATGACCTTTTGGCCACTCTTTGGGAACCATTGCCTGTGAGAGTTCTCCAGATCTTTCATTGAAATGAGCTTTCTCACCATTTAAGGGTTCCTAAATGAATTGAAATCCACAGTGCCTCCAATTTCATCCTTGAAAAATAGCTATATAAATACCATTAAATTTTTGAAATTTCAATGACCTGGTGGCACTGGAGAAACTTTGGGTGTCCTGTTGCTGATCATGAGTATACGAGAGAGTGCCTTGATTGACTGGGTTTCCTGAAAATGGTGTAGAACAGAGAAGCCTATAGGTTGGATCCTGCTGAGTAGTGGGCCTAGAGAAGTGGTGGGCATATGTGTGATAAAACATCTGTGGTAGGGGAATGAGGATCTACCATTGGATTCCAAATTGCTTGGGACTGACATGGTGCAGCCAGCATAAATTTCTATTTAAAGGCATCTTGATATATGGAGAGGTTTCAAGGCAATGTTCAGAATCAGCTTGCTATGTTCAAGGGGGTAAACTATGTGGGTTAGAAACCTGGTTGGTGCATTCTCCTGCAGAACCTGACCCACCACACGTGACATAACTCCCACCAGCACTGTGTCCCAGTTGAGCTCCATGTATTTGGTGAAGCAAATACCAAACTCCCAGTGCAGGAGCAAGAAACACAATGGAGAGTGGAAGAGCAATAAATGACTATACAGTCCACACAGGGAGACACTTAGCCACCAGTGGCCACAGTATACCCACAAAAAGAGAATCCAGCACTCTTCCCTCATGTTCATTGGAATATTACAATTTATGTCCTCCAGGTCACATAGATGCTGACCCAGCTTTGATCATCTCACTAGAAAAAAAGCAAAAGCTCCTGACAACAACATATATTTCAAGTGCCCAAACTCAGAGGCAGTTTCTCAAGAAGTCATTAGGCCAGCAGAGCTCCATTATTGTGGAGTGTTTACCCTGTCCCTTACTTTTGGAAACTCCTCTACCACGTCCATGGTTGTGAACTCCTTATCATATTCCATTCCAGATAAGTATTCACAGATTTTCTAACACTTCTCCTCTAATTGTGTCTTACTTGGGGTGAAGGTAATGTCAAGGCATTGTTCTGGATGAAAGTGGGAAGATTTTTGTGTAGCACATATTTGCATACACATTGGATAAATTTTCCAATTTTCCATTCAAAATATTGAATCCCTGACATTAACACATACTCTACTAGATTCTGAATACTAATCCTAATATGTTGGAGAAAAATAACCCAAAAAGAATAGAACTACAAGCAGTTCAGAGGAGGCATGGTGTATAGTTGGACTTGCCTTTTGCATAATATAGGGTAGGAGTTATAAATCCAGTCAATTTTTTTTGGAAATAGTTCTCCATATGTTTTTAATGCCTATTCAGGACCTGTATTTCTATATGCACATATAGAATCCTACCTGTTACCACACGTTCATTCTTGTGTGGTGGCTGAATTGGCAGATACAAATTCTGACAAGGGATCACTCCTCCTAAACGCTGTTGGAATTGAAAATTCAACCTATGTGTGAGCTTCCTAGTTGAACAACATTATACATAAATCCATGTTCAGTAAAATGAATTTATTTGAATCTGTGCATGATATATATTTCTTGGTGATTTTCAATTGACATATAGTGCTACTTTTTAATGTCTGTGTATATGTGTGTGTGTATGTGTGTGTGTGTGTGCATGAGTGTGTATATATATATATATACACACACACACACACACGCACACACACACTCTCCAGATTATTCAAAATATGAAATATATGTGTCTTATTTTACACTTCCTAAATTTTTCATATTCATGAATGTGGATTTATAATAATCTTTTCACAAGATTATTCTGAGAAATATTCACATACCTTACTAGAGTCTGACAACTAATCCTAAGATGATGGAGAAAAATAATGCAAACAGAATAGAAATACAAGAAGTTCAGTGGAGGCATGGTGTATATTTGGACTTGCCTTTTGCATGATAAACGCTAGGTGTTATAAATCTAGTAAATTTTCAATTGAAATAATTCTTCATGTGTTTTTAAAATTAACAAATATGTGAATTCCTGTATCCCTTTCTCTGTATCCTATTCATCACATGTATTTTTACATGCACTTATAGAATCCTACCTGGTATCACAGGTACATTTTTGTGAGGTGGCTGACTTGGCCGATACAAATTCTGAAAAAAGATCACTCCTCTTAAACGCTGTTGGAAAAGAAAATTCAACCTATGGTTGAGTCCCCTGGTAGAACAATAATATACATAAATCCATGTTCAGTAAAATATATGTTTTGTCATCTGTGGATAATATATATTTATTGATGAATTTTGATTGGCATATATATTACTACTTTTTAATGTCTCTGTGTGTGTTTTGTGTATATATAAATATGTGTATATATATACAAATACACACTCTCCAGATTTTTCAAACTATGAAATATATGTGTCTTATTTAAATTCCCTAAATTCATTCATGTTCATGGACTTGGATTTATAATCAACTTTTCACAAGATTATTCTCAGAAATATTCATCCACCTGAAAAACATATTTGTATCCTAGTACTGAACACTAAGTTGAATGAGTGGTGCATACAAAAACTAATATTTCTACAGTAACTGACCCAGTTTAACATCAATGCAAGTAGATTCCGATGGGACAAGGTGTGTATTTTGACGTTCAATTTTATTCAACACTGGTAGTTAATATTTCTTCATATAATGGACATCATAGGATATATATTTCATCCACAAATTTACAAATTTATGGGCATTTGTTTCACTTACAATCAATTCCTGCTTTTGAACACATGTATTTCTCCAGGTGTCTTGATTGGTCTTTTCATTAGACTTCTTTCCAAACACATTATTTTCGATTTCCATACTCAATTTTGAAGCAAAACTCACACACACTTCATGATAAACTATAACCCTAATATTACCAATAGATATATAACTGGTTTGAATGAATGTATGTACATAAATATAAAATTTCCTGTATATTTTCAGATATCAATTCAATCCATTATTTAAAGTTGAAAACAGTGATACTATTTATTCACAGTATGGTTTATTCATGCATTATCTCTATATTCATAGAAAAAGGGTGCACCTATTTGTACCCCCAATACTAATTTATATGTCTTCAATATATTGCTCCTAGAAATGGTGGAAGAAATACTCATGTCATCTGATCTACATATATATTTTATCAGTATAATATTCTGGACACAAAAAAAGCAAATGTCACACTTATGTTTGTACCAAATCCTAAATAGAAAGTGTGCATGGATTACTAAAAACACCCATGTCCAGGTTGCCTAATGCTCTCAAATGTCTATCCTATTGGTGACTACATATTTGTTTCTTCCTAAGATTATATATTCAATCTCAAGCCTGTTGAATATGTCTAATCCTATCACTCACTATATACTTTGCCTGATTTCCTAATGTCTCTATTGATATCTGCTTTCCTACATATTTTTTCCAGTTCATCACTGTGACCGACTCTTCACATGTGCTGACATTTACATTCACTCTCTAACCAAAACTCTATTGCTAAAGAACTTTTGGTCCAAATCCTATACTCACTTTTCTATCTAAACCAACACTATCTTCCTAATCCTATTGACTATGCCTTTTTGACTGGATGTTCTCTTAGACATTCAATCAACCAAGGTACATGGTCCTTTGCCATTGTTTATCTATTTATTTGAGACATCTGTGCAGAATATAGTTCAAAGGTAAGTATCCCACTAAAGTGACCAATGCCCTTCTGGGCTTCAAATCTTACCTAGAATTCTGTTTTCATACTTATACTTCACCTCTATATTATTAAATATCACAGAATACCAATACCATTATTCATCCAGCAGAATGATTCCTAACCCTAATCAAACCTGTTATTAACCCTAATCATACACTGTTCCCTAATCTAACTTTACAAAAGAGCAGGCACAGAGTTGGTCTTACAATACAGGAATATAGGGAATCTTTCACCTGCTGAGAAGCTCAAAGGTCCATGTAGAAATGATCCCTGGAAAAGATGTAGGGAACTATGAAGGACCTGAGAAAGCGAAAGTCCTATTACATGGCAAAAAAAAAAACCTGGTCAGGACGAAGGGATGTGTCTGAATCAGCCTCTATCTTTTTAATGTAGAGAAGATAAACCAAACCAGGCCTGTGTGGAGAGCTGTTCCAAGTGCCTATGGTTAATATAACATTCTAACTTGTGAAATTGTCACAGGAAATAGGGGCAGCCTCCATCTCAAAGGACCGTTTGAAGAAACTGTTAGGACAAAGTGGTTGCCAAGGCAGTGACCTCATTCAGTTTCTGAAGGAAGTGACCTTACCTAATTTCCTTGGTGATGGAACTCTCTGAACTTGGAATCCAGGAAGACAAGCACCCAGAGGCAGGCCCAGTCTCAGTCCCAGTGGTCTCACTTGTTTAGACTTACCAAGGACAGAGTCCGTCTTTCTTGGTAAATACTGATGTGAGTATGGCCAAATGCCAGGAGAGCTCTGAAGAGGGGCCTTTCCTAAGAACGCAGGTAGTGGCTCACTGCTGGGCCCTGACAACTTCACAGAGTTGGCCAAGTAGACCAGATCTTAGACAGGACAGGCCATTTCGGGGGAACAAAAAATGGCCCACCAGTCAGAGGACTCTCTGGATAGTCACATACCTACTTGGGGGAAAGAGGTATCTTTGTGGGTATGGGTGTGAGTTTGTGGTTTTGTCTCATGTTCTAAGAATACGTAGGAAAGGCAGTTTGTTTGGTTTGGAATGGACTGTGTCTAGTAAGTCCTTTGACAAGGCGAGTGTTTCTATGTCTGTGTATCCCACTGTGTCTGTGGTTGTAGATATTAGAAAAGAGAATGCATCAATGGATGTGTTATGTCTAGTAGAAAGCTTCTCAGCATTCATCCTCCCTAATTTATGAATGGACTGTGGCTTGCCTTATAGATGTACAACACCTACAATCTTCCTAAGTTCCGTATTCTTCCTGATTTTGGCCTCTCTCTAGAATAGGCTCATGATTTTGTTTCCAAGTTATGTACCACCTCCAAGCTTTGTGACATGGCTATGTACTGGATAGCTGAAGGGAATGGGAGCATATCAGAAAACTCAGATATCAGTGTGACTAGGAGAGTCTCAGTGGAGAAACCCTGCTTTGGGTCTTTTGCTTACCTATTTGTCCGTTGCCCTGAATGTCAGGAAGGTCTTTGCCTCAGGTCGCCCCTTTGTGAAGCCTGAAGAAAACAGTTTTCAGATGGAAATGAATGGGTATCACCTTGGGCTCTTTGCTTAATTGCTTTGGAATGGGATGAGTCTGAATCAGCCTCTTGGTTCTGTTTGAGGCTGTGGCTTAGATTCTCAGCACCTGTTGGGTCTAAAGAAAGATCCCATGTGTGCATCCAAAACGAAAATGGCCAAAAGAGCAGTCATTTTGCATGAAGTCTCTCACCTTCCTCTGTAATGTTCCTTCCTCCATCAAGTGAGAATAGGGATTCCTTGGGTCTAATGAGTTGTTCAAAGCTCTGTAGAGTCTAGCCCATTGGTGCTTGGGTTTTCTCATAACTCCAATTCACATAAAGAATCTAAACTCCACAGTCAGTAGGCCACAAATTCGAGAAGCAAAGCAGTATTAACAGCAGGCATATTTAATCACTCCTGGTTCACAGGAAGGGAGTCCGGGCCTTTAGGCAAATGAGGGGTAAGGGAGCTTCTTTTGGACACTGTCTTGGGCTGTGCCTCTCAAGTAAACCTCCAGCCAGAGGTTATTATGAGTGTCTTTATGGAAGAAGATGAGGGCTAGGTGGGAGTGTTTTGGTTTTAAATGTGATCACTTGTGTGGCGGTTGGAAGAGATGATTGGTTACACCTGGGCTTCAACTCTGGTGTGATTCCACTTAGAGACTGATTTCTGGAACTGACCTCAGAGAAGTATTGCAATGAATTGTGTTGGGATTTTAGGAGGCCTCGCATGAGAGTCGCCCTTGGAAAATGAGTCTTGGCCCAGGGTTGCTTTCCACAGAGCACTGGAAATCTCAGCCAGGATATCACATTATTTTATTCTGAAAGACTTGGCAACCATAGTTGAGAGTCAAAACAAACAAGGACCTCACATTGTAGACCTCAATGGGCCTGGCTTCATGTGAACTTTTGGCCACTCTTTGGGAAGCCTTGCCTGTGAGAGTTCTCCAGATCTTTCATTGAAATGAGCTTTCTCACCATTTAATGGTTCCTAAATGAATTGAAACCCACAGTGCCTCCAACTTCATCCTTGAAAAATGGTTAGATAAATACCATGAAATGCTTAAAATTCCCATGAGCAGGTGGCACTGGAGAACCTTTGGATGTCCTGTTTCTGATCATAAGTATACCTGAAGGTGCCTTGATTGACTGGGTTTCATGAAAATAATATAGAAAAGACATGCTAGTAAGTTGGAGGCTGCTGAGTAGTGGGCCTAGAGAAATTGTGGGCAGGTGTGTGATAAAAAATCTGTGGTGTGGCCATGTGGATATGCCATTGGCTTCCAAATGGATTAAGACTGATATGGTGCAGCCAGCAGACCCTTCTATGTAAAGGCATCTTGTGATATTGAGGAGTTTCAGGGCAATGTTCAGAATCAGGTTACTATGCTCAAAGAGGCAAGCTTGTGGGATAGAAGCCTGGTTGGTGCATTTTCCTGCAGACCCTGACCCACCAAACGTGACAGAACTCCCTCCAGCACTGTGTCCCAGTTGAACTCCTTGATTCGTGAAGCAAATACGAAACTCCCAGTGCAGCAGCAAGAAACACCACGAAAGATGGAGTATGAACAAATGGGTTCACAGTGCACATGGGGAGACACTTAGCCCCCAGTGGCCACAGTTTACCTACAAAGAGAGGATTTAGCAATGCTTCCTCATGTTCATTTTAAAATAAGTAACCATGTCCTCCAGGTCCCATAGATGCAGACCCAGCTTTGATGGTCTCACTACAATGGAAGCTAAAGCTCTTGAGAACAACATATATTACATGTGCCCAACCTCAGAGGGAGTTTCTTAAGAAGACTTTAGGCCAGCAGAGTTCCATGTTTGTGTGTGGTGAGCCGCTTCTGCAGATTATGGTCGCCATTGCAGGATGGTGCTGGCTCCACTGTGGTCTGTAACAAACAACTCCTTGTTTGGGAGAGTTGGTGCATGGTTTTTCAGCACCCTGTGAGAAAGTTCCACGTGGAAGCTTTGCATTGGGGCTTGGGATGCTTTATTAAGGCTGGAAGGGGCATCCAACAAGGAAGAAGAAGAAATATCAAGGGCCTGAATAAACTGCTGAAAGAAGATTCCTGAGTTGCATCTTCCTTGCGGGCAAGGGGTCGCGACAAGTGGTGCTGAAAACCCGGGAACCAGAACTTTCAGCAGTCAGGGGTGGTGCACCGGTTAGTCCCAGGTAAGTGGGACCCGCGGTCAAAGCGGAGGTTAGTCCCAGGTAAGTGGGACCCGCGGTCAAAGCGGGGATTAGTCCCAGGTAAGTGGGACCCGCTATCAAAGCGGCAGCTCCTCTGTAAAGCCAGAGAGAGCATTACATCTTATTGCATCTGCACTGTGTACTTTCGCTCTTACTTTCACTTTTGTTTTTTGTGTGTCTTTTGTTGTGTCATGAGTGCCGTATCTTCAAGTCCGCTTCTCCTGGCCCTAGATAACCTGTTACGTTGCAAGGGCCTAGAAGTGAAACGTAGTACTTTACAGAGATTTTTACGGAAGACAGATATTGCTGCACCGTGGTTTGCGTTCTCGGGCAGCCTTACTATACCTAGCTGGGATAAGTTAGGCACAGATCTTGACTTTGCTTCTGAGCAGGGCATATTAGAGGGTGGGGTGATACCCCTTTGGAAGATGATCCGTAGTTGCCTCCCAGATGGCAGATGTCAGGAAGCACTTACTAAAGGACAAGAAGTTTTTGAGCAACTACATGAGGAAAAGTCTGAAGGATCACATAGTGAAGTGGCAGAGAACATTGGGAGTAAGATTAGTGAGAAGGCAAAAGAGCCTGAAACTAAAAATAGGAGAAGGCTCTACCCAGACTTGGCTGAATTAAAAACGCCTGAGAACACAAGCGGCTCAGAGAGTTCTGAGGACCTTGATATATTGTTACAACAACTACGAAAGATAAAAGTGAAGAAAAAGAAAAAAGGGATACAGGCACGCAGGCCTACTGTAAAAAGGGGACGGGATCCAATATCGGTCAACAACACTCTGAGGAGGAGGAGGTAGAATATCTCAAAGAAGATATGGTGCCGGTTGCCCCACCCCCGTATGTGGGGGGGAGCCAAAATTCCGGGAGATATTTTCATGCGCAAGTTTGGAGGACAGTTAATACAGATATGGGACTTGCATACCCTGTATTTCAGGACAATAACAGGGGAAGATATCATGAGCCTTTAGACTTTAAGAAAATTAAAACCTTGGCGGAATCTTTCCGCACTTATGGCGTGGATGCCGCTTTCACCCTTACTCAGGTGGAGGGACTTGCTAGATTTTGTATGACTCCTTCAGATTGGGCTAGCCTTGTTCGGGCTTGTGTTTCTCCAGGTAAATATTTGGACTGGAGAGCCTTTCTGCTAGAGAGCGCTGTTGAGCAGGCCGCCCAAAACTATGCAGCGGGACACCCCCATTGGGACAAGGATATGCTTTTAGGACAAGTCAGATTTGCTAATCAAGAGACAGGATTCCCTCCTGAGGCATATGATCAAATTAACAACATTTGCATTCGGGCATGGAAGTCACTTCCAAATAGAGGAGAGGTGTCTAGTTACTTGACTAAGATTCTGCAGGGCTCTACAGAACCCTTTTCAGATTTTGTAGCAAGGATGGTGGATGCCGCTGGAAAGATTTTTGGGGACCCTAATAGGAACCTACAGGGGCGTAAGCATCCTGTGCTAGCTCATCAAAAGCTTAACAGGTTTGGTCTGGGTTTTTCCTAGGGGCCACTGGGGCTCAAATACCCATAACATGGCTCACCGAGGAGCCTGTTTGGGTGCCTCAGTGGCCTCTTCCCTCAGCTAAACTGGCAGCAGCCCATGATCTAGTCAAAGAACAACTTGATTTGGGTCACATCCAACCTTCTACTTCTCCATGGAATACTCCCATATTTGTCATTAAGAAAAAATCAGGGAAGTGGCGCCTACTGCATGATCTACAAGCAGTTAATGCTCAGATGCAACTTATGGGACCCATTCAAAGAGGGCTGCCTCTGCTCTCCTCTGTTCCTCAAGGCTGGCATATAATTGTTATTGACATTAAAGACTGTTTCTTTTCCATTCCTTTGCATCCTAAAGATTCACAACGTTTTGCTTTCACCCTTCCCTCGTGTAATCACGAGGAACCAGATCAAAGGTTTGAGTGGGTGGTGTTGGCACAGGGGATGGCTAACAGTCCCACGATGTGCCAAATGTATGTGGGGAAGGCACTCGCACCTCTCAGACATAAGTATTCCTCCACCAAGATCATTCATTATATGGATGATGTGTTATTGGCCGCAAAATTAGAACAGACAGTTAATGAGGCTTATAAAGAACTCGTGATGCTGTTGGCTTAACATGGACTGCACATCGCACCTGAAAAGGTTCAAACAGGGGATTCTATCAGGTATTTGGGAGCGACAATTGGGTATGACAAATTAAAACCACAAAAAATTACCATCAGGACTCAAGATTTCCAAACTCTAAATGATTTTCAAAAATTGCTTGGAGACATTAATTGGATAAGAGGATATTTACATATTCCTAATATTGTGCTCCAGCCTTTGTATGCTACTCTTAACGGTGATCCAGATCTTGCTTCCCCTCGTAGCCTCACTACTGAGGCTAGAGCGGCCCTTATAAAAGTAGAAAAAGCTATACAGCATGCCACTCTATGCAGGCTCCAGAGTGATAAACCTTTCCAGTTATGTGTGCTTGCCACTATGAGGCAGCCTACTGGAGAACTGTGGCAAGATGGGCCTTTACTATGGATCCACCCACATGTATCCCCAGGAAAATCCTTAGAATATTATCCTGATGCTGTTGCAGCATTGGCACTTAAAGGGATTCAACAAAGCATTCAATTTTTCGGCCAATCACCTTCTTCTCTTATCATACCCTACACTAAAGCTCAACTTAATGTTTTATGTGCTACTCTAGACAACTGGGCTATTCTGTGTTGCTCGTTTCAAGGGGGTATTGATAATCACTACCCTTCTCATCCATTACTCCTTTTTGTTAAAGAACATCCCATCATTTTCCCTAAGGTAACTTCATCCAGTCCAATTCCGGGGGCTGTTAACATTTTTACTGATGGTTCCAAGTCTGGAATGGGAGCTTATGTAATTAATGACTCTCCCCCTATCCAGCATCAATTTGCTCCTGTAAATCCACAATGGATAGAACTACAAATTGTTATTGAAGTTTTTAAACAGTGTTCTTTTCCTTTTAATCTTATTTCGGACTCCAGCTATGTGGTACAAGCACTAAAAGTCCTGGAGGCCGTGGGAGCTATTAGTGATGCCCACAATGTGTCTGCTTACTTTACTCAGCTTCAACAGCTTATCTCTAACCACACTGCTTCTTTTTATCCAATGCACATCAGGGCTCACACCTCTCTTCCTGGTCCGTTATCCCAGGGTAATGTCTGTGCGTGCGGACTTAGCCACTAGAGGTCAATTGATATGCTTGGCTTCCTCCTTAGAGGGGGCTAAGTTGTTTCACCAAATCTTCCATGTTAATGCATTAACGCAGCACAGGCATTTTTCCATTTCAAGAGCGGATGCTCGGCAGATAGTATTGCAATGTCCCCACTGTGTCACATTTCTTCATCCCCCTAATTATAGAGTAAACCCACGGGGATTAAAGCCATTGGTTGTTTGGAAAATGGATGTGACACATATACCTGACTTTGGTAACCTCAAGTATGTGCATGTTTCCGTTGATACGTGCTCTGGAATTATCCATGATTCTGCTTTATCAGGAGAAAAGGCACGTAATGTCATTACTCACTGTTTAGAGGCATGGGCAGCATGGGGTGCACCTGCATCCCTTAAGACTGATAATGGACCTGCTTATACTGGCAGACAATTTACAGCTTTTTGTTCTACTATGGGAGTGCAACTTACTCATGGTTTGCCTTACAATCCTCAAGGACAAGGCATTGTTGAGTGTGCTCATCGCACCTTAAAGGAAACTTTACAAAAACAAAAAGGGGGAATAGGAGCTGAACACACTCCTAAAGAACGCCTGTGCTTAGCTCTCTTTACCATTAATTTTTCGAATTTGGATATTCATGGTGGCTTTGCGGCCGATAGACATGTGTCCCCTCAGCCCTCTGTGATTGGCTATTTTAAGTGGAAGGATGTTCTTACGGGCCAATGGAACGGCCCTGAACCCGTGCTGACATGGGCACGAGGATCTGTATGTGTTTTTCCCCAGAATCGTACGGAACCGTTGTGGGTCCCTGAACGCTTGACAAGAAGAGTCTCGACATCAACTGACCAGCAACAAGAGATACCACAACAATTCTGTGATGAGGATCTTCATTCTGCTAAGTGCTCTGGCTCTGGTGCTGGTGCCGATGGCACAGGCGACACCAATGCGGTGGTGGGCAGTGGCACTGGCATGGCCAATGCCGATGCCGGTTCATGGTAATTCTAGTGTCCTCCCCACTCTTTTTTCTACCTCATGTGAGATGTCTGCTCCCTGTGCCTCTCCTAGAGGGGACATGGAGAGAATTTTTAATCAATCTCAAGTTAATCTAACAGGAGTTTTTTGTTTCAGACTTAAAAACGCCAATTGCATTAGCCTTAAGACCAAAAATTTGACTAACTGGGAGGACCCATTGTGGTCCAATCAGGTCTCAGGGAGCATTATCAGTGCTGTATTGAGCAAGGTAGCTTCGGGGAAGCAATCAGGCTCAGGAACCCCCGCAAACAGTAGCTCTGCTCTTAACATAACTACCTTGGCTATTATCTCCGAGGTACTAATCCCAGTGCCTCCTTCTTCTAGTAGTATTCATGATGCCACTCATTTCAAAGCCTCTCCTTACTGTTCCCCTAATCTTGGTTTCCCCCCAACATTTACGCCTTGTCAGGATCATTCTTGGGAGAAACATCAAGTTGCTAAAGGTTTCTCCCTTTCCCCCTCTCTTAAGAGGTATGTTTATAACTTTAACAATAGTGCCAGCTCCTCTACAGGAGTAGGTTGGTCCTCGTTTCAATGCCTGATTTCCAATGAAAAGGGGGCTTCAGCCGATATTTCTGCATTGGCTCAGTTGGTAGGAGCCAAAAGTTGGCTGACTAATGTTTCTGGTACTGTTAGGGAAAGTGAACGAGGTAATAGACTTACATCTGTTTCATTCAACTCTCTGTTGTATAATGCCACAATGCCTCCTGCAATGGTCTGTGTCCAATCCCCCTTCTTATTCCTTTTGGCTAAGGCCACCTTGTCGGGGATGCTGGATTGTTCTCATACTACCAGTCTCTTATCTGAGTGTTGGAATGGTTCCTGGACTGTAGCAGTGGTTATGAAAATTCCAACTTTTGTCCCAATCCCGGTCACTACGGATCCTGATAAATTCCCTATTGTTGAGCTACTTAGAGTCCACAGAGATTTTGGAATCACAGCGGCTATAGTGACAGCCATGGCGGTATCTGCTGCTGCAGCGGTTACGGCCGGAGTGGCTATGGCCAATCAAGTACAAACTGCTGCCACCATTAATCAAGTTGTCCAACAAACTTCCACCATACTTGAATCCCAAAATACAATTAATCAATATATTTTGTCAGGGATTTTAGCTGCCAACCAAAGAATAGATTTACTCCAAGCTCAGGTAGAAGAATTGGCTGACTTAGTGCTTTTGGGTTGCGTTGACCAACGTGCACATTTATGCATAACCTCTGTCATATTTAATGATTCCAGGAATGTTTCCCGCATCATTGGCGAATATTTGGCTGGAAATTGGTCCATGGAAGCAGAAGACATGATCCAGTCTCAACTAACCCAGATAGGTGTCTTGAATAACACCCGTGTTGATCCCGTGACTTTGGGTCAATTCACCGATTGGATATCTTCTGCTTTTTCCTTTTTTAAACAGTGGGTGGGGGTAGGCATTTTTGGTGCAATGTCTTGCTTCGGTATGTTTCTCTGTTTGTGGTTTCTCTGTTGCCTCAAGGCCCGCAATGCTCACGATAAGGCTATGATCATCCAAGCTCTTGCAGCTTTAGAAAATGGCAATTCACCTCAAGTCTGGCTTGCGCATCTTAAACAGTAAATCTTTGACATGGTCGTTGCACCCCAAGTTATTATAACATTGCACTGGGATCGGCATGTGTTTCCTCGTTATTCTCTTAGTGTTGGAAAGCCCTTGCACTCTGCCGGTCTTGCTGCCATTGCACGCAGGTGGGTTTCCACACTAATGCTTCTCTATCGCCTTAAAGTCCGTGCCTTTCTTTCAGGGTGCTGTCAACTCGTTTGTCGTGGTGTACAGCCACAGTTCAGCCTCAGCTGTCCCCCTTCGTCCACCTTCATCATGATACAGGATGCGAGGCAAGGCACTGCACTTGAGTGATCCTTGAAGTGGACCTCAAGGACAGCATGTCCTATTGCATGCGGGTTTTATGTCCACGCCCCGCCCCACGAAAAAGGCGTCGGCTGATATGGCTTGAGATCTGGGGAAGGGCCCTCCTTAGGACTGAGCCATACTATGCAGCCACTTCTGCACAGTGGGATAGGACCTGTACTCTCGCCTGTATTGTTTTCAGAAAACAGAAAGGGGGAACTGTGGTGAGCCGCTTCTGCAGATTATGGTCGCCATTGCAGGATGGCGCTGGCTCCACTGTGGTCTGTAACAAACAACTCCTTGTTTGGGAGAGTTGGTGCATGGTTTTTCAGCACCCTGTGAGAAAGTTCCACGTGGCAGCTTTGCATTGGGGCTTGGGATGCTTTATTAAGGCTGGGAGGGGCATCCAACAAGGAAGAAGAAGAAATATCAAGGGCCTGAATAAACTGCTGAAAGAAGATTCCTGAGTTGCGTCTTCCTTGTGGGCAAGGGGTCTCGACATTTGTGGAGTGTTTACATTGTCCCTTACTTTTGAAAACTCCTCTACCACCCCCAAAGTTGTGAAAATTGAGCAGTTTTCATCGCAGATATATATTCACAGATTTTTCTAACTCTTCTCCTCTAACTGTGTCATACTTGGGGAGAAGGTAATGTCACAGCATTGTTCTGGATGAGATTGAAAAGATTTTTGTGTAGCAAATATTTGCATACACATTGGATCCATTTTTCAATTTTCCATTTGAAATACTGAATACATGACACTATCCCATACACTACTAGCCTTTGACTATTCATCCTAATATGATGGAGAAAAATAACCTAAACAGAATACAAATACAAGCAGTTTAGAGGAGGCATGGTATATAGTTGAATTTCCTTTTGCATGATAAACGGTAGGTGTTATAAATCTAGTCAATTTTTAATTAAAATAGTTCTCTATGTGTTTTTAAAATTAACTACTATGTGAATTCCTGTCTCCCTTTCTCTGTAGCCTATTCATCATCACATGTATTTTTATATGCACTTATAAAATCCTACCTGGTATTATAGGTACATTTTTGTGAGGTTGCTGACTTGGCAGGTACAAATTGTGAGAAGAGATCACTCCTCCTAAACGCTGTTGGAACTGAAAATTCCAACTATAGGGGAGCTTCCTAGTAGAACAACATTATACGTAAACTCATGTTCAGTAAAATAAATATTTTTACATATGTGGATGATATATATTTAAAGATGAATTTCGATTGGCATATATATTAGTACTTTTTAATGTCTGTGTGTGTGTTTTGTGTATATATGTATATGTGTATATATATATATATATATCTATATATATATATATATACACTCTCCAGATTTTTCAAACTATGAAATATATGTGTCTTATTTAAATTCCCTAAATTCATTCATGTTCATGGACTTAGATTTATAATCAACTTTTCACAATATTATTCTTAGAAACATTCATCCACCTTAAATACATATTTGTTTACTAGTAGTGAAAACTAACTTCAGTGAATGGTGTATACAAATCCTAATAATTCTACAGTAATTGACCCAGTCAAACATCAATGCAAGTATATTCCTATGGGACATGATATGTAATTTGATGTTTATTTTTATTCAACATTGGTACATTATTATTTCTTCAGTTTTTGCACATCATAGGATATATATTTCATCCACAAGTGAGCAAATTTATAGGCATTTGTTTCAACTTTAATCACTTCCTGCTTCAGAACACATGTATTGTCAGGGTTTCTTGACTGGATTTTTCATGAGACTTCTTTCCAAACACATTATTTTCATTTTCCATAATCACTTTAGAAGCAAAACTCACTCACTCTTCATGATAAACCAAAACACTAATATTACCATTAGATGAATAACTGGTTGGAATGAATGATTGTATATCCATATAAGATTTCCTGTAATTTTTCAGATATCAATTCAAACCATTATTTAAAGTTGGAACAAGTTATATTATTTATTCACAGTATGGTCTATTTTTGCTTTATCTCTATATTCATAAACACAGGGTACACCTATTTTTACCCCCAATACTAATTTATACGTCTTCAATATATTGCTCCCAGAAATGGTGGAAGAAATACTTATGTCACCTGATTTATGTATACATTTTATCACAGTAATATTCTGGACAAAAATTGTAAAGGTCACACTTATGATTCTACCAAAGCCTAAATGGAAAGTGAACATAGATTACTAAAAACATCTATTTCAAGGTTGCCTAATGCTCTCAAATGTCAATCCAATTGGTAACTACGTATTTCTTTCTTTCTAAGATTATATATTCAAACTCAACCCTGTTGAAAATGTCTAATCCTCTCACTCACTTTATACATTGCCTGATTTAGTAATGCCTCTATTGATATCTGCTTTTCTACATATTTTCCCCAGTTCATGATAGTGACTGACTCTTCATATGTGCTGACATATACATTCACTCTCTAACTGAATCCCTATTGCTAAAGAACTTTTGGTCCAAATCATATACTCACTCTTCTTCCTAAACCTACCGACTATCTTTCAAATCCTAATGACTATCCTTTTTTGAGTGTATGTTCTCTTCTACATTCAATCTTCCAAGGTACAAGGTCCTGTGCCATTGTATATCAAATTTTCTGAGACATCTGTGCAGAACATAATTCAAAGCTAAGTATCCCAATCAAGGGCCCAATGCCCTTGTGGGTTTTAAATCATACCTAGATTTCTGTTTTCATAATTATATTTCACCTCTACATTCTTGTAAATATCGCAGGTTCCCAATACAATTATTCATGGAGCAGAATGATTTCTAACCCAAATCAAACCTGTTATTAACCCTAAACATACACTGTTCCCTCAATCTCATTTTACAGAAGAGCAGGGACAGAGTTGTTCTTACAATACAGGAAAGTAGGGGACATTCAACCTGCTGAGAACCTCAAAGGTCCATGCAGAAATGATACCTGGAGAAGTTGTAGGCAGGTATGAAGGACCTAAGAGAGCAAAGGCCACTTTGCATGGCAAACAACCTGGTCAGGATGAAAGGATGTTTCTGAATCAGGCTCTCTCTTCTTATTGTGGAGAAGATGGACCAAACCAGGCCTGTGTGGAGAGCTGTTCCCGGGTGCCTATGATTGATATACCATTCTAACTTGTGAAAGTGTCAGAGAAAGTAGGGACAGCCACCATCTCACTGGACCTTTGGAAGCAATTGTTAGGACAAAGGGGTTGCCAAGGCAGTGACCTCATTCAGTTCCAAAGAAAGTGATGTACCTCATTTCCTTGGTGATGGAACTCTCTGAACTTGGTATCCAAGAAGCCAGGCACCCAGGTGCATTCCCAGTCCCAGTCCCAGTGGGCTCACTTGTGTGGATTTACCAAGGACAGTTAGTCTTTCTTGGTACCTACTGATGTGAGGATGGCAAAATGCCAGGAGAGCTCTTAAGAGGGTCCTTTCCTGATAAAGCAGGTAGTGGCTCACCACTTTTACCTGACAACTTCACAGTGTTGGCCAAGGAAACAAGAGAGGGTACAGGCCATTTCGGGGGAACATAGTATGGCCCACCAGTCAGAGGACACACCAGATAGTCAAAGACTTACTTGGGGGAAGGAGGTGCCTTTGTGAGTGTGGGTTTGTTGTTTTCTCTCATGTTCTGAGAATAGGTAGGAAAGGCGTTTTTTTTGTTTGTTTGTTTGTTTGTTTGTTTGTTTGGAGTGAACTGTTTCTAGTAAGTCGTTTGACAAGGTGAGTGTTTCTATGTCTGTGTATCCCACTGTGTCCGTGGTTGTAGACACGAGAAAAGACAATGCAACAATGGATGTGTCGTGTCTACTAGAAAACTTCCCAGAATTCATCCTGTCTAACTTATGAATGGAGTGTGGCTTTCCTTATGGATGGGCAAAACCTACTACCTTCCTAAGTCCCATTTTTTCTTCCTGAATTCTGGCCACTCTCCAGAATAGGATCATGGATTTGTGTCCAAGATAGGTGCCAACTCCAACTTCTGTGACATGGCCTTGAACTGGATAGCTGAATGGAATGGCCAGTATCTCAGAAAACTCAGATATCAGTGTGACCAGGAAACTCTCAGTGGAGAAACCCTGCTTTGGGTCATTTGCTAACCTATTGTTCTGTTGCCCTGAATTTCAGGAACGTCTTTGCCTCAGGCCACCCCTTTATGAACCCTGAAGAAAACAGTTTTCAAATGTAAATGAATGGGCATCACCTTGGATTCTTTGCTTAATTTCTTTGGAATAGGATGTGTCTGAATCAGCCTCTTGGCCCTGTGTGAGGCTGTGGCTTATATTCTCAGCACCTGATGGATCTAAAGAAAGATTCCATGTGTGCATCCAAAACCAAAATGGCAAAATGTTCAGTCATTGTGAATGAATTCTATTGCCTTCCTCTGTTAGGTTCCTGAAATCCATCAAGTGAGAATAGGGATCCTTTGGGTCAAATGAGTTCCTCAAATCTCCGCAGAAGGGCTTGTCTTTTCTCCTGATTCCAATTCACATAAAGAATCTAAACCCCACAGTCAGAAGGCCTCAAATTGGAGAAGCGGAGCAGTATTAAGGGCAGGAATATTTGATCACTCCGGTTTCACAGGAAGGGTTTCCAGCCCACCCTGACTTTAGCCAAATGAGGGACATGGAGCTTATTTTGGACACTCTTTGGAATGTGCCCCTCATGGAAAGCTCCAACCAGAGGTTATGATGAGTGTCTACATGGAAGAAGATGGAAGCCATGTGGGAGTGTTTTGGTTTTAATTGTGGTCATTTGTTTGGCGGTGTGGAGAGATGACTGGGTCAACCTGGGCTTGAACTCTGGTGTGATTCCTCTTAGAGACTGCGTTCTGGAACTGACTCAGAGAAGTATTGTCATAAATTGTGTTGGGATTTTATGAGGCCACGCATGAGAGTCGCCCTTGGAAACAGAGAGCTTGGCCCAGGGTGGCTTTCCTCAGAGTACTGGGAATCTCAGCCAGGATAACACAGGATTTTATTCTTTAATACTTGGCAGCAATAGTTGAGAGTCAAAACACACATGGAACTCATATTGGAGAACTCAATGGGCCTGGCTTCATGTGACCTTTTGTCCACTCTTTTGGAAGCCTTGCCTGTGAGAGTTCTCCAGAGCTTTCTTTGAAATGAACTTTCTCAACTTTTAATGGTTCCTGAATGAATTGAAACCCACAGTGCCTCCAACTTCATCCTTGAAAAATGGCTACATAAATACCATGAAATTTTTGAAATTCCCATGACCTGGTTGCACTGGAGAACCTTTGGATGTTCTGTTGCTGATCATGAGTGTACCAGACCGTTCCTTGTTTGACTGGGTTTCATGAAAATGGTGTAGAACAGAGATGCCAGTATATTGAAGCCTGCAGAGTAGTGGGCCAAGAGCTGTGGTGTGCAGGTGTGTGAAAAAATATCTGTGGTTGAGACATGTGGATCTCCCATTGACTTCCAAATAGCTTGTGGCTGACATGGTGCAGCCAGCAGGCTCTTTCTTGTAAAGGCATCTTTTTATATGGAGAGCTTTCAGGGCAATCTTCAGAATAGGGTTGCTATGGTCAAGGAGAAAGCTATGTGGGATAGAAGCCTGTTTGGTGCATTCTCCTGCAGACCCTGGCAAACCACATGTGACATAAGTCCCTCCAACACTGTGTCCCAGATGAACTCCTTGTATTTCATGAAGCAAATACCAAACTCCCAGTGCAGGAGCAAGAAACACCATGGAAAGTGGAGGATGACCAAATGGCTTCACAGTCCACACGGGGAGACACTTACCCACAGTGGCCACAGTTTACATACAAATGGAGAATTCGGCACTGGTGTCTCATGTTCATTGGACATAGATGCAGGGTCAGCTTTGATGTTCTCACTACAAAGGAACATAGTTTCTGACAAGCTCCTGAGAACAACAAATATTTCAAGTGTCCAACCACAGAGGCAGTTTCTCAAGAAGTATTATTCCGGCAGAGCTCCATGTACGTGGAGTGTTTACCCTGTCCCTTAGTTTTGGAAATTCCTCTACCACCTCCAAGGTTGTGAACTCCTGATTATTTTCCATTGCAGATATGTATTCACATATTTTCTAACTATTTTCCTCTAATTGTGTCTTACTTGGGGTGAAGGTAATGTAAAGGCATTTTTCTGGATGAGAGTAGGAAGATTTTTGTGCAGCACATATTTGCATACACATTGGATACATTTTCCTATTTTCCATTCGACATACTGAATCCCTGACAATAACCCATACCCAACTAGACTCTTATTGATAATCCTAATATGATGGAGAAAAATAACCCAAACAGAATAGAAATACAAGCAGTTCAGTGGATGTATCACATATATTTGGACTTGCCTTTTGCATAACAAATTGTAGGTGTTACAAATCTTGTCAATTTTAATTGATATAGTTCTCCATGAGTTTTTAAAGTTAACAACTATGTGAATTTCTGTCTCCCTTTCTCTGTAGCCTATTCAGCACATGTATTTTTATATGCACATATAGAATCCTACCTGGTATCACAAGTACATTATTGTGAGTGCATGCATTGGCAGATACAAATTGTGAGAAGAGATCACCCCTCCTAAACACTTTTGGAATTTAAAATTCAACCTATGGGTGACCTTCCTAGTGGAATATTATACATAAATCCATTTTCATTAAAATATAAATTTTTCCATCTCTGGAGGATATATATTTCAAGATGAATTTCGATTGGCATATATATTGCTACATTTTAATGTCTCTGTGTGTGTGTTTTGTGTATATATATATATATATATATATATATATATATATATATATACTGTCCAGATTTTTCAAAATATGAAATATATGTGTCTTATATACACTCCCTGAATTCATTCATGTTCATGTATGTGGATTTATAATCAACTTTTCACAAGATTTTTCTCAGAAATATTCATTCAGTGAAATACATGTTTGTTTCCTAGTACAACAAACTCACTACAGTGAATGGTGGTTACAGATCCTAATATTGCTACACTAACTGACTCAGTTTAACATCAATGCAAGTAGATTCCTATGGGACATGGTGTGTATTTTGAGGTTCATTTTCATTCAACACTGGTATATTACTATTTCTTAAGTTTTTGAACATCATAATATATATATTTCATCCACAAGTTCACAAATTTATAGGCATTTGTTTCAGTTTCCATCATTTCCTGCTGCAGAACACATGATTTCCTCCAGGTTTCTTGACTGGCCTTTTCATGAAACTTCGTTCCAAACACATTATTTTCGATTTTCATAATCAATTTTAAAGCAAACCTCACACACTCTTCATGATAAAGCATAACCCTAAAATTACCATTAGATGTATAACTGGTTGTAATGAATGGATGTATATCAATATAATATTTCCTGTATATTTACAGATATCAATTCAATCCATTATTTAAAGTTGGAGCCAGTTATATTATTTATTCACAGTATGGTCTATTCATGCATTTTCTCTATATTCAGAGACACAGGGCACACCTATTTTTACTCCCAAAATTAATTTATATGTCTTCAAAAACTTGTTTGCAGAAATGGTGGAAGAAATACTCATGTTCCCTGATGTACATATACATTTTATCACAGTAATATTCTGGACACAAAATGCAAAGTCACATTTATGATTGTACCAAATCCTAAATGGAAAGTGAGCATGGATTACAAAAATCATCCATCTCCAGGTTGCCTAATGCTCTCAATTGTAAATCCTATTTGTGACTATATATTTGTTTCCTCCTAAGATTATATACTCAACCTCAAGCCTGTTGAAAATGTCTAATCCAATCACTCACTTTATTCTTTTTCTGATTTCCTAATATCTCTATTGATATCTACTTTCCTACATATTTTCCCCAGTTCATCTTTGTGACTGACTCTTCACATGTTCTGACATTTACATTCACTCTCTACTCGAAACCCTCTTGCGAAAGAACTTATGGTCTAAATCATTTACTCACTCTTCTTCCTAAACCTACGGACGATCATCCTAATCCTACTGACTATCTTTTTTTGACTGGATGTTCTCTTCTACATTCAATTATCCAAGGTACAAGGTCCTATGCCATTGTATATGGATTTATCTGAGATAACTGTGCCGAACATAATTCAAAGATAAGTATCCAACTCAAGGGCCCAATTTGCCCTTCAGGGCTTCAAATCTTACTTAGATTTCTATTTTCATAATTATATTTCCCCTTTCTTGTAAATATCACAGGTTTCAAGTACCATTATTCATCCCACAGAATGATTCCTAACTCAAATTGAACATGCTATTAACCCTAAACATACACTGTTCCCTCAATCTAACTTTACAGAAGAGCAGGATCAGAGTTGGTCTTACAAAAGAGGAATGTAGGGGATCTTCCACCTGCTGAGAACCTCAAAGGTCCAGGCAGAAATAATCCCTGGAGAAGTTGTAGGCAGCCATGAAGAACCTGAGAGAGCACAAGTCATCTTCCATGGCAAACATCCTGGTCAGGATGAAGGTTTGTGTCTGAATCAGCCTTTCTCTTCTTAATGTAGAGAAGATGGACCAAACCAGGCCTGTGTGGAGAGATGTTCCTGGGTGCCTATGGTTGATATACCATCCTAACTTGTGAAAGTGTCACAGGAAGTAGGGGTATCCTCCATCTATTGGGACCATTGAATGGAACTGTTAGGACAAAGTGGTCGCCAAGGTAGTGACCTCATTCTGTTCCTGAATGAAGTGACCTACCTCACTTTCTTGGTGATGGAACTATCTGAACTTGGGATCCAGGAATCCAGGCACCCAGAGCGAGTCCCAGTCCCAGTTCCAGTGGGCTCAGTTTTTTGAAATAACCAAGGACAGTGTCAGTCTTCCTTGGTACCTACTTATGTGAGGATTGCCAAATGCCAGCAGCGCTCTGAAGAGTGTACTTTTTCAGAAAGCATGTAGTTGTTCATCGCTTGCTCCTCACAACTTCTCAGAGTTGGCCAAGGAGACCAGATCTGAGACAGGACAAGCCATTTCGGGAAAACATAGTAGGGCCCACGAGTCATTGGACACTCCTGATGGTCACAGACCTATTTGTGAAAACGAGGTGCCTTTGTGGGTGTGGGTGTGAGTTTGTGATTTTGTCTCATGTTCTGAGAATAGGTAGGAAAGGTGGTTTGTTTGGTTTGGAGTGGACTGTGTCTGGTAAGTCCTTTGAGGAGCCGAGTGTTTCTATGTCTGTCCATCTCTCTGTGACCTTGGTTGTAGATATTAGAAAAGAGAATGCATCAATGAATGTGTCCTGTGTAGTAGAAATCTTCCCAGAATTCATCCTACCCAATTTATGAAAGGAATTCAGCTTGCCTTATGGATGGGCAATGCCTACTATCTTCCTAAGTTTCTCTTTTCTTCCTGAATTTTGCCACTCTACAGAATAGGATCATGGTTTTGTGTCCAAATTATTTACCACCTCCAATCTCTGTGACATAGCCATGTACTGGATAGCTGAAGGGAATTGGAGCATCTCAGAAAACCCAGATATCAATGTGACCAGGAAAGTCTCAGTGGGGAAACCCTGATTTGGGCCTATTGCTTACCTATTCTTCTGTTGCCCTTAATGTCAGGAAGGCTTTTGCCTCTGGCCACACCTTTGTGAAGCCTGAACAAAACAGTTTTCAAATGGAAATGAATGGACATCACCTGTGGCTCTTTGCTTAATTGCTTAGGAAAGGGATGTGTCTGAATCAGCCACTTGGCCCTGTGTGAGACTTTGGCTTAGATTCTCAGCACCTGATGGATCTAAAGAAAGATCCCATGTTTGCATCCATAACCAAAATGCCAAAAAGTGCAGTAATTGTGGATGAAGTCTCTCGCCTTCCTCTGTAAGGTTCCTGACATCCATCAAGTGAGAATAGGGATCCTTTGGGTCAAATGAGCTCTTCAAATCCCTGCAGAGTCTAGCCCATAGTTGCTTGTGTTGTCTCATGACTCCAAATCACATACATAATCAATACATGACAGTGAGTAGGCCTCAAATTGGAGAAGCACAGCAGTATTTAGGGCAGGCCTATTTGATCACTCCTGTTTCACAGGAAGTGTTTCCAGGCCACCCAGACTTTAGGCAAATGAGGGGCAAGGAAGTCAATTTTGGACACTGTCTTTTGCTGCACCCCTCATGGAAACATACAGCCAGAGGTTATGATGAATGTCTATATGGATAAAGGTGAGGGTCATGTGGGAGTGTTTTGGTTTAAATTGTGGTCATTTGTGTGGCAGTTGGAAGAGATGACTGGGTCCACCTGCTCCTGAACTCTGGTGTGATTTCCCTTAGAGACTGAGTTCTGGAACTAACCTCAGAGAAGTATTGCCATGAATTGTGTTGGCATTTAAGGAGGCCATGCATGAGAGTCACCCTTGGAACCTGAGATCTAGGCCCAGGTGGCTTTCCAGAGAGCACTGGAAATCTCAGCCGGAATATCACATGATTTTATTCTGAAAAACTTGGCAGCCATAGTTGAGAGTCAAAACACACATGGACCTCACATTGTAGACCTCAACAGCGCTGGCTTCATGTGACCTTTTGGACACTCTTTGGGAAACCTTGCCTGTTATCATTCTCCAGAGCTTTCATTGAAATGAGCTTCCTCACCATTTAATGGTTCCTGAATGAATTGAAACCCACAGTGCCTCCAACTTCATCCTTGAAAAATGGCTAGATAAATAAAATGAAATTTTTGAAATTCCCATGACCAGGTGGCACTGGAGAACCTTTGGATGTCCTGTTGCTGATCAAGAGTGTACCAGACAGTTCCTTGATTGACTGGGTTTCATGAAAATGGTGTAGAACAGAGATGCCATTAAGTTAGAGCCTGCAGAGTAGTGGGCCTAGAAAGTGGTGTGCAGTTGTGTGATAATATGTTTGTGTTGTGGCCATGTAGATCTGCCATTGGCTTCCAAATTGCTTGTGACTGACATGGTGCAGGCAAGAGACCCGTATATGTAAAAGCATGTTTTTATATGGAGAGGTTTCAGGGCAATGTTAAGAATCAAGTTTCTATGCACAAGTTGGCAAGCTATGTGGGAAAGAAGCCTGGTTGGTGCATTCTCCTGCAGACCCTGACACACCGCAAGTGACAGAACTCCGTCTAGCACTGTGTCCCTGTTGAACTTCTTGTATTTTGTGAAGGAAATACCAAACTCCCAGTGCAGCAGCAAAAAACACCACGAAAAGTGGAGGATGACCAAATGGTTCCACAGTCCCCACGGAGAGACACTTAGACCCATGTGGCCACTGTTTACCTACAAAGAGTGAATTCAGAACTGCTGCCTCAAGTTTACTGGAAAATAAGAAACCATATCCTTCAGGTCACATAGATGTAGACCCAGCTTTGATGGTCCCACTACAAAGAAAGCTAAAGCTCCTGAAAATAACATATATTTCAAGTGCCCAACCTCAGAGGAAGTTTCTCAAGATGTCTTTAGGCTAGCAGACCTCCATGTTTGAGGAGTGTTTACCATGTCCCTTACTTTTGGAAACTCCTCTACCAAGTCCAAGGTTGTGAACTCCCGAGAATTTTCCATTCCAGATATGTATTCACAGATTTTCTAACACCACTGTTCTAACTGTGACTTACTTCAGACGAAGGGAATGTCAAAGCTTTGTTCTGGATGAGAGTGGGATGATTTTTGTGTAGCACATATTTGCATACACATTGGATTCATTATCGTATTTTCCATTTGAAATATTGAATCCCAGACAGTAACCCATTACAAACTAGACTCTGACTACTAATCCTAATATGATGCAGTAAAATAACACAAACAGAATAGAAATGCAAGCAGTTCAGTGGAGGCATGGTGTAGAGTTGGACTTGCCTTTTGCATAAAAAAGGGTAGGTGTTATAAATATAGTCAATTTTCTGTTGAAATAGTTCTCCATGTGTTTTTAATGTTAACAAATATGTGAATTCCTGTCTCCCTCTCTTTGTAGCCTATTCAGCACATGCATTTTTATATACACATATAGAATACTACCTGGTATCACACGTACATTTTTGTGAGGTGGCTGACGTGGCAGATACAAATTGTGAGAAGAGATCACTCCTCCTAAATGCTGTTGGAACTGAAAATTCAATGTATGGGAAAACTTGCTAGTTCAACAACATTATGCATAAATCTATCTTCAATAAAATGAATATTTTTGGATCTGTGGATGATATATATTTCATGGTGAATTTCGATTGATATATATATATTGCTATTTTTAATGTCTCAGTGTGTGTGTGTGTGTGTGTGTGTGTGTATACACACACACTCTCCAGATTTTTTAAAATATGAAATGTATGAGTCTTATTATACACTCCCTAAATTAATTAATATTCATATATGTGGATTTATAATCAACTTTTCACAAGATTATTCTCAGAGATATTCATCCACCTGAAATACATATTTCTTTCCTAGTACTGAAAACTAACTTGAGTGAATGGTGCATACAAATCCTAATATTTCTACAGTAACTGACCCAGTTTAACATCAATTCAAGTAGATTCCTATGGGACATGATGTGTATTTAACGTTAATTTTTGTCAACACTGCTACATTACTATTTCTTCAATTAATGCACATCATAGGATATATATTTTATCTACAAGTTAGCAAATATTTAGGCATTTGTTTCACTTTCAATCACTTCCTGCTTCAGAACACATGTACACTTCCGGGTTTCTTGACTGGTCTTTTCATGAGACTTCTTTCCAAACACATTATTTTCAATTTCCATAATCACTTTTGAAGCAATACTCACACACTCTTCATGAGAATCCATAACCCTAATATTACAATTAGATATATAACGGGTAGGATTAAATGTATTATATCAATATAAGATTTTCTGTATATTTTCAGATATCAATTCAATCCATTATTTAAAGTTGGAACCAGTTATATTATTTATTCACAGTATTGTCTATTCATGCATTATCTCTATATTCATAGACACATGGTTCACCTATTTCTATCCCCAATACTAATTCATACATCTTCATTATATTGCTCCCAGAAATGGTGGAAGAAATACTCCTGTCACCTGATCTACATATACATTTTATTACAGTAATATTCTGGACACACAAAGGAAAGTTCACACTTATGATTGTACCAATGTAAAGGTCGGCCGAGCATTGGAGGAAGAAACCATGAAGAGACTGTCTCATGAAACAGCAAAGGGCTTTTTGGGGGTCCAGCATGCTGGGGCTCAGAGCTCACTTGAATAGAGAAGAGAGCCCTGAGAACATCTTAAGCAGAGCTTATGTACTTTACTTGGTGAGGGCAGGGAGGGAAATTTATTGATTGGTCAGGTCGAGTGAGTGCTTTGCGTGCCAATGGGAGAGGGAGTACATTCTGCAGTTTGGCAGTTGGGGACAGCACATTCTGGGAACAAGATTAACAAACAGTTCTCAAGATTTCAACAGTGTTTTGTTAAGCATACAGAAAAACAGGTATTACAAGTACCTATTTTATTAACCTTTCATTCCCCACTTCTCATTCTGGTTACTTTTAATCAAAAAAGTGATCATTGGGGGGTCTCTGATTTTATGTCTCCTAGTGAGGTATATTGTTGTCTGATTACCATAAGTTTAACTTATCCAATTTGAGCTTGTAGAAAAGAAACTACACGGTTGAGCAAACAGGTTCCTACAATTAGCATTAATATGAGGATTGTTAATGGACTGGCCAGGGTTGATAAAAGCGTAGGTAACCAGGGGGACTATGTGAACAAAGACACAAACCAACCTTTATGTGCCCCTCTCCTTTGTTGATGCTCTTCAAGGCATCTTTTTAACTTACTCATAAATTTTTTTACAACTCCAGTATGGTCGGCATAAAAACAACATTCTTCCCTCAATGCAGCACAAAGGCCCTCTTCTCACATGAAGAGGAGGTCCAACCCTCGCCTGTTCTGTAAAACAAATTCAGAGAGAGAGGTTTAAGAGAATGGTCTGAGAATTAGAAAGGAGAGATGTAAAAGAATAATGGGAAAGGGGTTTGGGATTTTCCAGGCAACAAAATGTTGAGCAGTAGAACACGTAGAGCAGAGGAGAAGACAGGAGTGAGTATCCCAAAAAGCCTGTGAGCGATGTTAAATTTTTAGTAACCTGTTTTCACTGATGACAAAAAAAAACTTTAAAGGCCATTTTCATTACATCTTGGATAGGGTGCTGAGGGCTCTCCTTAGCTTTTTGAGCTTTGGTTTAGTTGGTAAGAGGACTTGGTGGGACCTGGTGAGGGCACTGACAGGAGAAGAGAGGAGTGAGTGGGTGGATGGGTACCTTAGTACTTGTTACCTCAGCAAGGGGGCAATGGTCTAAGAGCCGGCAGAGGCTTCGGTTTTTGATCTAGTAATTGGAGGGGAGAAATCAGGTTGCTTATGTGGGAGTGACAGCAGAGAGTCTGGAGCAGAAAGCAGAGGGTGAGGATCTATTAGAGAAGCATAGTTCAGGATGTGAGTGAAGGAGGGAAAAGGCCTCCACATAGGGGAATTTCCTTCCAACATTTGAGCACTTGCCGAAGTCAAAAAGGTCATGCAGAATTTGAGCATCCAGAGACCCCTCTGGGGGCCATCGGTTTTGGTTGTCAAATTGGTAATATGCCCAATGCTGAGTACTGAATTTGATGAGGAGTTTGGGTTCCACCAGGCAGCCCCTGTATGCTTACATCCCATGACTTACAGAAGAAGTCGGCTTTTCACCCACACAGCCTGGCTGTTAGTGGGTTTGATAGTCCGCTGAGCAAACATAGTAATCTGGGCTAGCCAACCTGTATCTGGCTCACGTGTCCCTACATCCATAATGTTTGTTTCCATTACGTATGGCACGGAAAAGATTTAATGGAATTTTAGTGGGATCCCCTTCATCAGGGATATCCCAATAGGAAAGACCTATAGCCAGCTGACAAATGTCTGGGTAGAGAGATGGCCACCAGGTCCCTAAGGGGGCTGTATGCAAGATAGAGCATACTTCTAGTACAGTATGATTTGTGATCAGCCATCGCTGCTGAACAGGCTGATGAGGTTTAGGACTACTATTGGCCAAGGGGAGAGTCTATAGCCTTATGCACATGGCGAATACACAATTTGAAAGGATTACCAGTCATTTCTATTTTCCAGCCAGAGTCTGGACAGGGCGCAGGCTTGAGATGAGAGGCATGGATCGCGGAAGTGATTCCCTCTACCTTTACCACTGTAGGTGTTATAAGTAGCACCTGGTATGGTCCTTTCCAGCGGGGTTCCAGGGATGACACCTGATGTCGTCTTATGTAGATGAAGTCTCTTACTTGATATTGATATGGAGTCCCCTCGTCCCCAGGTTGGTAGGTAGTGGCCAGCTGTTTCCACAGATATCACTGTCTTCTTTCAAAAACTTTAACTCTGTCAACTCAGGAGGTGTGGAAGGGATCATTAGGTCTTAGAGTTGGGGTTATGTCCCTTACTGGAGGAGGGACCATAGAGAATTTCATGGCGCGTGAGATTACACAAAGAAACAGAGGGAGTATGAGTATTTCTTGCATGAAACAGTGCATAAGGCAGGAGCATAGTCCAAGTTTTTATGCTGATATCTAAGCTTAATTTTGTTAAGGTCTCTTTAATGCTTCTATTTATTTATTTTACCTGTCCTGAGCTCTGGGGTCTATAAGCACATTGTAACTTCCAATTAATCCCCAGGGTCCTGGCTAACCCCTGACTTACAAGGCCATGAACGCCAATCCATTTTCAGACCCTATTACCTTAGGCAGTCCGTATCTTGGAAAATTATCGTTCAGGATCTTCTTGACCACAATTTGTGCCCCTTTTTTTGTGGGAAGGCTTCAATCCATCCTGAAAATGTACCTACAAAAACTTGGAGATATTTAAGTCCATACCATGCTGGCTTAATTTCAGTAAAGTCCACTTCCAAGAATTGTCCTGGTCTGGATCTTTTTAGGTGGTTAACTGCAAGAAACTTGGAAGGGTAAGCATTAACCAATTGACAGGCCTGACAGGCTTTTGTTACTTGTTCAGTTATTTCCTTTCACTCTGAGTTGGTTAGTGGAAAACTCTGTTCTTTATTCTTCAGGAATGCCTGAAGTTTCTTTGAACCAATGTGAGTGAGTTGATGTACATTTTTAACATACCATAGGGCTTTCTGAAAATGCAGGCTGGGCTCAGTGAAGTTGAGGATTTCAGTTTTCAGTGTCATTAGATGTTGTCAAAAGCTTGCTGGTGCTCAGGGGTCCATTAGAATTGGGCATCTCCTTTTAACAGCGGGTATAAAGGAGCAGCTAAGGACACAAACCCGCGTATCCATAACCTGCAAAAGCCAGCAGTCCCAAGAAACTCTCTGAATTGTCTGCTATTAGATGGGGGTGGTATATGCTCAATGGTTTCTTTTCTGGGCTCAGTGAGCCATCGTTTACTGCCCCTAAGGGAATATCCCAGGAAGATTACTTCTTTCTGGCAAATTTGGGCCTATTTGGCAGAAGCACTATACCCGAGTTGAGCAAGCTCGGAAAATAGTGCTTGGGTCCCAGACTCACAGTTTTCCTTGGTGTTGGCTGCCAGTAGCAGGTCATCCACATATTGAAGCAGGGTGTCTTCAGGGTGCGTAGTTCTGAAGTTGTTGAGATCTCTGGGGAGGGCTTCATCGAGAGAGTGGGGGAAATTTTGAACCCCTGTGGGAATCTAGTCCAAGTTAGTTGACCAGACGTTCTGGTTCTGTGTCTACCCACTCGAAAGCAAATAGCAAATGACTATCTTTATGCAGACGCAAGCAAAAGAAAGCATTTTTTTAAAGTGCAGAACAGTATAGCAATTCCGCTCAGGGTTCAGAGTGCTAGGCAGATTGTACAGATAAGGTACCGTGGGGTGAATGTTCTGCACTCTGTTGTTGATCTCTCTTAGGTCTTGAACGAAGCGATAGACCCCAGTTCCTGGATTTTTTTACTGGTACCAGGGGTGTGTTCCAGTTTGAATGACTGGGCCTTAGGACCCCTAAGGCCAGATATTTCTGAATACAGGACCTTATCCCATCTTTAGCTTTCTTGCTCAGAGGATATTTTTTGACATTGATTGGGTGGGCTGTAGTTATTAACCCCACTGTTATTGGAGGTTGTTTCATGGCTAGGCCTAACTCAGCAGTTTTTTCCTAGGCATCTGCAAAATCTGTTATCCATTTCTGGGGTAGCTTGCCTGTTTGATCAGTCTTGGGGGGGGTGACGAGTTGATGTTCATCTTCTACTGACATAGTTAAAGCCGTGACTATAGGAGTTTCTACTGAAGGTTTTAGAAATTTCACTTGGGGGCCTTCAGGGATAAAAGTTATTCTGGCCTGGAGCTTGTTGAGCAGATCTCTGCCCATCAATGGGGGGGGGCATTCTGGGATTACTAGAAAGGAGTGATGGATTTTTCCTTTCCCCAGGACCATGGTCCTCTTAGTTGTCTAAGCCCCATATTTACTGCCATTAGGCCCTTGAACTAGAGTCATTTTATTTGATAGATGGCCCAATGGTGTCTTAAGGGCTGAGTATACTGCCCCTGTGTCCACTTCAAAATTTACTCACTGCCGGCAAGTTCTTTGAGTTCTTTTGGCAGGGCCAGCTTCCTCCAGGGAAGGAGGGGCTGTGTGTGCCACGGGGTAGTCATCTGGAGAGAGCTGGGCTGGCCTAGATTCCTCCAATGGTGGAGAGTCTGAGTCACCAGCAGGGGAATCACTTAGAGGGAGTTGGGGGTTGGGGGACGAGGACAGGGCATAAGGAGGGGGAGGAGAGTCCAGTAGAGTCTTGAGACTCAGGGAGAACAGAGGGTGGAGGAGGAGGAGGAGAGGGTTTGAGAGATACAATCGTGGGGGAAGCAGTAGGAGCGGGGGCAGGTTCAAGGAAAGGTTTCACCCATGGAGAAGGAGATTTGCAGAGGTCCTGCTAAGTTAAGATATATTGCTGTTGATCTGGATGGCTAAGTGGCCCTGGCTGAAAGACAATATCTCTGAGTTTTTAAATTAGTGAGAAGTAGAAACATCCTTCTGGGGGCCATCCGACTCCGAAGGTGGGTCATTCTGAGGCACAGAGTGTCTACCAGGTCTGGCGTTTTACTGAAAAAGAAAGATTCTGAGCCCTTAAGCAGACTTTGGTCCACTGATCAAGGGTCAGGGACAGAGGCGATGAAGTGCTCTGTCCCATATGAAAGATACACAAACAGTGAAACCAATGACACACGACACAGACAAGACAAGACAATAAAGACAAGCAATGGACGTCCAGTACTGAGACCAGGACAGAGTAGCCGGCAAAACCTGATGGGCGGGCAATACCGAATCCAAAACAAAATATCACTGAGTCGAGGAGACTATTGTTACTCGATTTCCCGAGACCTCCAGGGCGTCCCCCAGAGACATGACCTGTGGCTCTGTGACACGTCTGTCAGCCACCCTCAGAGAGAGCTCATCCTCATCACCGATAGCCATTATGCCCATCCCTAACCTGAAACCTGAAACTAGAAAGAGGCACCTTACTCACCCTGAGAGGAGCCCATTGTCTGTCTTTCATCCACCACTGCTGGATCTCCCTGCGGCTCTCAGATGTAAAGTTCGGGCGAGCGTTGGAGGAAGAGACCACCAAGAGACTGTCTCATGCAACAGCCAAGGGTCCAGAATTCTGGGACTCAGAGCTCACTTGAATAGAGCAGAGAGCCCTGAGAACAGCTTAAGCAGAGCTTATATACTTTCCTTGGAGAGGGCAGGGAGGGAAGTTTATGGATGGGTCAGGGCGAGTGGGCGGTTTGCGTGTAAACGGGAGAGGGAATACATTCTACAGTTTGGCAGTTCGGGACAGGACATTCTGGAAACAAGATTAGCAAAAAGTTTTCAAGATTTCAACAGTGTTTTGTTAAGCATACAGAAAAACAGAAAGTGACAACTACCTATTTTATGTAATTTCACCAAAGCCTAAATGTAAAGTGAGCATGGATTACTAAAAACATTCTTGTCCAGGTTGCCTAATGCTCACAAATGTCAATTCTCTTCGTGACTACATATTTGTTTCTTCCTAAGATTATATATTCAACCTCAACCCTGTTGAAAATGCCTAATCCTATGACTCACTTAATACTTTGCCTGATTTCATAATGTCTCTATTGATATCTGCTTTTCTACATATTTTCCCCAGTTCATCATTGTGACTGACTCTTCACATGGAATGACATTAACATTCACTCTCTAACTGAAACTCTATTGATAAAGAACTTTGGTCCAAATCCTATACTCACTCTTCTTTCTAAACCTACCGACTATCTTCCTAATCCTAACAACTATCCCTTTTTGACTGGAGGTTCTCTTTGACATTCAATCATCCAAGGTACAACGTCCTATGCCATTGTATATCGATTTATCTGAGACATCTGTGCAGAAAGTATTTCAATGCTAAGTATCCCAATCAAGGGCCCAATTATCTTCTGGGCTTCAAATCTTACCTAGATTTCTGTTTTTCATACTTGAATCATACGTCTATATTCTTATAAATATCACAGATTCCCAGTACCATTATTCATCCCACAGAATGATTCCTAACCCAAATCAAACCTGATATTAACCCTAACTACACATTGTTCCCTCAATCTAACTTTAGAGAAGAACAGGGACAGAGCTGATCTTAAAATACAGAAATGTAGGGGATCTTCCACCTGCTGAGAACCTCAGAGGTCCATGCAGAAAGGATCACTGAAGAAGATGTAGGCAGCTATGATGGACGTGAGAGAGCAAAAGTCATCTTCCATGGCAAAAAACCTGGTCAGGATGAAGGGAAGTGTATGAATCAGCCTCTCTCTACTTAATGTAGAGAAGATGGACCAAACCAGGACTTTGTGCAGAGCTGTTCTTTGGTGCCTATGAATGATATATCATTCTAACTTGTGAAAGTGTCAGAGGAAGTAGGGGCAGCCTCCAGCTCACGGAACACTTGGAAGCAACTGTTAGAACAAAGTGTTTGGCAAGGAAGTGACCTCATTCAGTTCCTAAAGGAAGTGACCTACCTCACTTCCTTGGTAATGGAACTCTCTAAACTTGGGATCCAGGAAGCCAGGTACCCAGAACCAATCCCAGTCCCAGTCCCAGTGGGCTCACTTGTTTTGTGTTACTAAGGACAGAGTCACTCTTCCTTGGTACCTACTGATGTGAGCATGGCCAAATGCCAGGGTCATTCTTGAGAAAGCAGGTAGTGTCTCACCACAGGCTCCTGACAACCTCACACAGTTGGCCGAGGAGACCAGATCTGAGAATGGATAGTCCATTTCAGGGGAACATAGTATGACCCACCAGTCAGAGGACACTCCGGATAGTCACAGACCTACTTGGGGGAAGGAGGTGCCTTTTTGCGTGTGGGTGTGAGTTTGTGGTTTTTTCTCATGTTCTGAGAATAGGTAGAAAAGGCGGTTTGTTTGGTTTGGAGTGGACTTTTTCTAGTAAGTTGTTTGATAAGGCGAGTGTTTCTATGTCTGTGTATCCCACTTTGTCCGTGGTTGTAGACATTAGAAAAGAGAATGCATCAATGGATGTGTCCTGCCTAGTAGAAAGCTTCCCAGCATTCATTCTGCGCAATTTGTGAATGGACTTTGACTCGCCTTATGGATGGGCAATGCCTACTATCTTACTACCTTGCTGTTTTCTTCCTGAATTCTGGCCACTCTCGAGACTAGGCTCATGGTTTTGTGTCCAAGATATGTATCACCTCCAAGCTCTGTGACATGGCCATGTACATGATAACTGAAGGGAATTGGAGGATCTCAGAAAACTCAGATATGAATGTGACCAGGAAAGTCTCAGTGGAGAATCCTTGCTTTGGGCCATTTGCTTACCTATTGTTCCATTGCCCTGAATGTCAGGAAGGTCTTTGCCTCAGGCCACCCCTTTGTGAAGCCTGAACAAAACAGTTTTCAAATGGAAATGAATTGGCATCACCTGTGGCTCTTTGCTTAATTGCTTTGGAAAGGGATGTTTCTTAATCAGCCTCTTGGTCCTGTGTGAGGCTGTGGCTTAGATTCTCAGCACCTGATGGATCTAAAGAAGATTCCCTGTGTGCTACAAAACCAAAATGGTCAAAATAGCAGTCATTGTGTATGAAGATTCTCGCCATCTTCTGTAATATTTCTGACATCCATCAAGTGAAAATAGGGATCCTTTGGGACAAATGAGTTCTTCAAATGCCTGCAGAGGCTAGACCATAGATGCTTGGGTTTTCTCATGACTCCAATTCACAAAAAGAATCTATAACTGGCAGTCATTAGGCCTCAAATTGGAGAAGTGAAGCCGTAATAAGGGCAGGCCTATTTGATCACTCGTGATTCACAGGAAGGGTGTTCAGGCCACACTGACATTAGGGAAAATAGGGGCAAGGGAGCATATTTTGGACACTGTCTTGGACTGCGCCCCTTATGAAAACCTCCAGCCAGAGAATTTGATGAGTGTCTATATGGAAGAAGATGAGGGCCATGTGGGAGTGTTTTGGTTTTAATTGTGGTCATTTTTGTGGCGGTTGGAAGACATGACTGTGGCCACCATGACTGGAACTCTGGTGTGATTCCCCTTAGAAACTGAGTTCTGGAACTGACCTCAGAGAAGAATTGCCATGAATTGTGTTGGGATTTTAGGAGGCCACTCATGAGAGTCGCCCTTGGAAACTGAGATCTAGGCAAACTCAGATGGAGACTGCTGAATAGTGACACAGAGCTGTGGTGCACAGGTGTGTGATAAAACATCTCTGGTGGGGCCATGTGGATCTGCCAATGACTTCCAAATGGCTTGTGGCTGAAATGGTGCAGCACGTAATCCCTTATACGTTTGACCTCTTCATATAAAGCCATCTTGTTATATGGAGAGGTTTCAGGGCAATGTTCACAATCAGGTTGCAATGGTTAAGGGGGCAAGCTATGTGGGATAGAAGCCTGGTTGGTGTATTCTCCTGCAGACCCTGACCCACCACACGTATGAGAAATTCCTCCAGCACTGAGTCCCTGTTGATCTCCTTGTATTTTGTGAAGCAAATACCAAACTCCCAGTGCAACAGCAAGAAACACCATGAAAAGTGGAAGATGAGCAAATGGCTTCACAGTCCACACGGGGAGGCACTTAGCCTTCAGTGGCCACAGTTTCCCAACAAAGAGAGAATTCAGCACTGCTGCCTCATGTTCATTTGAAAATAAGAAACTATATCTTCCAGGTCACATATATGCAGACCCAGCTTTGATGGTCTCACTACAAAGGAAGCTAAAGCTCCTGACAACAACATATATTTCAAGTGCCCAAGGTCAGGGGCAGTTTCTCAAGAAGTTTTAGGCCGGCAGAGCTCCATATTTGTGGAGTGTTTACCTGTTAGACCAGGACATGACAAAAGACCACTGACTCCAATTAAAATCAAATTAAACCAAGCTTATTATTTCCACTGGCTTCCTCTCCCTCTAAAAATGGTGGAAACTAGACAGCAACCCCACCTTTCCTACAGCCCACCTTTATAGCCCAGAAAGTTACACAAAGGCGGGTTACAGATAAGAGAACTCGGAGAAGCATCACATTAATGCTAGTTTACATTTTTTGTTTTTTGCTGGCCCCTCATCAGAATTTATCAGGACCATTAGAGCCTCAACGACTGTCGTTGTCTGGCCAGGGAAGGCCAATATTTTTGAGGTGTCACTAAAGTTTCAGAGAGGTCTGCTATCTGGTCAGAGAGCCAGGCATGGGTGAGTTCAAGGCATGGGCAGGCATTCAAAGCAGATTCAGAATTTGCAGTAATGTATAGTAAAGCCAAAATTATCTTTTCATGGTTTTGTGGCAAGATGGCTCCCAATTTTAATAAATGATCATGTTGGGTCTATCATTCCCCCTTTCTAATGTGCCCCTTCCAAATCTTTGATAGGGTAGGAAAAGAGCAATGAGGGAATTTTAATTCCTCAGGTAACAGTCTCCAAATTTTTAGAACTCACCCAAAACTGGATTCCTGATTTTACCTGACATAATTAATTACTTATATTGATAGTCTATTTATTTTTGGCTCCATAGTTGTTAGATGAGAGGCGTCACTCATTTTGGCGTCTTCAGAGCTGAGAGAGGGTGACGTGAGTGGGCACAGCATATGGGACATGACTTGTCTTTTAGAAGTCAGTTGAGGGACATGGGTTGCCTTTTAGAAATCAGTTCGGTTTGAAGTCTGGTTGGGGAAGAACAGGTTGTAAAGTCATCTGGGGATGGGTTCTTCTATGTGAGAAACAAAAACCATGAGTACTGAAAAAATGTTGCAGCAGCTGGAACATGTCACTGTATAGAAGTTCCCTCAGCAGGCTTTAATATCCCCAGTTATCAGAATGTCAACTTAATATTTAACATTTAGTGTTACATTTGTCCCTCCCCATAAGATACAGTTTAATAATTTAATGTCATCTGATCTTGCAAAATTCTTTTACTAGTATGACCTCTGTGTGTAATAGAGAAACCTTTAATTCTGTTACTCAGGGCTGGATAATTATACTAGCAAACACCAAGCCTACCTGTGTAGGTTAGGAATATCTGTAGGCCTTAAACTTAAAATTTGTGCCTCTGGCAGCTCCTCTTGATAGTCACTTTTTATAGTTATCAGGCATTGCTGACTGAGAATCCTTCTTTGTGGCCTCCAGTCTTACTTATTTTGGGAGGATAACATAAAGTGAATACCTTAAAATATTATTATTATTATTATTATTATTATTATTATTATTATTATTTAAAATGTCAGGAATGTCTGTATTTTGGTTTTAACTCTCTTTGCTAAGTGTTTAAGATGAAGCTGTCAAACTGACTTTTGTTTCTATCTATTGTTAACATTAGCTGAGTTTTATGAAAGTCATTCCTGGGGAAACTTGAGAGCAGCTTCTCGGTTCTGCTGGTGCCATTTGCGCTAGGTGGGTCCAGGTCTTGCTTGACCATGGGGCTTCCCTTGGAAGCATCAAAGATGTCTCCCTTCTCTGATGACTCTCTTCTTCATAGCAAATGCCCTGATTGGCTTTCTGTTTTCCAGTGGTCTCATTAATCTCCCTGATTGGGAGGTTATGAGGCCCAGAGTTGCAAAGCTTTTAGAGAAGTCCCCTGTTCAATGGATTAAGACTGACTCAGAGGGCAAGAGCCAAATATTGGTTTTCTTGGCTCTTTTCATGTAAATTTAATTTTAAATCCTAATCTTAATTATCCAGCAAATAAATTTTAACAGCCTTATGTTAAGAGTACTGGGGTTTAATGTCTATAAGTTTATAATTATTTATCTTTTTATTAATTGGGATCTGTATTGTAGGTGTCTTGTAGGTGATGACTTATTATCTTAAATTAACCCATGCTGTGTTCTTAAAGCAACACTTCTGTAAAACACTAACAGGGAATCTTTAGATCACTTATAAGGAAATTACAAAATAAAATTTTTTAACAAGTGTAAAAATACTTAGTTCGTGTAATAGCTCCCCTGAATTTTTTAGCTGAGTTATACATTATATCCCCTGTTTGAGATCCTAGTAATCTTAACAGAAAACAAAACAACTTTTGAACATAACTTTAAATGAAACATAATCTTACCTACAGCTTTCGTAGTCATTCTCACATGTAGTAATATGGGACACAGAGCCTTATCTCAGGTAAGGCAGGGCTCTTTATAAATATTAAGTGTTTTAGTTCTAAAGATGAACTTTGTTTTTTTAAATATCATTTTACAAATTTTATATAAATTGTTTGAGGTCACATGAACATTAGCTAACACCATTGGATATCACATTTAAAACATGAATTTAATAAACACTGAAAGTTTTTAACCTTTGCATAGATAAGGCTCTCATTAACATAAAAATACATTTAAATTTTTCCCCAATGTAAAAAGTAACATAAAACTTTACATATCTTATTGAAAACAGGTAAATGAATGCCCAATATATTTTTTTTACTATACAACTTCAGAACACCAGCTTGGTATAATGCTCTTTTAAAGTTTCTACCTTACAGACTTGTATACCTGAAAGATAGGAGCACATTAATAGCATCACAATTACATTGATGTTTCTACATTAAGCAAGTTTAGCTTTTAAAGAAATGGCAGTACAGGGCTCTAAAATAACAGTTCTTATTTAATCAGTTGTTTAATTTTTATGGTTGCTTGCTCTAGAAAAAATAAAACTTAATAAAACACAATGTTATGGGTAAACTTATGTTTTCAGAAATTTTTGTCTCTTTAACACATGACTGATTTTTACAATCTTATACAGACTTTATTACACACTTCTACAGACCTTAGTAAATCAATCAGATATCTAACAAAAGTACTCATGAATGAGTAATCCCATATCAAATTTACTTTACTTATTTATCAAAATATTAGACAAATGTATTGAAGATTGTAAACCATTTTTTTTGTTGAAGGAAAAGTCCTAGAACCAAGTCATATTAGAATTTTTGTAGACATTAATATTTTATTAGATTTTTGAACACCTAGAAAAACTTGTAAGCTGAGTTTTAAAGACATTTATGTTTATCTGTTTATCCAATTTAAATTCAACAATTTAAATCACGTGAATTAAAGATCTTTAGATCCACTTTGTAAAATTTGTTTTTATGAGCGTTGTTTTTATGAGTGCACTTTATATATGTTAATTTGTGTATCATATATATGATATACGGACAATGTATATATAGATATACAACACATAACAACAGTGTGTACACATAATAATAGTAAAGGTCTTGTAGCTTTTCACAGGTGAAATATCCATTGCAATGTTTCAAAAACTCCACAGTTGGTCAAAGATAGAACTGATCAGAAAAACATTAACCTAGGTCTGTAGGATCAAAATCATGAGCTCAAAAAAAAAATAAAGAATCTAAGGAAAAAAATAAGAGTTCTAGAAATAATGACTGGTAATTAATTAGTAAATACCATACAATTTAACTTTTTTTTTCTCTTAGGCCTCAGATCTGTCTCCTACTAAGTTAGCAGGCTTCTTTCATTTGCATTTCAACATAAGTCCTGGCTGAGGTCCAGAAGGAACAGGGAAAAGCTGCTAATCTGAGCAGACACCTCAGGCCTAAGGCATTTCAACCATAATATTCAGGTTTGGATGTTGAAAATTATCATACAAGTTTAAGATACAATTCACAAAATTTTATATCTTTACATCTTTTTTTTGTCAACAGATACCATACTATGATTTACTATCCTTGTCCAATTTAATGCACTGCTACACACAGTGACATTTTCCCAGGCTACCCAGTTCAAAATTGGTGAAAAATAGCCTGAATGATTGGGAAGTTACTTGCCAACTTGGAAGTTGTGTTGTTTAGTTTTCCATCCTAAGTATTTAAGTTCTCTGACATGAATTATCTGAAATCATAAACTGAACAATTACCTAAACCCGACTTTTAACTGCAAGATTGTGCAATGCTTTAAAAACCCATTCAGATACCAGATTGTTACAATAAAACATCATCATTTAGACACACATTCAGCTAAGATCATTCCCAAGAAACAATTTATAATATCAACATATCATTGCACATGTCTTAAAGGGCCAGAAAAAAAGACACAAGACAGACAGAAAGGAGCTCCAGAATATGGCTGACAGACAGAAGCCTTTAAAACAGAGCAGATAAGAGAAAAATCAACTACACCAGTGGAACCATAGATGTCCCCACAAGGGAACCAGATGTTTTCACAGAGGGACAACCTGAAATGTAATATCAAGGGTCTCCATGCTTACTTTACTGCATTTAGTGTCCCCTTTTTCTTTTTCTCCTTTTTAAAAAAACAGAGGTGGCATAATCCTTAGAGTACAGGGAAGGAAGGAGGTAATTCTCTGAAAAAACAGGGCTTTGGAAGCTGCTGGGAGTCGCTCAGTCCCTCCTTATACTTACAGGATTAGCTCTTCTGGTTTCGTTCCACCCCAAGCACGCTCCACCTCCTAACATTTCAGTAGTCAGCTCTCAAAAATTTCCGGGGCGGTGGGGGGTACCAAAATTTGTAACTTAAAGTTCACTTCCTGAATTTGAAGTCAATTCATGCCAATTTAATAATGAGGACAGGGTTTGAGAAAAAGAAAAAGGGAGTTTTACTCCTTTGCTAACAAAGGAAAAACACAGGGGTCTCTGCCCAAAGGTTGTAACTCTCTTTGTCTGAAGGGACAAGGGGTTTTAAAGGAGTTTCAATTGTTAACCTGGGAGATACTCAGTTCTTACGTCCCCAGCAGGCATTGCCCTGTGCAGTGTGTGTGCTCCAGGCAGCCAGCTAGTGGCTTCTCTTATCCTGCTTAACAAAGGGGGGTAAAGTTCATCACAGTTCTTTAAAACACAGTTCAAAGGGATGTCAGTCTTACATGCTTTATTACCCATTTTCATGTCCAATATCCTTAAGTTTTTTCCACAGAAATCACACAACAAAACACACAAAAACAAACAAACAAAAAACATGTAGAACACAGAAAAAAAAAAACACAAAAAAAACAGAAACTCGGCGCAGAAACAGAAAAACAGAGGAGCAATGGAACATCTTGCTAATGCTCCGGGATAGGAACTTCTGTGTGTCTGTTGGCATCTCTCTACCCTTTCAGAGGAATTCACTACAGAATAGAACAGAGGACAGAATGATTCTCGTTACTGTCCCAGACAGGAGTATATGTGTGCCTCCCCAGGCCACCTCTCTGTCATCAGAAGAGATCTCCCTTTACCAGATATCAAATGTTATATAGGTGCTACTTACCAATGGAGGCCTCCTCCACCATGAGCTTGCTAATTGTTTTAGTGCGGTGGTTCACTGCAGTTCTCCCCGGACCAAAAGCTCACTCCAAGGCCTTGGAACTTGCCTCTCAAGGACGGAGCCCTGGAGGGAAGGCCAGCTTCAGAATTTCCAGCAGTCTGGTCTTGTGATCTGTTGGGGCAGGTTCATCTCGCTGCGGAACTACAAAATGTTAGACCACGATTCAAGAAAAGACCACTGACTCCAATTAAAGTCAAATTAAGACAAGCTTATTATTTTCAGTGGCCGGGCTGCATCTTCCTCTCAAAATAGTGGAAACAAGACAGCAAACCCACCTCTCCTACAGCCCAGCTTTATAGCCCAGAAAGTTACACAAAAGGGGCGTTACAGAAAACAGAATTTTGATAAGCATCACACTAATTTTTGTTTACATTTTTTTTTTGCTGGCCCTAGAATCAGAAATTATGAGGACCATTAGAGACTCAGAGAGGGTCGTTGTATGGTCAGGGAAGGCCATTATTTATGAGGTGTCACTGAAGTTTCAGAGAGGGCTGCGATCTGGTCAGAGAGCTAGGCTTGGGGGAGTTCAAGGCACGGGCAGGCATTTCAAGCAGGTTCAGAATTTGCAGTAATTTATACTAAAGCCAAAATTATCTTTTCATGGTTTTGTGGAAAGATGGCTCCTAATTTTAATAAAAGCTTAGGTTGGGTGTATCAACCGTGTCCCTTACTTTTGGAAACTCCTCTACAACCTCCAAGGTTGTGAACTACTGAGCATTTTCCAATCCAGATATGTATTCACAGATTTTCTAACTCTTCTCCTCTAATTGTGTCTTACTTGAGGCCAAGGTAATGTCAAGACATTATTCTGGATGAGAGTGGGAAGATTATTGTGCAGCACATATTTGCATATACATTGGATCATTTTCCAATTTTCCATTCGAAATACTGAATCCCTGACACTAACCCATAGCTTAATAGATTCTAACTACTAATAATAATATGATGGAGAAAAATAACCCAAATAGAATTTAAATACAAGCATTTCAGAGGAGGCATGGTGTATACTAGAATTGCCTTTTGCAAGATAAAGGGTAGGTGTTATAAATCTAGTGAATTTTTTATTAAAATATTTCTCCATGTGTTTTAAAAATGAACAAATATGTCAATTCCTGACTCCCTTTCTCTCTAGCCTATTCCGCACTTGTATTTTTATATGCACATATAGAATCCTACCTGGTATCACACGTACATTTGTGTGAGGTGCCTGACTTGGCAGATACAAATTGTGAGAAGAGATCACTTCTCGTAAATGCTGTTGGAACTAAAAATTCAACCTATGGGTGAGCTTCCTAGTAGAACATTATACATAAATCCATTTTCAGTAAAATAAATATTATTTTTCCATCTGTGGTTGGTATATATTTTATGATGAATTACGTTTTTCATATATATTGCTACTATTTAATGTCTGTGTGTATTTTGTGTGTATGTATGTGATGTATGTGTGTGTGTGTGTGTTTATATATATATATATATATATATATATATATATATATATATACACTCTAAAAATATTTCAAAATATGAATTACATGTGTCTTATATACACTCTCAAAATTCATTCTTTTTCATGTATGTGGATTAATAATCAACTTCTCACAAGATTTATCTCAGAAATATTCATCCACTTGAAATACATATTTGTTTTCTATAACAGAAAACTCACTACAGCGAATGGTGGTTACAAATATCAATATTTCTACAGTAACTGACCCAGTTTAACATCAATGCAAGTGAATTCCTATGGGACATGATGAGTCTTTTGACGTTCAATTTCATTCAACACTGGTACATTAATATTTCTTCAGTTTTTGCACTTCATAATATATATATTTCATCCACAAGTTCACAAATTTATATGCATTTGTTTCACTTTCAATCACTTCCTGCTTCAGAACACATGCATTCCTCCAGGTTTCTTGACTGGTCTTTTCATGAGACTTCTTTCCAAACACATTATTTTCAATTTCCATAATCACTTTTGAAGCAAAACTCACACACATCATGATAAACCATAACCCTAATATTACCATTAGGTGTATTACTGGTTGGAATGAATGATTGTATATCAATATAAGATTCCCTGTATAATTTCAGATGTGAATTCAATCCATTATTTAAAGTTGGAATCAGTTACATTACTTATTCACAGTATGGTCTATTCATGCATTATCTCTATTTTCATAAACACAGGGTACATCTATTTGCACCCCCAATAATAATTTATAGTCTTCAAATATTGCTCCCAGAAATGGTGGAAGAAATACTCATGCACCTGATCTACACATACATTTTGTCACAGTAATATTCTGGACACAAATGCAAAGTTCACACTTATGATTGTACCATATCCTAAGTGGAAAGTGAGCATGGATTCCTAAAACATCCATTTCACCTTTGTCTAATGCTCTCAAATATAAATCCTATTGGTGACTACATATTTGTTTCTTCGTAAGATTATGTATTCAACCTCAAGCCTGTTGAAAATGTCTAATCCTGTCACTCACTTTATACTCCTTCTGAATATACTCACATGAATAGAGCAGAGAGCCCTGAGAACAGCTTAAGCAGAGCTTATATACTTTCCTTGGAGAGGGCAGGGACAGAAATTTATTGATGGGTCAGAGCGAGTGGGCGGTTAGTGTGAAACTGGGTGAGGGAATACATTTTGCAATTTGGCAGTTGGGGACAGCACAATCTGGGAACAAGATTACAAACAGTTCTCAAGATTTCAACAGTGTTTTGTTAAGCATACAGAAAAACAGGAAGTTACAAGTACCTTTTTTATTAACCTTTTATTCCCCACTTCTTCTTCTTGCTACTTTTAATAATAAAGGTGATTATTGGGGCATGTCACATTCTATGTCTGCTAGTGGGGTATTACCATAAGTTTAACTTGTCCAATTTGAGCTTGGAGAAAAGAACTTACATGGTTGAGCAAACAGGGTTATATAGTTAGCAATAATATGAGGATTATTATTAGACAGGCCAGGGTTGATAAAAGCGTAGATAACCAGGGGGACTGTGTGAACCAAGACTCAAACCACCCTTTTTGGGCCTCTCTCTCTCGTTGACACTTTTCAAGGCATCCTTTTATTTTACTCATAGGTTTTTTTTTACAACCTCAGTATGGTCGGCATCAAAACAACATTATTACATCAATGCAGCACAAAGGCCCCCTTCTCTCATGGAGGGGAGGTCCAACCCTCAACTTGAGTGTAAAACAACTTCAGAGAGAGATGTTAAAAATTCCTGCAAAGCTGTGATGGAGGTTTCTATTATCTTTAAGTTTTGGTCTCTTGCTGCTTCTATTTGGGTCATTTGTTGTGTACCATGGAGCAGGGCAGTGGTTCCTGTGACTACCCCTGGCACAACTCCAATTCCTAATATGATGGCTAAAGTGAGGGATATATGTTCCCAGTGGAACCGGGTTGTATGCCACCCTGTTTGAAATTCAAATGAACCTTGGTCATTATAGAGCAATCTGGGACACATCTTCACCATTACACAATTAATCACATCTGTTGACCATTTCATGAAAACATAAACAATGTTTAAGTATATAGAATTATACTGTTGTAGGGACGGACAAGGCACGGCACCTAAGAAAGCACAAAAGACAGGGAAACCGTCCTATTTGGTTGCAACCGGATTAAGAGGGCATTGCTTCTGTTGTAATCAATTAACTCCCTGAACCCCAATTTTAGGTAGTTTTAGAATTTTGTACCCAACATGAAAGAGAAGGGATTCAGAAGTTCACAGTCTGCAGAAATTCACAAAACGAAGCTTTTTTTTTTTCTGTTTTTTCCTCTATTGTGGGCAAGTTAACTTTTCAAGGACACCTGGGAGGCAGAGAGCTTTTTTTTTTCCTTTTCTTTTATCCCCCTGCCAACTGTTACCATGAAGCCCAGTTTGTAACTTTTTATCTTAGAAATGTAGCCATCTCTGTGAAGCCCCAGCTCAAGGCCAGAGGCCTTGTTCACATATTCTGTGAAAAACTATTAAGGGGTTGTCTAGCTTAGGAGTGCTGATTTTTCCAGCCAGTAGGCAAGTAGAACAGGGCAACAGAATAAGAGGAAGTTAATCTACACTGAACTCATTTATAGAGACTCTTTTGCTGAAAGTCCTAAAGTCAGCCATGGTGAAGACTTCTGGAGAAGTTCAGTGAAGATTTTTCTGAGGGCCTGGTACAGAGGGGGAAGATGGGGAAGGCGGGAGGTGAGAGCAGCTCCGTGGATCTCAGAATAAGGAAGGAGAGATGTAAAAGAATAATGGGAAAGGATTTTGGGATTTTCCTAGCAACATAAATTGAGCAGTAGAAACGGTAGAGCAGAAAGGAAGACGGGAGTGAGTATCCCAAAAAGCCTGTGAGGGACTTTAAAATTTAGTAACCTGTTTTCAGTGATGACAAAGCAACTTTAAAGGCCATTTTCATTACATCTTCGATAGGGGTCTGAGGGCTCTCCTAAGCTGGTTTGAGCTTTGGGTTAGGTGGTAAGAGGACCTGGTGGGACCCGGTGTGGGCACTGACAGGAAAAGAGAGAAGTGAGTGGGTGGATGGGTACCTCATTACCTGCTACCTCAGCAAGGGGGCAATGCTCTGAGAACCGGCGGAGGTTTCGGTTTTTGATCTAGTAATTGGAGAAGAGAAATCAGGTTTGCTGAGGTGGGACTTACAGCAGAGAGTCTGGAGCAGAAGGCTGAGTTTGAGGAACTATTGGAGAAGCATAGTTCAGGATGTGAGTGAAAGAGGAAAAAGGCCTTCACATAGGGGAATTTCCTTTCACCCTTTTGAGCACTTGCAGAAGTTAAAAAGGTTACACAGAATTTGAGGATCTAGAGACTCCTCTGTTGGCCATCAGTTTGGGTTGTCTAAGTGGTAATATGGCCAATGCTGTGTACTGAATTTGATGAGGATTTTGGGTTCCACCAGGCAGCCCCTGTATGCTCAAATCCCCATGACTTACAGAAGAAGTCGGCTTTTCGCCCACACAGCCGTGGCGGTTTGTGGCTTTGATAGTCTGCCGGGCAAACATACTAATATAGGCTAGCCAACCTGCATCTGGCTTGCCTGTCCCTACAATCATAATGTTTGTTTCCATTATCTATGGTACGGAAAGGATTTAATGGAATTTTAATGGGATCCTCTTCATCAGGGATATTCTAATAGGAAAGACCTATAGCCAGCTGGCAAATGTCTGGGTGGAGAGATGGCCTCCAGGTCCCTAAGTGGGCTGTATGCAAGAGAGACCATACTTCTTATCTAGTAGGATTTGTGATCAGCCATCGCTGCAGTATGGGCTGATGAGCGTTAGTACTACGGGTGGCCAAGGAGAGAGTCTATAGCCTTACCCACGTGGCGAATATGCAATTTGAAAGGGTTAACAGTCTTTTCCAGTTTCCAGCCAGAGTCTGGACATGGCACAGGCTTGAGATGAGACGCATGGATGCAGGAAGTGATTCCCTCTACTTTTACTGCTGTAGGTGCTATAAGTAGCACGTGGAATGGTCCTTTCCAGCGGGGTTCCAGGGATGACACCTGATGTCATCTTATGTAGAGGAAGTCTCTTTCTTGATATCAATGTGGATTCCCCTCGTCCCCAGGTTGGAATGCAGTAGCCAGCTGTTTCCACAGGTATATCTGAGTTCTTACAAGAGATTTAAGTCTGTCAAGCAAGGGTGTGTGGAAGGGATCCTTAGGTCTTAGAGTCGGGGTTAGGTCTCTTAGTGGAGGAGGGGCCCCATAGAGAATTTCATAGGGGGTGAGGTTACACAAAGAAACAAAGGGAGTATTTCTTGATGAAATAGTGCATAAGGCAGGAGCATAGTCTAATCTTTTATGCCGGTCTCTAAGCTTAATTTCGTTAAGGTCTCTTTAATGGTTTTATTTATTTTTTTTACGTGTCCTGATCTCTGGGTTCTATAAACACAATGTAACTTCCAATTAATCCCCAGGGTCCTGGCTAACCCCTGATTTACCTGGCCCATAAAGGGTCTTCAATTATCAGACCATGTTACATTAGGCAGGCCGTGTCTTTGATAAATATCTTTCAGGATCTTCTTGACCACAATTTGTTCCGGTTTTCTTTTATTATTTTTTTTTTTTTGGTGGGAATGGCTTCAATCCATCCTGAAAATGTATCTACAAAGACTAGGAGATATTTAAGCCCATACCTTGCTGGCTTAATTTCAGTAACGTTCACTTCCCAGAATTGTCCTGGTCTGGTTCCTCATAGGTGCTTTCCTGTAGGAAGCTTGGAAGTGTAAGCATTAACCAATTGACAGAACTGACAGGCTTTTGTTACCCATTCAATTATTTCCTTTCACTGTGAGTGAGTTAGTCTAAAACTCTGTTCTTGATCCTACAGTAATGCCTGCAGTTTTTTTGAACCAAGTTGATTGAGTTGATGTACATTTTTAACGTAGTGTAGGGCTTTCTGAAATTGCAGGCTGGGCTCACTGAAGTTGAGGAGTTCATTGTCAGTGTTCTTAGATGTTATCAAAAGCTTGCTGGTGCTCAAGGGTCCATTGGAATTGGGCATTCTCATTTAACAGCGGGTATAAAGGAGCAGCTAAGAACACAAACCCAGGTCCATAACCTGCTAAAGCCAGCAGTCCCAAGAAACTCTCTATGTTGTCTCCTGTTAAATGGGGGTGGTATCTGCACAACGGTTTGTTTCCTGGGCTCAGTGAGCCATCATTTACCGTGCCTAAGGGAATACCCCAGGAAGATTACTTCTTGCTGGAAAATTTGGGCCTTTTTGTCCAAAGCTCTCTACCCGAGTTGAGCAAGCTCAGATAATAGTGCTTGGGTCTCAGACTCACAGTTTTCTTTGGTGTTGGCTGCCAGTAGCTGGACATCCACATATTGAAGCAGAATGACTTCGGGGTGCGTAGTTCTGAAGTTGTAGAGATGTCTGTGAAGGGCTTCATCAAAGAGAGTGGGGGAGTTTTTGAACCCCTGTGGGAGTCTAGTCCAAGTTAGTTGAAAAGACGTTCCGGTTTCTGGGTCTACCTACTCGAAAGCAAACAGCAACTGACTATCTTTATGCAGAGGCAAGCAAAAGAAAGCATCTTTTAAGTACAGAACAGTATACAATTTTCACTCGGCCACAGCAAAGAGGTTATTGGGGGTCCAGCATGCTGGGGCTCAGAGCTCACTTAAATAGAGCAGAGAGCCCTGAGAACAGCTTTAACAGAGCTTACATACTTTTCTTGGAGAGGGCAGTAAGGGAAATTTATTGATTGGTCAGGGCGAGTGTGCGGTTTGCGTGCAACCGGGTGAGGGAGTATATTCTGCAGTTTGGCAGTTGGGGACAGCACATTCTGGGAACAAAATAGCAAACAGTTCTCAAGATTTCAACAGTGGTTTGTTAAGCATACAGAAAAACAGGAAGTGACAAGTGCCTATTTAATTAACCTTTCACCTAAGCAAAATGGAAAGTGAGCATGGATTACTAAAAACAACCATGTCCAGGTTGCCTAATGCTCTCAAATGTTAATCATATTGGAGGCAACATATGTCTTTCTTCCTAAGATTATATATTCAACCTCAACCATGTTGAAAATGTCTAACCCTCTTACATTATACTTTGCCTGATTTCCTAATGTCTCTATTGATATCTGCTTTCCTACTTATTTTCCCCAGTTCATCATTGTGACTGACCCTTCGCGTGTGCTGACACTGACATTCACTCACTACCCAAAAATCTATTGCTAAAGAACTTTTGTCCAAATGCCATAATCACTCTTTTTTCTAAACCTACAGGCTATCTTCCTAATCCTACCGACTATGCCTTTTTGACTGGATGTTCTCTTCGACATTCAATCATCCAAGGTAGAAGGTCCTATGCCATTTTATATCGATTTATCTGAGACATCTGTGCAGAATGTAATTCAAAGCTAAGTATACCAATCATGGGCCCAATGCACTTCTAGGCTTCAAATCTTACCTAGATTTATATTTTCGTACTTATATTTCACCTATATATTCTTGTAAATATTGCAGATTCCCAATACTATTAGTCATCACGCAGAATGATTCCTAACCCAAATCGAACCTGTTATTAACCCTAACCATACACTGTTCCCTCAATCTAACTTTACAAAAGAGCAGGCCCAGAGTTGGTCTTTCAATACAGGAATGTAGGAGATCTTCCACATGCTGAGAAACTCAAAGATCCATGTAGAAATGAACTCTGGAGAAGTTGTAGGCAGCTATGAAGGACCTGAGAGAGCAAAAGTCATCTTCAATGGCAAACAACCTTGTCAGGATGAAGGGTTTTGTCTGTATAAGTCTCTCTGTTCTTAATATAGAGAAGATGGACCAAACCAGGCCTGTTTGGAGAGCTGTTCCCTGGTGCCTATGGTTGATATACCATTCTAACTTGTGAAAGTGTCACAGTAAGTAGGGGCAGCCTCCATCTCATGGGACACTTGGAAGCAACTCTTAGGACCAAGTGGTTGCCAAGGGAGTTTGCTCATTCAGTTCCTAAAGGAAGTGACCTACATCTCTTCCTTGGTGATGGAACTTCTGAACTTGGGATCCAGGAAGCCAGGCACTCAGAGCCAGTTGCAGTACTAATCCCAGTGGACTCACTTGTTTGGATTTACCAAGGAAAGAGTCAGTCTTTCTTGGTACCTGCTGATGTGAGGATGGAAAAAGCCAGAAGAGCTCTGAAGAGGGGCCTTTACTGAGAAAGCAGGTAGTGGCTAACCACTGGCTCCAGACAACTTCACAGTGTTGGCCAAGGAGACCAGACCCGAGACAGGACAGGCTATTTCAGGAAAACATAGTAGGGCCCACCAGTCATAGGACACTCTGGATAGTCACAGACATACTAGGGGGAAGGTGGTGCCTTTGTGGGTGTGGGTGTGAGTTTGTGGTTTTGTCTCATGTTCTGAGAATAGGTAAGAAAGGCGGTTTGTTTGGTTTGGAGTGGACAAATTCTAGTATGACTTATGACAAGGTGAGTGTTTCTATATCTGTGTATCCCACTGTGTCCTTCGTTGTAGACATTAGAAAAGAGAATGCATCACGGATGTGTCCTGTCTAGTAGAAAGCTTCCCAGCATTCATCCTACCCTATTTATGAATGGACTGTCACTTGCCTTAGGGATGGGCAACACCTACTTCCTTCCTAAGTCCCTGTTTTCATCAGGAATTCTGGCCACTCTCCAAAATAGGATCATGGTTTTGTGTGCAAGATATGTACCACCTCCAAGCTCTGGGACATGGCCGTGCACTGGATAGCTGAAGGGAATGGGGAGCATCTCAGAAATCTCAGATATCAGTGTGACCAGGAAAATATCAGTGGAGAAACACTGCTTTGGGCCTTTTGCTTACCTATTGTTCTGTTGCCCTGAATCTCAGGAAGGTTTTTGCCTCAAGCCACCACTTTGTGAAGCGTGAAGAAAACAGTTTTTAAATGGAATTGAATAGGCATCACCTGTGGCTCTTTGCTTAATTGCATTGGAAAGGGACTTGTCTAAATCAGGTTTTTGGCCCTGTGTTAGGCCGTGGATTAGATTCTCAGCACCTGATGGATCCAAAGAATGATCCCATGTGTACATCCAAAACCAAAATAACAAAAAGTTCAGTCATTGTGGATGAAGTCTCTTGCCTTCCTCTGTTAGGTTACTGATCTCCATCAAGTGAGAATAGGGATCCTTTCTTTCAAATGAGCTCTTCAAAGCCCTGCAGAGGCTAGCCCATAGGTGCTTGGGTTTTCTCATGACTCCATATCACATTAAGAATCTATACCTGACAGTCATTAGGCCTCAAATTGGAGAAGCAGAGCAGTATTAAAGGCAAGCCTATTTGACCACTCCTGGTTCACAGAAAGGGTGTCCAGCCCACCATGACTTTAGCCAAATGAGGGGAAAGGGACCTTATTTTGGACACTGTCTTGGGCTGCACCCCTCATGGAAAACTCCAGCCATAGGTAATGATGAGTGTCTATGTGGAAGAATATGAGGGCGATGAAGGAGTGTTTTGGTTTTAATTGTGGTCATTTGCGTGGCAGTTGAATGAGATGACTGTGTCCATCTGGGCTTGAACTCTGGAGTGATTCCCCTTAGAAAATGAGTTCTGGTACTGAACTCAGAGAAGTATTGTCATGAATTTTGTTGGGATTTTAGCAGGCCACGCATGAGAGTCACCCTTGGAAACTGAGATCTAGGCCCAGGGTGGCTTTCCACAGAGCACTGGGTATCTCATCCAGGATATCACATGATTTATTCTGAAATAATTGGCAGCCATAGTTGAAAGTCAAAACACACATGGACCTTACATTGTAGAACTCAATGTACCTGGCTTCATGTGACCTTTGGCCACTGTTTGGGAAGCCTTTCCTGTGAGAGTCCTCCAGAGCTTTCATTGAAATTAGCTTCCTCAACACTTAATGCTCCCTGAATGATTTGAACCCACAGTGCCTCCAACTTCATCCTTGAAAAACGGGGAAGATATATACCATGAAATGTTTTAAATTCCCATGACCAGGTGGCACTTGAGAACCTTTGGATGTCCTGCTGCTGATCTTGAGTGTTCCAGCAAAAGCGTTGATTGACTGTTTCATTTAAATGGTGTAGAACAGAGATGCCAGTAAGTTGGAGCCTGCTGAGTAGTGGGCCTATTGCAGTGGTGTGCAAGTGTGTGATAAAGCATTTGTGGTGGGGCCATGTGAATGTGCTATTGGCTTTTAAATGGCTTGGGACTGACATGGTGCAGCCAGCAGACCCTTATATGTAAAGGCATCTTCTTATTTGGAGAGATTTCAGGGCAATTTTCAGAATCAGGTTGCTATGGACAAGGGGGCAAGCTATGTTGGATAGAAGCCTGGTTGGTGCTTTCTCCTGCAGATCCTGACCCACCACACATGACAGAACTCCCTCCAGCACTGTCTCCCAGTTGAACTTGTTGTATTTCATGAAGCGAATACCAAAGTCCCAGTGCAGCACCAATAAAAACTACGAAAAGTGGAGGAATTCCAAATAGCTTCACAGTCCACATGGGAAGAAACTTAGCCTCCAGTGGCACCAGTTTACCTACAAAGAGAGAATTCAGCAATGCTGCCTCAAGTTCAATGTAAAATAAGAAACCATGTCCTCCAGGTCACATAGATGCAGACCCAGCTTTGATGGTCTAACTAGAAAGGAAGCTAATGCTCCTGAGAATAGCATATATTTCAAGTGCCCAACCTTGGAGGCAGTTTCTCAAAAAGTCTATAGGCCAACAGAGCTCGATGTTTGTGGAGTGTTTACCCACACAGGTAATGTCAAGTCATTGTTCTGGATGAGAGTGGGAATAATTTTGTGTAGCACATATTGCATACACATTGGATTCCTTATCTAATTTTCCATTCGAAATACTGAAACCCTGACACTAACACATACCCTACTAGACTCTGACTACTAATCCTAATATGAGGGAGAAAAATAACCCAAACAGAATAGGAATACAAGCAGATCAGAGGAGGCATGGTGTATATTTGGACTTTCCTTTTGCATTTCATAGGGTAGGAGTTATATATCTAGTCAATTTTTTGTTGGAATAGGTCTCTATGTGTTTTTAAGTTAAGAAATATGTGAATTCTTGTCTCCGTTTCTCTGTAGCTTATTCAGCACATGTATATTTATATGCACATATAGAATCCTTCCTGGTATGAAACATGCATACTTGTGAGGTGGCTGACTTGGCAGATACAAATTGTGAGAAGAGATCACTGCTCCTAAACAGTGTTGGAACTGAAAATTCAACCTATGGGTTAGCTTCCTAGTTGAATAACACTATACGTAAATCCATGATCAGTAAAAAGAATATTTTTGGATCTGTGGATAATATATATTTCGTGGTGAATTTCGATTGGCATATATATTGCTCTTTTTAATATCTCTGTGTGTGTGTTTGTGTGTGTGTGTATATATATATATATATATATATATATATATATATATGTATATACACACACACACACACAAGAAGTATATATATATATATATATATATATATATATATATATATATATATATATATTCTCCAGATTTTTCAAAATATGAAATATATGTGTCTTATACCCACTCCATAAATTCATTCATATTCATGTATATGGATTTATAATGAACTTTTCACAAGATTATTCTCAGAAATATTCATCCACCTGAAATACATATTTGTTTCCAGTACTGAAAACTAACTTCAGTTAATGTTGCATACAAATACTAATATTTATACAGTAACTGACCCAGTTTAACCTCAATGCAAGTAGATTCCTATGGGACATGTTGTGTATTTTAATGTTCATTTTTATTCAACACTGGTACATTACTATTTCTTCAATTTATGCACATCATAGGATATATATTTCATCCACCAGTTAGCAAACTTATAGGCATTTGTTTCACTTTCAATCACTTCCTGCTTCAGAGCACATGGATTCCTCCGTGTTTCTTGAATGGTCTTTTCATGAGACTTCTTTCCAAACACATTATTTTAAATTTCCATAATCAGTTTTGAAGCAAAACTCACAGACTCTTCATGATAAACCATAAACCTAATATTACCTTTAGATGTATCAGTGGTTGGAATGAATGTATGTGTATCAATATAAGATTTCCTTTATATTTTCAGATATAAATTGAATGCATTATTTAAATTTGGAACCCATTATATTATTTATTCACAGTATGGTCTATTCTTGCATTATCTCTATATTCATAGTCACAGGGTACAACTATTTGTACACCCAATACTAATTTGTACATCTTCAAAATATTGCTCCCAGAAATGGTGGAAGATATACTCAAGTCACCTTATCTACATGTACATTTTATCACAGTAATATTCTGGACACGAAAAGCAAAGGTCACACTTATTATTTTACCAATGTAATGGTCAGGCGAGTATCAGAGGAAGAGACCACAAGAGACTGTCTCATGCAACAGCCAAGGGTTTATGAGGGTCCAGCATGCTGGGGCTCAGAGCTCCCTTGAATAGAGCAGAGAGCCCTGAGAACAGCTTAAGCAGAGCTTATATACTTTCCTTGGAGAGGGCAGGGAGGGAAGATTATTGATGGCTCAGGGCGATTGGGCAGTTTGCATGCAAACAGGTGAGGGAGTACATTCTGCAGTTTTGCAGTTGGTACAGCACATTCAGGGAACAAGATTAGTAAACAGTTCTCAAGATATCCACAATGTTTTGTTAAGCATACCAAAAAATTGGAAGTGACAAGTACCTATTTTATTAACCTTTCATTCCCCACTTCTTCTTTTGGTTACTTTTAATCATTAAAGTGATCATTGGGGGTGTCACATTTTATGTCTGCTAGTGTGGTATATTGTTTTCTTATTACCATAAGTTTAACTTGTCCAATTTGAGCTTGGAAAAAGGAAACTACACGGGTTGAGCAAACAGGGTCTCACAGTTAGCAATAATATGAGGTTTATTAATGGACCAGCCAGGGCTGATAAATGCGTAGTTAACCAGAGGGACTCTGTGAACCAAGACTCAAACCACCCTTTTGGAACCTCTCTCTCTTGTTGATGCTCTACAAGGCGTCTTCTTAATTTAATCATAGATTCTTTTAAAACTCCAGTATGGTCGGCATAATAACAACATTCTTCACTCAATGCAGGACAAAGGCCCCTTCTCTCAATAAGAGGAGGTCGAACCCTCGCCTGTTCTGTAAAACAACTTCAGAGAAAGAGGTTAAAGATTCCTGTAAAGCTGTGATGGAGGTTTTTAATATCTTTAAGTTTTGGTCTATTGCTACTTCTAATTGGGTCATTTGTTGTGTCCCATGGACTAGGGCAGTGGTTCCTGTGCCCACCGCTGCAGCAACTCCTATTCCTAATAGTATGGAGAAAGTGAGGGATACGGGTTCCTGGTGGAACCAGGTTGTATGCCCCCCTATTGGAACTTTAAATGATCCTGCGTCATGATAGAGGACTCTGGGAAACATCTGCACCATTACATACTTAATCAGAGGAAGAGACCACAAGAGACTGTCTCATGCAACAGCCATATGTTGATCATTTTATGAAAACATAAACAATGTTTAAGTATATAGAATTATACTGTTGTAAGGACGGACAAGGCAAGGCACCTAAGATAGCACAGAAGACAGGGAAACAGTCCTATTTGGTTGTAACCAGATTTAGAGGGCATTGCTTCTGTTGTAATCTTTTAATCCCCTGAACCCCAAGTTTAGGTAGTTTCAGAATTTTGTACCCAACATGTAACGTAAGGGGCTCAGAAATTCACAGTCTGCAGAAGTTCACAAAAAGCAGTTTTTGTTTCTGTTTTTTTTCCTCTGCTCTGGGAAAGTTAACTTTTAAAGGACACCTGGTAGGGGGAGAGCTTTTTTCTTCTTTTTTTTTCTTCCTGCCAGCTGTTACCATGGAGCCCAGTTGGTAACTTCTTTATCTTAGAAATGTAGCCATCTCTAGAAGCCCCAGCTCAACGCCAGAGGCCTTGTTCACATATTTTGTGAAAAAATAGTAAGGGGGTGTCTAGCTTAGGAGTGCTGATTTTTCCAGCCAGTGGCCAAGTAGAACAAAGCAACACAAAAAGAGGAAGTTTATCTACACTGAACTCTTGTATAGGGCCTCTGTTGCTGAAAGTCCTAAAGTCAGCCATGATCAAGGCTTCTGGAGAAGGCCATTTAAGATTTTTCTGTGGGATTGGAACAGAGGGAAAGACAAGGAAGGTGGGGGGTGAGAGCAGCTCCGTGGTTCTGAGAATGAGGAAAAAGAGATATAAAAGAATAATGGGAAAGGGGTTTGGGATTTTCCTGGCAATAAAACTTGAGCAGTAGAACAGGTAGAGCAGAGGGGAGGATGGGAGTGAGTATCCCAAAAAGCCTTTGAGGGACTTTAAATTCTTTGTAACCTGTTTTCAGTGATGACAAAGCAACTTTAAAGGCCATTTTCAATACATCTTGGATAGGCGTCTTAGGGCACTCCTCAGCTGGTTTGAGCTTTGTGTTAACTGGTAAGAGGACCTGGTGGGACCCGGTGCGTGCACTGACAGGAGAAGAGAGGAGTGAGTGGGTGGAAGGGTACCTCAGTACCTGCTACCTCAGCAAGGAGGCAATGGTATGAGATCCAGCCGAGGTTTTTGTTTTTGATCTAGTAATTGGAGGGGAGAAATCAGGTTGCTCATGTGAGAGTGACTGCAGAGAGTCTGGAGCAGAAGGCGGGGGTGAGGATGTATTGGAGAAGCATAGTTCAGGATGTGAGCAAAGGAGGGAAAAGGCATAAACATAGGGGAATTTCCTTGGAAGGAAATTCCCAATTGATGGATCTTTTTGAACACTTGCCGAAGTTGAAAAAGTCACACAGAATTTGAGGATCTGGAGACCCCTCTGGGGGCCATCAGTTTTGGTTGTCTAATTGGTAATATGGCCAATGCTGTGTACTGAATTTGATGAGGAGTTTGGGTTCCACCAGGCAGCCCCTGTATGCTCACATCCCCATTATTTTCAGAAGAAGTCCGCTTTTCCCACACACAGCCATGGCTGTTTGTGGCTTTGATAGTCTGCCAAGCAAACATAGTATTCTAGGCTAGCCAACCTGCATCTGGCTCGTGTGTCCCTAGATCCATAATGTTTGTTTCCATTATCTGTGGTACAGTAGGGATTTAATGGAATTTTAGTTGGATCCTCTTCATCAGAGATATCCCAATATGAAAGACGTATAGCCAGCTGACAAATTCTGGGTGGAGAGATGGCCACCAGGTCCCTAAGGGGGCTGTATGCGAGATAGACCATACTTCTTGTCTAGTAAGATTTGTGATCAGCCATCGCTGATGAATGGGCTGATGAGGGTAAGGACTACTGGTGGACAAGGGGAGAGTCTATAGCCTTATCCACATGGTGAATATGCAATTTGAAAGGGTTTCCAGTCTTTTCCAGTTTTTCAGCCAGAGTCTGGACAGGGCGCAAGCTTGAGATAAGAATTAGGATCCAGGAATTGATTCCTTCTACCTTTACCACTGTAGGTTTTATAAGTAGCACCTGGTATGGTCCTGTCCAGCGGGGTTACAGGGATGACACCTGATGTTGTCTTATGTAGAGGATGTCTCTTATTTGATATCGATGTGGAGTCCCCTCTTCACCAGGTTGGTAGGCAGTGGCCAGCTGTTTCAACAGGTATCGCTGAGTTCTTTCAAGAGCTTTAAGTCTGTCAAACAAGGGGTTGTGGAGGGGATCACTAGGTCTTAGAGTTGGGGTTAGGTCCCTTACTGGAGGAGGGGCTCCATAAAGAATTTCATAGGGGGTGAGGTTACACAAAGAAATAGAGGGAGTATTTCTTGCATGAAACAGTGCATAAGGCAGGAGCATAGTCCAATCTTTTATGAGGCTCTCTAAGCTTAATTTCGTTAAGGTCTCTTTAATGGTTCTATTTATTTTTTTTTACCTGTCCTGAGCTATGGGGTCTATAAGCACAATGTAACTTCCAATTTATCCCCAGTGTCCTGGCTAACCCCTGACTTACCTGGGCCATGAACGCCGGGCCATTATCAGACCCTATTACCTTAGGCAGGCCGTGTCTTGGAAAAATATCTTTCAGGATCTTCTTGACCACCAATTGTGCCTTTTTTTGTGGGGAAGGCTTCAATCCATCCTGAAAATATATCTACAAAGACTAGGAGATATTTAAGTCCATACCTTGCTGGCTTAATTTCAGTAAAGTCCACTTCCCAGAATTGTACTGGTCTGGTTCCTAATAGGTGCTTTCCTGAGGAAAGCTTGGAAAGATAAGCATTAACCTATTGACAGACCGGACAGACTTTTGTTACCTGTTCAGTTATTTCCTTTTGCTGTGAGTGGGTTAGTGGAAAACTCTGTTCTTGATCCTTCAGGAATGCCTGCAGTTTCTTTGAACCAAGGTGTGTGAATTAATGTACATTTTTAACGTAGTGTAGGGCTTTCTGAAATTGCAGGCTTGGCTCAGTCAAGTTGAGGAATTCAGTGCCAGTGTCGTTAGATGTTATCAAAAGTGTTCTGGTGCTCAGGGGTCCATTGGAATTGGGTATCTCCATTTAACAGCGGGTATAAAGAAGAAGTTAAGGACGCAAACACAGAAATCCATAACCTGCAAAACCCAGTAGTCCCAAGAAACTCTCTGTGTTGTCTGCTGCTAGATGGGGGTGGTATCTGCACAACCGTTTGTTTTCTGCGGCTCAGTGAGCCATCGTTTACTGCCCCTAAGGGAATAGCCCAGGAAGATTACTTCTTACTGGCAAATTTGGGCCTATTTGGCAGAAGCTCTATACCCGAGTTGAGCAAGCTCATATAATAGTGCTTGGGTCCCAGACTCACAGTTTTCTTTGGTGTTGGCTGCCAGTAGCAGGTCATCCACGTATTGAAGCTGGGTGACTTTGGGGTGTGTAGTTCTGACGTTGTTGAGATCTCTGTGGAGGGCTTCATCAAAGAGAGTGGGAGAGTTTTTGAACCCCTGTGGGAGTCTAGTCCAAGTTACTTGATCAGACGTTCCAGTTTCTGGGTCTACCCACTAGCAAGCAAACAGCAACTGACTATTTTTATGCAGAGGAAAACAAAACATAGCATCTTTTAAGTCCAGAACAGTATACCATTTCTGCTAAGGGTTCAGAGTGATAAGCAGATTGTACGAATTAGTTACCGTGGAGTGAATGTCCTGCACTCTGTTATTAATCTCTCTTAGGTCTTGAACGGGGGATAGTCCCCGGTTCCTGGCTTTTTTTACTGGGAGCAGGGGAGTCTTCCAGGCCGATTGACAGGGCCTTAGGACCCTAAGGCCAGATATTTCTGAATATGGGGCCTTATCCCATCTTTAGCTTTTCTGCTCAGAGGATATTGTTTGACATTGATTGGGGAGGCTGAGGTTTTTAACTCCACTGTTCTTGGAGGTTGTTTCACGGCTAGGCCTAACCTAGCCGTTTTTGCCCAGGTATCTGGGTAATCTGTTATCCATTTCTGGGGTAGCTTGCTTGTTTGAGCAGTCTTGGGGGGTGTGAAGAGTGGATGTTCATCTTCTACGGATATTTATAAAGCCAAGACTATAGGAGTTTTTACTGAAGGATTTAGAAATTTCATTTTGGGGCCTTCGGGGTTAAAAGTTGTTTTGGCCTGGAGCTTACTGAGCAGATCTCTGTCCATCAATGGGGCCAGGCATTCTGGGATTACTAGGAAGGAGTGATGGATTTTTCCTTTCCCCATGTCCATGGTCCTCTTAGTTGTCTATGTCTGATATTTACTGCCATTAGCCCTTTGAACTAGAGACATTTTATTTGATAGTGTGCCCAGTGGGGCCTTAAGGGCTGAGTATACTGCTGCTGTATCCACTTCAAAGTTTACCTGGGTCCTCTCCACTTCAAAAGTTACCCTGAGCTCGGGGAAGGGATCTGAGCCCCGACGTTCTTAGTCATCCTTTTGAGTCAGAATGGCTGGCTGTCGTGGCTGACTCTTTTCTAGGGCACTCTTTGGCCCAGTGACCTTTTTCTTTACAGTAGGCACAATGATCTGAGGCCAGGGGTGGCCTCTGGCGTGCGCCCAGGTTTCCGTTCCTGTCTTCCTGTTTGTTAATTTCTGGCCTATTTATTGTTGTGACCAGGACCTTAGTCAATGCCTTAGTCTGTCTTTTGCATCTCTCATCTTCCCTTTGCTCCCTTTCTTTCTCTTTGTTTCTCTCATATAGTATACTTTCTCGGCTTCTCTGACTAAATCTCCCAAAGTCATATCTTGTGATCCCTCTAAGAGTTGTAACTTTCTTTTAATATCCAGGGCAGCTTGCCCAATGAAGGCCATCATGACAGATGCCTTTTGATCCTCTGCCTGAGGATCAATAGGAGTAAATCTCCTATATGCCTCCATAATTCTCTCTAGAAACATAGAGGGATATTTATCAGGCCCTTAAATTATCTCTCTTACCTTGGCCAAATTAGGTGGTTCCCTAGCGGCCGATTGGAAACCCACTATTAGGGCCTGGCAATAAGTGGACAGATGCTCCCTACCTTCAAAGGTGTTGGGGTTTCAGTTGGGTCAATTCAAGGGGAAGCTGGCTTTGATTATGTTGGGAAGTTGTGTTGGTCACACATCTGGTTCGAGAATATATTTTTTAGCTTCCAGGAGGTTTTTCTCTCATTCCTCTGCCGTAAAGAGAGTCCCTAGGATTTGTTGGCAGTCATCCCAAGTAGGCAAGTGTGAAAACCCCAGGGAGTTCTTTGAGTTCTTTTAGCCGGGCCAGCTTCCTCCAGGGAAGGAGGGGCTGTGTGTGACGCGGGGGAGTCATCTGGAGGGCACTGGGCCGGCCTAACTTCCTCCAATGGCAGAGAAGCAGAGTCAGCAGGGGAATCACTTAGAGGTTGTTGGGGGTTGGGGACAAGGGCAGGGGATAAGAAGGAGGAGGAGAGTCCAGTAGAATCTTGAGACTCAGGGAGAACAGAGGGTGGAGGAGGAGGAGCAGAGGGTTTGAGAGATAGAATCATGGTGGAAGGAGTAGGAGCGTAGGCAGGGACAAGGAAAGGCTTCACCCATGGAGGAGGAGATTTGCAGAGGTCCTGCCAAGTTAAGATATATGTCTGTTGATCTGGATGGCTATGTGGCCTCAGCTGAAAGACAATATCTCTGATTTTTCAAATTAGTAGGAAGTAGAAACATCCTTCTGGGGGCCATCCAACTCCAAAGGTGTGTCATTCTGAGGCACAGAGAGTCTGCCAGGTCCAGCGTTTAAATGAAAAAGAAAGATTCTGGGCCCATAATCAGACTTTGGTCCAGTGATCAAGGGTCAGGGAGAGAAGTGTTGAAGTGCTCTGTCCCAAAATGAGAGATACACAAACAGTGAAAGCAACGACATACTACACAGACAAGACAAGACAATAAAGACAGACAATGGACGTCCAATACTGAGACAAGGACTGAGTAGCCCTCAAAACCTGATGGGCTGGCAATACCGAATCCGAAACAAAATATCACAGAGTCGAGGAGACTATTGTTCCTTGATTTCCTGAGTCCTCTGGGGCGTCCCCCAGGGATGTGGCCTGTGGCTCTGTGACACGTCTGTCAGCCACCGTCAGAGAGAGCTCATGCTCAACACCGATAGCGATTTTGCAAAACCCTAACCTGCAACCTGAAACCAGAAAGAGTCACCTTACTTACCCTGAAAGGAGCCCCTTGGGGGTCTTTCGTCCGCCACTGCTGGATCTCGCTGGTGCCTCCAGATGTAAAGATCGGGTGAGCGACAGAGGAAGAGACCACCAAGAGAATGTCTCATGCAACAGTAAAGGGTTTATTGGGAGACCAGCTTTCTGGGGCTCAGAGGTCACTTGAATAGAGCAGAGAGCAATGAAAACAGCTTAAGCAGAGCTTATATACTTTCCTTGGAGAGGGCAGGGAGGGAAGTTTATTGATGGGTCAGGGCAAGGGGGGGGTTTGCGTGCAAACGGGTGAGGGTGTGTATTCTGCAGTTTGGCAGTTGGGGACAGCACATTCTGGAAACAAGATTAGCAAACAGTCCTCAAGTTTCCAACAGTGTTTTGTTAAGCATACAGAAAAACAGGAAGTGACAAGTACCTATTTTATTAACCTCTCACCAATGCCTAAATGGAATGTGAGCATGGTTTACTAAAAACATCCATGTCCACGTTGCCTAGTGCTCTCAAATCAATCTTATTTGTGACTACATATTTGTTTCTTCCTAAGATTATATATTGAACCTCAACCCTGTTGAAAATGACTAATCCTATCACTCACTTTGTATTTTGCCTGATTTCCTAATGTCTCTATTGATATCTGCTTTCCTACATATTTTCACGAGTTCATCATTGTGACTGACTCTTCACATGTGCTGACATTTACATTCACTCTCTATCCGAAATCCTATTGCTAAAGAACTTTTGGTCGAAATCCTATACTCACTCTTTTTTTTCTAAATCTACTGACTATCTTCCTAATCCTACCAACTATACCTTTTTGACTGGATGATCTCTTCTACAATCAATCATCCAAGGTACAAGATCTTAAGCCATTGTATATTGATTTATCTGAGACATCTATGCAGAATATAATTCAAAGCTAAGTATTCCAATCAACAGCCCAATGCCCTTCTTGGATTCAAATCTTATCTAGATTTCTGTGTTCATACATATATTTCACCAATATATTCTTGTAAATATCACAAGTTCCCAATACCATTGTTTGTTCCTCAGTATGATTCCTAACCCAAATCGAACCTGTTATTACCCTAAACATACACTGTTCCCTCAAACTAAGTTTACAGATGAGCCGGGACAGAGTTTGACTTATAATAGTAATGTAGGGGGTCTTCCACCTGCTGAGAACATCAAAGTTCCAGGCAGAAATGATACCCTGGAGAAGTTGCAGGCAGCTATGAAGGACCTAAGAGATCAAAAGTCATATTCCATGGCAAGCAACCTGGTCAGTATGAAGGGATGTGTCTGAATCAGCCTCTTCTTTCCTATTGTAGAGAAGACTGATCAAACCATGCCTGCGTGGAAAGCTGTTCCCAGGTGCCTATGCTTGATATACCATTCTAACTTGTGAAAGTGTCACAGGAAGTAGGAGCAGCCTCCATCTCATGGGACCCTTGGAAGCAACTGTAAGTACAAAGTGGTGGCCAAGGCAGTGACTTCATTCAGTTCCTGAAGGAAGTGACCTCACCTCACTTCTTTGGTGATGGAAATCTCTGGACTTGCGATCCAGGAAGCCAGGCACCCAGAGCCAGTCCCAGTCCCAGTTCCAGTGGTCTCACTTGTTTGGATTTACCAAGGACAGAGTCAGTCTTCCTTGGTACCTACTGATATGAGGATTGTCAAATGCCAGAAGAGCTCTGAAGAGGGACCTTTCCTGAGAAAGCAGGTATTGGTTCACCACTGGCTCCTGAAAACTTCACAAAGTTGCCCAAGGAGACCAGATCTGAGACAGGACAGGCCATTTCAGGGGAACATAGTATGGCCCACCAGTTAGAGGACACTCTGGATAGTCACAGACCTACTTGTGTTAAAGAGGTGCCTTTTTGCGTGTGGGTGTGAGTTTGTGGTTTTCTCTCAATTTCTGAGAATAGGTAGGAAAGGCTCTTTGTTTGGATTGGAGTGGACTGTTTCTAATAAGTCGTTTGACAGGGCTAGTGTTTCTATGTCTGTGTATCCCACTGTGTCTGTGGTTGTAGACATTAGACAAGAGAATGCATCAAGGCATGTGTCCTGTCTAGTAGAAAACTCTCCAGTATTTATTCTGCCTAATTGATGAATGGACTGTGGTGTGCCTTATGGATGGGCAACACCTACTAACTTCCTAAGTTAATGTTTTCTTCCTGAATTCTGGACACTCTCTAGTATAGGCTCATGGTTTTGTGTCCAAGATATGTACCATCTCCAAGATATGTGACATGTCCATATACTTGAGAGCTGTAGAGAATGGGAACATCTTAGAGAACTCAGATATCAGTGTGACCAGTAAACTCTCAGTGGAGAAACCCTGCTTCGGTTCATTTGCTTACCTATGGTTCTGTTGCCCTGAATTTCAGGAAGGTCTTTGCCTCAGGCCACCCCTTTGTGAAGCCTGAATAAAACAGTTTTCAAATGAAAATAAATGGGCATAACCTGTGGCTCTTTGCTTAATTGCTTTGGAAAGGGATGTGTCTGAATCAGCCTCTTGGCCCTGTATGAGGTTGTGGCTTAGATTCTCAGCACATGATGAATCTAAAGATAGATTCCATGTGTGCAATCAAAAGCAAAATGGCCAAAAATCTGTCATTGTTGATTAGTCTCTTGCCTTCCTCTGTTAGGTCCCTGACCTCTATCAAGTGAGAATAGGGATCATTTGGGTCAAATGAGTTCTTTGAAGCCCTGAAGAGATGCTTGTGTTTTCTTATGACTCCAAATCACATAAAAAATCTATCGCTGAGAATCAGTAGGCCTCAAATTGGAGAAGCAGAGCAGTATTAACGGCAGGTCTATTGGATCACTCCAGGTTCACATGAAGGGTGTCCATGCCACCTTGACTTTAGGCAAATGAGGGGTAAGGGAGATTTTTTTGGACACTCTTTTGGGATGTGTCCCGCTTTGAAACCTCCAGCCACAGGTTATGATGAGTGTCTATATTTAATAAGATGAGGGCCATGTGGGAGTATTTTGGTTTAAATTGTGGTCATTCGTGTGGCAGTTGGAAGAGATGACTGGATCCACCTGGGCTTGAACTCTGGTGTCATTCCCCTGAAAGACTGAGTTCTGGATCAGACATCAAAGAAGTATTGCCATGAATTGTGTTGGGATTTTCGGAGGCCACACATGAGATTCGCCCTTGGAATCTGGGAACTAGGCCCAGGGTTGCTTTCCACAGAGCACTGGGAATCTCAGCCAAGATATCATATAATTTTATTCTGAAAGACTTTGAAGCCATATTTACTAGTCAAAACACACATGGACCTCAATTGTAGACCTCAGTGGGCCTGGATTCTTGTGACCTTTTGGCCACTCTTTGGGAGGACTTGCCTGTGAGAGTTCTCCAAAACTTTCATTGAAATCAGCTTCCTCACCATTGAATGATTCCTGAATGAATTGAAACCCACAGTGCCTCCAACTTCATCCTTGAAAATTGACTAGATAAATACCATAAAATTTTTGAAATTCCAATGACCAGATGGCACTGGAGAACCTTTGGATGTCCTGTTGCTGATCATGACTGTACCAGACAGTGCATTGATTGACTGGATTTCATGAAAATTGTGGAGAACAGAGATGTCATGAAGTTGGTGCCTTCTTAGTAGTGGGACTAGAGCAGTGGTGAGCAAGTGTGTAATAAAACATCTGTTGTGGGGTCATGTGGATCTGCTATTGGCTTCCAAATCGCTGTGACTGACATGGTGCAGCTAGCAGACCCTTATATGTACAGACATCTTGTTATATGGAGAGGTTTCAGGGCAATGTTCAGAATCAGGTTGCTTTGGTCAAGGGGGCAACCTATGTGGTATACAAGCCCTGTTGGTGCATTATCCTGCAGACCCTGACCCACCACATTTGACAGAACTTCCTCCAGCATGGTGTCCCAGTTGAACGCATTGTATTTCCTGAAGCCAGTACCAAACTCCGAGTGCAGCAGCAAGAAACACTGTGAAAAGTGGAGGATGATGAAATGGCTTCACAGTCCACGTAGGGAGACACTTAGCCCCCAGTGGCCACAGATTACATACAAAGAGAGAATTCGGCACTGCTGCCTCATTTTCATTGTAAAATAAGAATCCATGTCCGCCAGGTCACATAGATGCAGACCCACCTTTGATGCTCTCACTACAAAGAGAATTCAGCACTGCTGCTTCATGTTCATTGGGAAATTATAACCATGTCCTCCAAATCACAGAGATGAAGACCCATCTTTGATGGTCTCACTAGAAAGGAACCTAAAGCTCCTGACAACTACATGTATTTCAAGTCCCCAACCTAAAGGCAGTTTCTCCAGACGTCTTTAGGCAGGCAAATCTCCATGTTTGTGGAGTTTTTACACTGTCCCTTATTTTTGGAAACTGTTCTATCATCTCCAAGGTTGTGAACTCCTGAGCATTTTCTATTTCAGATATGTATTTAAAGATTTTCTAACTCTTCTCCTCTAATTGTGTCTTACTTGGGGCGAAGGTAATGTCAAGGCATTGTTCTGGATGACAGTAGAAAAATTTTTTGTGAAGCACATATTTGATAAACATTGGATTCTTCTTCTTATTTTCCATTCGAAATACTGAATCCCTGACACTAACTCATACCCTACTATAATATGACTACTAATCCTAATATGATGGAGAAAAATACCCAAGCAGAATGAATATGCAAGCATTTCAGAGAAGGCATGGTGTATAGTAGGACTTCCCTCTTGAACGATAAAGGGTAGGTTTTATAAATCTAGTCAATTTTTAATTGAAATAGTCCTCCATGTGTTTTTAAAGTTAACAAATATGTGAATTCCTGTCTCCCATTCTCTGTAGCCTACTCAGCACATGTATTTTTATATGCACATATAGAATTCTACCTGGTATCACACGTACATTTTTATGAGTTGGCTGACTTGGCAGAAACAAATTGTGAGAAGAGATCTCTCCTCCTAAACGCTGTTGGAACTGAAAATTCAAACAATGGGTGAGCTTCCTAGTAGAACAATGTTATACATAAATCCATGTTTAGTAAAATAAATAATTTTGCATCTGTGGATGATTTATATTACATGATGAATTATGATTGGCATATAGATATTGATACTTTTTAATGTATTTTTTGTGGTTTTTTAATATATATAAATATATATATAAATACATATATAAATATATATATATACAAATATATATATATATATATATATATATATTCACACTCTTCACATTTTATAAAATATGAAATGTATGTGGCTTATATAACTCCGTAAATCCATTTGTGTTCATGTATGTGGATTTATAATCAACTTTTCACAAGATTATTCTCAGAAATACTCATCCACCTGAAATACATATTTGTTTCCCAGTTCTGAAAAGTAACTTCAATAAATGGTGCTTACAAATCCTAATATTTCTAGAGTAAATGACCCAGTTTAACATCAATGCAAGTAGATTCCTATAGGACATGATTTCTATTTTGACGTTTATTATAATTCAACACTGGTACATTACTATTTCTTCAGTTTTTGCACATCATAAGATATATATTTCATCCACAAGTTCACAAATTTATAGGAATTTGTTTCACTTTCAGTCACTTCCTGCTTCATAACACATGTATTCCTCCATGTTACTTGACTGGTCTTTCATGAGACTTCTTTCCAAACACATCATTTTCGATTTCCATAATCAATTTCGAAGCTAAACTCACACACTCTTCAAGATAAACCATAACATTAATATTACCATTAGATGTATAGCTGGTTGGAATAAATGTATGTATATCAATAAAAGATTTTCTGTATATTTTCACATTTCCGTTCAATGCATTATTTAATGTTGGAACCAGTTATGTTATTTATTCACAGTATGGTCTATTAATGCATTATCTCTATATTCAAAGACACATTGTACACCTCTTTGTCCCCCCAATACTAATTTATACCTCTTCAAAATATTGCTCCCAGAAATGGTGGAAGAGTTACTCATATCACCTTATCTATATATATATTTATATATATTTTTTATCACAGTAATATTCTGGACACAAAAAGCAAAGGTCACAATCATGATTGTATCAAACCCTAAATGGAAAGTGAGCATGGATTACTAAAACAACAATGTCCAGGTTGCCAAATGCTCTCAGATGTAAATCCTATTGGTGACTACATATTTGTTTCTTCCTAAGATTATATATTATAGTTCGAGCCTGTTGAAAATGTCTAATCCTATCACTCACTTTATACTTTGCCTGATTTCCTAATATCTCAATTGATATCTGTTTTCCTACATATTTTCCCCAGTTCATCATTGTGTCTGACACTTCACATTTGGTGACATATACATTCACTGTCTACCCTAGACCCTATTGCTAAAGAAATTTTGGTCCAAATCTTATACTCACTCTTATTTCTAAACCTACTGACTATCTTCCTAATCCTACTGACTATTGCATTTTGACTCGATGTTCAATTCAACAATCAATAGTCCAAGGTATAAGGTCCTAAGCCATTGTATTTCAATTTATCTGAGACATATATACAGAAAATTATTAAAACCTAAGTATCCCACTCAAGGGCCCAATGCCCTTCTCGTTTCAAATCTTACCTAGGTTTCTGTTTTTATACTTATATTTCAGGTATATATTCTTGTAAATATCACAGGTTCCCAATACCATTATTCATCCGGCAGAGACATTCTTAACCCAAATAAAACATGTTATTAACCCTAAACATACACTGTTCCCTCAATCTAACTTTACAAAAGAGGAGGGACAGAGTTGGTCTTACAATACTGGAATGTAGGGGATCTTCCACATGCTGAGAACATCAAAGGTCCATGCAGAAATCACCCCTGGATAAGATATAGGCAGCTATGAAGGACATGAGAAAGCAAAAGTTAAATTCTATGGCAAACAACCTGGTCATGATGAAGGTATGTGTCTGAATCAACCTCTAAATATAGAGAAGATGGACCAAACAAGGCCTGTGTGAAGAGCTGTTCTCAGGTGCCTATGGTTGATATACCATTCTAACTTGTGAAAGTGTCACAGAAAGTAGGGGCAGCCTGCATCTCATGGGACCCTTAGAAGTAACTGTTAGGACAAAGAGGTTGCCAAGGCAGTGACCTCATTCAGTTTCGGAAGGAAGTGACCTCACCTCACCTCCTTGTCGATGGAACTCTCTGAACTTGTGATCCAGGAAGAGACACACCCAGAGGCACTCGCAGTCCCAGTTCCAGTGGTCTCACTTGTTTCAATTTACCAAGGACAGAGTCAGTCTTTCTTAGTTCCTACTGATGTGAGGATGGCCAAATGCCAGGAAAGCTCTGAAGAGGGGACTTTCCTGAGAAAGCAGGTAGTGGCTCACCCATGGCTCCTGACTACTTCCCAGAGTTGGCCAAGGAGACCAGATTTGAGACAGGAGAGGCCATTTTGGGGGAATATAATATGGCCCATCAGTCTGAGGACACTCCGGATAGTCACAGACCTACTTGGGCAAAAGAGGTGCCTTTGTGGGTGTGGATGTGTTTTTCTGGTTTTGTCTCATGTCCTGAGAATAGGTAGGAAAGGCTGTTTGTTTGGATTGGCGTTGACTGTTTCTAGTAAGTCGTTTGACAAGTCAAGTGCTTCTATATCTGTGCATCCCACTCTGTCCGTGATTGTAGACATTAGTAAAGAGAATGCATCAATGGATGTGTCCTGTCTAGTAGAAAGCTTCCAGGCATTCATCCTGCCAAATTTATGAATGGACTGTGGCTTGCCTTATCGAAGGGTAACACCTGCTATCTTCCAAAGTTTCTGTTTTCTTCCTGAATTCTGGCCACTCTCCAGAATAGCCTCATGGTTTTGTGTCCAAGATATGTACCACCTACAAGTTCTGTGATATGGCCATGTTCTGGATAACTGACGGCAATGGCGAGCATCTCAGAAAACTCAGATATCAGTGTGACCAGGAAAGTCTCAGTGGAGAAACCCTGCTTTGTGCCTTTTGTTTACCTCTTGTTTGTTGCCCTGAATTTCAGGAAGGTCTTTCCCTCAGGCCACTCCTTTGTGAAGCCTGAAGAAAACAGTTTCAAATGGAAATGAACGGGATTCACCTGTGGCTCTTTGCTTATTTGCTTCGGAAATGAATGTGTCTGAATCAGACTCTTGGCCCTGTGTGAGGCTGTGGTTAGATTCTCAGCACCTGATGGATCCCATGTTTTCATCCAAACCCAAAATGGCCAAAAGAGCAGTCATTGTGGATGAAGTCTCTCGCCTTCCTCTGTAAGGTTCCTGAACTTCATCAAGTGAGAATAGGGATCCTTTGGGTCAAATGAGTTCTTCAAAGCCCTGAAGAGGGAAGCCCACAGGTGCTTGGGTTTTCTCATGTTTCTAATTCACATAAAGAATCTAAACCCCACAGTCAGTGTTCCTCAAATTGGAGAAACAGAGCAGTATTAACGGAAGGCCTACTCGATTACTCCTGGTTCACAGGAAGGTGTTCAGGCCACCCCGACTTTAGGCAAATGAGGGTAAAGGGAGCTTATTTTGGACACTGTCTTGGGCTGCGCCCCTCATGGAAACCTCTAGTCAGAGGTTATATTGAGTGTCTATATGGAAGAAGATGAGGGCCATGCGGAAGTGTTTTGGTTTTAATTGTGGTTATTAGTTTGACGGTTGGAAATGATGACTGGCTCCACCTGGGCTTGAACTCTGCTGTAATTCTCCTTACAGACTGAGTTCTGGAACTGACCTCAGAGAAGTATTGCCATGAGTTGTGTTGGGATTTTAGGAGGCCATGCATGAGAGTCACCCTTGGAATTGAGATGTGTGCCCAGGAAGGCTTCCCACAAGGTACGGGGAATCTCAGCAAGGATATCACATGATTTTATTCTGACAAACTTGGCAGCCATAGTTGAGAGTCAAAACACACATGGACCTCACATTGTAGACCTCAATGGGCCTGGCTTCATGTGACCATTTGGCCACTCTTTGAGAAGACTTGCCTGTGTGTGTTCTCCTGTGCTTTCATTAAAATGAGCTTCCTCAACATTTAATGGTTCCTGAATAAATTGAAAATCATAGTGCCTCCAAATTCATCCACGAACAATGGCTAGATAAATACCATGGAATTTTTGAAATTTTCATGTCCAGGTGTCACTGGAGAACCTTTTGATGTCCATTTGCTGATCATGAGTATACCAGACAATTCGTTGATTGACTGGGTTTCATGAAAAATGGTGTAGAACAGAGATGCCAGTAAGTTGGAGCCTGCTTAGTAGCGGGTCTAGAGCAGTGGTGGGCAGGTGTGTGATAAAAAATCTGTGTTGAGGCCATGTGGATCTGCCATTGGCTTCCAAATGGCTTGTGACTGACATGGTGCAGCTAGCAGACCCTTATATGTTAAGGCATCTTGTTATATGGAGAGGGTCAGGGCAATGTTCAGAATCAGGTTGCTATGGGCCTGGGGGCAAGCTATGTGAGATAGAAGCCTGATTGGTGCATTCTCCTGCAGACCCTGACCCACCGGATGTGACAGAACTCCCTCCAGCATTATGTCCCAGTTGAACTCCTTGTATTTCGTGAAGCAAATACCCAACTCCCAGTGAAGCAGCAAGACACACCAGGAAAACTAGAGAATGACCAAATGGCTTCACAGTCTACACGGAGAGACATTTAGACCGCAGTTGCCACAGTTTACCTACAAAGTGAGAATTCAGCACTGCTGCCTCATGTTCATTGAAAAATAAGATACCATGTCCTCCAGGTCACATAGATGCAGACCCAATTTTGGTGCCCTCACTACATAGGAAGCTAAAGCTCCTGACAACAACATATATTTCAAGTGCCCAAACTCAGAGGCAGTTTCTCAAGATGTCTTTAGGCCTGCAGAGCTCCATGTTTGTGGAGTGTTTACCCTGTCCCTTACTTTTGGAAACTCCTCTACCACCTCCAAGGTTGTGAACTCCTGAGCATATTCCGTTCAAGATATGTATTCCCAGATTTTCTAACTCTTCTCCTCTAATTGTGCATTACTTCAGGCGAGGGTAATATCAAGGAATTGTTCTGGATGAGAGTGGGAAGATTTTTGTGTAGCACATATTTGAAAACACATTGGGTTTATTTTCCTATTTTCCATTTGGAATAATGAATCTCTGACACTAACCCATACCCTACTAGACTCTGACTACTAATCCTAATATGATGGAGAATAGTAACTCAAACAGAATAGAAATACAAGCAGTTCAGAGGAGGCATGGTGTATATTTGGACTTCCCTTTTTCATTATATAGGATAGGAGTTATAAATAAGTCAATGTTTATTGAAATAGTTCACCATGTGTTTTTAAAGTTAAGAAATATGTCAATTCCTGTCTCTCTTTAGCCTTTTTCAGCTCATGTATTATTATATGCACATATAGAATCCTACCTGGTATCACACGTACCTTCTTCTGAGGTGGGTGACTTGGCACATACAAATTGTGAGAAGAGATCACTCCTCTTAAACGCTGTTGGAACTGAAAATTCAACCTAAGTGTGAGCTTCCAAGTTGAACAACATTATACATAAATCCATTTTTAGTAAAATGTATATTTTTGGATATGTGGAAGATATATATTTCATGATGAATTTTGATTGGCACATATACTGCTTCTTTTTAATGTCTGTGTGTGTGTGTGTGTTTGTGTGTGTGTGTGTATATATATATATATATATATATATATATATATATATATATATCCAGATTTTTTAAAATATAAAATATATGTGTCTTGTTATACACTCCCTAAAATCATTCATATTCATGTATGTGGATTTATAATCAACTCTTCACAAGATTATTCTCCGAAATATTCATACACCTGAAATTCATATTTGTTTTCTAAAACTGAAAACTGACTTCAGTAAATGGTGCCTACAAATCATAATATTTCGTCATTGCAAGATGGCCACGAATAGAGTGCATCACACCAAGTGTACTGCACCACTGCACAGGTGAATAACGAGTTAGAGTGACAAAAAAACTATCTTGTTAGGAAATTACAGCAAAATGGGGGTGCACCAAAACCTAGAAGAAGGATTTCTAGCACCATGGTCCGGTAATTGAGTCTCAAACACGAGCCAAATATGCGACCCGAGATCCCATTTGACTGATCCGCGCGGCCCACCCAGTGGCTAAAGACGGTGCGGCACCACCGAGATGGGTCCAATAAGCAGGGAGAAACGTTGATGAGGATTCTGTGGAATCCTGCCGGTAGAGCCCCCACTGAGCCCTGAGCTGAGTTCAGGATTTCAGACAGGGAAGGAAGCGGTACAGTTCTATCTCCCACAATGGAAACTCTTCCAAGGAAACCAATGGCCATCATCTTGGAGAGCTGAAGTAACCACAGCCACTCTCCTACGGATTACAACAATAAAACAGGAGTGTGTTATTCAGCTCATCTCCCATATATCGGGGAATTCGCATAAAATCTCTCCTAGGATTTCCGGGGGAGAGATTATCAGAGCGAGCCTGCATAAAGATGGGGGAAAACAAGAGGCAACTGACCTTCAACTCCCCCTCTCATCAACTGTGAAAATAAAACCTGTCTAACCAGTGCTGGGGGAGGGGCAAGTGGAAAAAATCAAAACAATAGAGTGTCTGGCTTCCCAATAGACACCCTCCACAACCAACAAACGGCAGGCCCAGAGTACAGTTTGAACTGCCGAGAGCCATCACTCAGGGGAAATCTGGTCTTGCAGGAAAAACCAGGACTAGCAGGAGAAACCAGAGGACTAGAGGCCAGGCCCTTGTGACTGGGCAGCGGGAGACTGCAGGCCCACAGGCGACAGTCCACCCGCTGCCCGCGTGACTAGGCGGCTTGGGAACGCCCTGCCGCCCGCGACCGACCGCACCACTGGGTGGCTAGAGATCGCCCGCCCGCCAGTGACAGCCAACCTGCTGCACAAGTGACTGGGCAGCTCGAGACCGCCTGCCCGCCAGTGACCCGGAGCTGAAACCAACAAGTGACAGTACAGTCCCACCCCCCTATACGGACACATCAGCAAGGAGCCTTGGGCCTGCCAAAACAGAGAGGTGACGTCACTGGAGCTCGGCCTTCGGAATTTCTTCCAAGCGGAATCCACTTTAGCATGCATAGTCTACCAACACAAAGGAGAGACAACAGAGACATACAACACCAAAACAAATCTCTAGAATAAAGCAGAAACACAGCAATCAAATAGAGCTGGAAAGTAACGTGAACATCATGAAAAAAAACAATGAAATAAAAGGAGTACAAACAATGCAGGACAACTTAATTCTACAGGAGGACCTAGAAGCACCAGAAACAGGGATAGGGAAAGAAATCAAGGCATACTTAACTCAGATGGAAAGAAATATTAGAGAAGACATGAGGCAGCAAGTCCAAGGAATAAAAGTATATTTTGAAAATGAATTAAACAAACAAATTCAAATGGCAAAAAATGAGCTTTACCAAAAAATAGAGATCTTAAAAAAATTCAAACAGTAATTCTAGAAATGCAGGAAACTATAAACCAAATTAAAAACTCAAACAAGAATATTACAAATAGAGTAGATCAAGTAGAAGTCAGAAAATCAGAAAATGAAGACAAAGTTTATCAACTTGAAAAGAATATAGTCAACACAGAAAAGATGCTTAAATCTATTCAAGAGATAAGGGATGTCAAAAAAAAAAAACTTGAGAGTCATCAGGATAGAAGAAGGCATAGAGATTCAAACCAAAGGAATGGACAACATATTAAATGAAATAATTCTAGAAAACATCCCAGAGATGAAAGATGGATTGGATTGCCAAATCCTGGAAGCCTACAGGACCCCAAACATTCAAAAACATAATAGACCAAATCCAAGACATATAATTATGAAGATAGCCAACATACAGAACAAGGAGACAATATTAAACGCTTATAAGAGAAAGGAGGCAGATTACATTCAGGGGTAAACCAATTAGTTTAACGACTGATTTTTCATCACAGACTTTGAAAGAGAGAAGATCCTAGAACAATGTATTTCAAATGCTGAAAAATAATGGATTCCAACCAAGAACACTGTACCCAGCAAAATTAAGCTTCAGATTTGAAAATGAAATTAAAGTCTTTCATGATAAACAAAAGCTAAAAGAATATGCAGCCAGAAAACCAGCACTGCAAAGCATTTTGAGCAAAATACTACAAGAAGAAGAATTGAAAAATAGTGCCCAAAACTAACAGCAGGAGGTATTTCAGTAAAGGGGGAGGAAAATAACCAAAAAAGTAAAAACTAGCCAAACTAAAATATAATAAATAAATAAACATGACTGGAAGTACAAATCATATTTCAATTGTAAGCTTAAATGTTAATGGCCAAAACTCACCAATCAAGAGACATGGGCTAGTAACGTGAAAAAAAAAAATCCAACAATATGTTGTCTTCAGGAGACCCATATGATAGGAAAAGACATACACAGGCTGAAGGTAAAAGTTTGGGAAAAATCATACCACTCACATGGCCATCAGAAGCAAGAAGGAGTGGCCATACTCATATGGAATAAAATCAACTTCAAACCTAAGTAAATCAAAGGGATAAAGAAGAACACTATATTCTTTTAGAAGGAACCATCCACCAACAAGACTAACAATTATGAATTTGTATGCACCAAGCAATGGAATTGCAACGTTCATAAAACAAACTCTCCTCAAGTTCAAGAGTCACATAGACTACAACACAATAATTATGGGTGAATTCAACACACCACTCTTGGCATTGGACAGATCCTCTAGAGAGAAACTGAATAAAGAAACTATAGAACTCAACAGCACAATCGATAACCTAGACTTAACAGACATATATAGAATATATCAACCATCATCAAGTGGATACACGTTCTTCTCAGTAGCAGCACATTGATCCTACTCAAAGATAGACCATATATTATGCCATAGGGCAATTCTTAGTAAATATAAAGGCATGGAAATAATACCATGCACCATATCTGATCATAATGGAATGAAACGGGAAATCAATGATAAAAGAAGGAAGGAAAAATCCTGCATCACATGGAAAATGAACAACATGCTACTGAATGATCAATGGGTAACAGAAGACATAAAGGAGGAGATAAAAAAATTCTTAGAGACAAATGACAATACAGACACAATGTACCGGAATCTATGGGACACAGTGAAAGCAGTTTTAAGAGGGAAATTCATTTATTGGAGTTCTTTCCTCAAAAAAAGAAAAACCAGCAAATAAATGAACTCATGCTACACTTCAAAAACCTAGAAAAGGAAGAGCAAAACAACAGCAAATGTAGTAGAAGAAAGAAATAATCAAATTTCGAGAAGAAATCAACAAAATTGAAACAAAGAAAAACATTGAAAAAATTGATAAAACTAAAAGTTGGTTTTTTGAAAAAATAAATAAGATCGACAGGCCCTTAGCCATACTAATGAACAGAAGAAGAGAGAGAACTCAAATTACTAAAATACGGGATGAAAAAGGCAATATCACAACAGACACTACAGAAATAAAGAAGATAGTTAGAAAGTATTGTGAAACACTATATTCCAATAAAATTGAAGATAGTGAAGGTATTGATAAATTTCTTAAGTCATACGATCTGCCCAGATTGAGTCAGGAAGACACACACAATTTAAACAGACCAATAACAAAGGAAGAAATAGAAGAACCATCAAAGGACTGCCAACCAAAAAAAACCCTGGACTCGATGGGTATACAGCGGAGTTCTACAAAACCTTCAAAGAAGAACTAATACCAATATTATTCAAGCTATTTCAAGAAAAACAAAAAGAAAGAGCTCTTCCAAATTCATTCTATGAGGCCAACATCACCCTGATCCCGAAACCAGACAAAGACACTTTAAAGAAAGAAAACTACAGAACAATATCTCTAATGAACTTGGATGCAAAAATTCTCAGTAAAATCCTGGCGAATCGAATACAGAAGCATATCAAAAAAATTGTGCTTCATGATAAAGTAGGATTCATCCCTGCGATGCAAGGCTGGTTCAATATATGGAAATCAATAAATGTAATCCACCACATCAATAGACTTAAAGACAAGAACCATATGATCATCTCCATTGATGCAGAAAAAGCATTCGACAAACTACAGCATCCCTTTATGTTCAAAACACTATAAAAACTAGGGATAAAAGGAACTTACCTCAACATGGTAAAAGCTATATATGCTAAAAATCAGGCTAGCATCATCCTAAATAGAGAAAAGCTGAAGAAATTCCCTCTAAAATCTGGAACAAGACAGGGATGCCCTCTATCACCACTTCTATTCAATTAAGTTCTAGAAATACTAGCCAGAGCAATTAGACAGACAAAAGAAAATAAAGGCATAAAAATAGGAAAGGAAGAATTTAAATTATCGCTATTTGTAGATGACATTATAATATATTTAACAGACCCAAAAGGGTCTACAAAGAAACGGCTTGAGTAAATAAATGAATTCATCAAAGTGGCAGGATATAAAATCAACACACATAAATCAAAGGCATTTTTGTATATCAGCAACAAAACTTCTGAAATGGAATTGAGGAAAACCACTCCATTCACAATATCCTCAAATAAAATAAAATACTTGGGAATCAACCTAACAAAAGAGGTGAAAGATTTATATAATGAAAACTACAGAACTCTAAAGAGAGAGATAAAAGAAGATCTTAGAAGATGGAAAAATGAACCCTGTACATGGATAGGCAGAAATAACATTATCAACATGGCAATATTACCCAAAGTTCTCTACAGGTTTAAAGTGATGCCAATCAAAATCCCAACAGCATTTCTTGTAGAAAAAGATAAAGCAATCATGAAATTCTTATGGAAAAACAAAAGACCCAGAATAGCGAAAGCAACTCTAAGCAGTAAGTGTGAATCTGGAGTTATAGCGATATCAGAGTTCAAACTGTACTACAAAGCAATAGTACCAAACACAGTGTGGTACTGGTACCAAAACAGGCAGGTGGACCAATGGTACAGAATAGAGGACACAGAAACCAATCCACAAAATTACAACTTTCTTATATTTGATAAAGGGGCTAAAAGCATGCAATGGAGAAAGAATAGCATCTTCAACAAATGGTGCTGGGAAAATTGGAAATCCATATGCAAATAAATGAAACTGAATTTCTTTCTCTTGCCATGCACAAAGGTTAACTCAAAATGGATCAAGAAGCTAGATATAAAATCAGAGACACTGCGTCTGATAGAAAAAAAGTTGGTTACGATCTTCATACTGTGGGGTCGGGCTCCAAATTCCATAATAAGACTCCCATAGCCCAAGAGTTAATAACAAGAATAAACAAATTGGACTTACTTAAACTATAAAGTTTTTTCTCAGCAAGAGAAACAATAAGAGAGGTAAATAGAGAGCCTACATCCTGGGAACAAATTTTTACCCCTCACACTTCAGATAGAGCCCTAATATCCAGAATATACAAAGAACTCAAAAAATTAAACAATAAGATAACAAATAATGTAATCAACAAATGGGACAAGGAACTGAACAGACACTTCACAGAGGAAGACATACAATCCATCAACAAGTACATGAAAAAATGCTCACCATCTCTAGCAGTCAGAGAAATGCAAATCAAAACCACCCTAAGATACCATCTCACTCCAGTAAGATTTGCAGCTATTATGAAGTCACAGAACAACAAGTGTTGACGAGGATGTGGGGAAAAGGGTACACTTGTACACTGCTGGTGGGACTGCAAATTGGTGAAGCAAACTTTGAAAGCAGAATGGAGATTCCTGGGAAAACTGGGAATGGATCCACCCTTTGAACCAGTTTTTGCCCTTCTCAGACTATTCCCTGAGGATCTTAAAAGAGCGTACTATAGGGATACTGCCACATCAATGATCATAGTGGCACAATTCAAAATAGGTAGACTGTGGAAACAAACTAGATGCCCTTCAATATATGAATGGATAAAAAAAAATGTGGCATCTATACACAATGGAGTTTTATGCAGCACTAAAAAATGACAAAATCATAGAATTTGTAGGGAAATGGATGGCATTAGAGCAGATTATGCTAAGAGAAGGTAGCCACTCTTTAAAAAACAAAAGTCAAATGTCTTCTTTGATATAAAGAGAGCAACTAAGAATAGAAAAGGGAGTAAGAACTTGAGGAAGAGATTAACATTAATCAAAGACGAGAGAGGAAAGAAAAATGGAGAGATAATGGAAACCATATGCAAATGGTAGGAGACCCTCAATGTTACACAAAATTACATATAAGAGGTAGTGCGGGGAAAGCGGGGTGGAATAGGGAGAGAAGTGAAAAACAGCAGATGAGGTAGAGAGGGAAGATGGGAGGGGAGGGGAGGGAATATAGTAGGGGATAGGAAATGTAGCACAATACAACAGTCACTTATATGACATTTTGTAAAAATATGAATGTGTAACCATTGTGATTCTGCAACTCGTATTTGGGGAAAATTGGGAGTTCATAACCCAATTGAGTCAAATGTATGAAAGATGATATACCATGAGCTTTGTAATGTTTTGAACAACCAATAAAAAATAAATAAATAATGGTTTAAAATTGAGTGGGAAGATATCAGCTAAAAAAGTGTTGAGATGCATTCATTTTGCTAAGCAGAAACTTTGTTTTGTTTAGTTGTATCTATCACAAATTTATTGTACCAGAAAACTGGTTTTAAAAATGCACATAATTGAGATTAAAGGTTAATCCACCTACCCTCCTGAAAAATTCATAGTATTTCCTATATTTTTCATATTTCATATTTTAATGAATATTTTGTCATGGACCAGTTCTAGACTTAGGCTATTCTTCCAGAATACTAACTCAACTGACAAGTTGGTACAATGTGTTGGATTGTTCTTTTCATCTTTTATTTAATAGTTTCTAACTGATAATGTGTATTTTTTCTTATCTTTATTTGGACATACATACCCAACTGTATCTTTGCATTTTATGTTTTACTGGGAAAGAGACTCATCAAAAGCTCTGTATTATATGTATCAGTAATCAAACATTTAGAGATCGCAATTATTCTTAATTGTGCCTGAAAATATCTTTGTACCATTTTTCTTATAAAGATTTAGAATTATTAATACTGCCCCTACTGTAATAAGTAACTACTTACAAAAAGGATTAAACAATTGACTTTATATCAATTATGAATATGAAAATTACTAAAATAAGTATTTTTTAATTAACACACAATTGATAGAAATTGAAATCACAAGAAGGCCATTTGAAATGTCAGTGCATATGGTCCTTAAATAATAGGTTGTTCAAAAAAAATTTCTCTAATTCATAAGAGTTAATATGCCATATTACAACTTAATGTGATATAAAACCTTAAATTATCAGTATTGATAAATAAGAATGATACCTGTTAACTTAAACATGTTTATTTGATTTTCACTGTAAGATGTTAATTCTGGAAGACTTGAAAATTAAGAAAGACTTGGTATATATTATTTTTAACAGGCTAATCAAAGTAATTTTAAATATATATGTATATATATATGTAATACATGTGAATGAATATAGATGCATATGTATAATAAATGTATTGTAATATATCTATCAGGTGATTATAATTTTTAAATTTTCTCAAGAAAAAAGAATGACTATAAAATCAGTTTTAAATGTAAATTTCATAGCATACTAGTGTTTGTAATGACATGAGAGAAAAATACATAAGGAGGGAAAGTGAAAAAGAATAGAGAGAAGGGGGAAAACGATTAAGAAAGTGAGTAATGAAGAGGGTGAGGAGTGTTTGATGATAAGATAAAGTGGAGGAGCTGGGTTTCTGGCTCAGTGTTAACATGCTTGTCTAGCATGTGTGAGGCACTGGGTTATATTCTCATCACCACATACAAATAAATAAAATGAAGGTCTATGAACAACTGAAAAAATAAAAAATGAAAAAGGAGAAATATTACCAAAATTCCAAGTTTTTATGAATGTTAAATAAAAAACAATTATGTTACATAGCCTTATGCAATTTCTAGACTCCCCAAAATAGTCATTAAATGTTAGATTATTAGTGCTATAACTGAAAATCTATTGCTCTTTCCTCTACATTCTGTGGCATGCTAGTGCTAAAATAAAGTGTATTATGACACCAAAAAAAATCAAATATTTCTACAGTAACTGACCCAGTTTAACATCAATGCATGAAGATTCCTATGGGATATAATGTGTATTTTGACGTTCATTTTCATTCAAAACTGGTACATTACTATTTCTCCAGTTTATGCACATGATAGGATGTATATTTCATCCACAATTTAGCAAATTTATACGCATTTGTTTTACTTTCCATCACTTCCTGCTTCAGAACACATGGATTACTCCATGTTTCTTGACTGCTCTTTTTAAGAGACTTCTTTATAAACACATTATTTTCGATTTCCATTATCAATTTTGAAGCAAAACTCACACAACCGTCATGATAAACCATAACCCTAATATTATCTTTAGATATAAAACTGGTTGGAATGAATGATTGTATTTCAATATAAGATTTCTTGTATACTTTCAGATATCAATTTAATCCATTATGTAAAGTGGAACCAGTAATATTATTTATTCACAGTATGGTCTATTCATGCATTATCTCTATATTGATAGACACAGGGTACACCTCTGTGTACGCCCAATAATAATTTGTATATCTTCAAAATATTGCTCCCAGAAATGGTGGAAGAAATACTCATGTCAACTGATTTATACATACATTTTATCACAGTAGTATTCTGGACACAAAATGCAAAGGTCACACTTAGGATTCTCCCAAAAGCCTAAATGGAAAGTGAACATGGATTACTAAACTCATCCATGTCCAGGTTGCCTAATGCTCTAAAATGTCAATCATATTGGTGACTACATATGTGTTTCTTCTGAAGATTACATTTTCAATCTCAACCCTGTTGAGAATGTCTAAACCTATGACTCATTTTATAATTTGCCTGATTTCTTAATCTCTATTGATATCTGCTTTCCTACTATTTTCCCCAGTTCATCATTGTGACTGGCTTTTCACATGTGCTGACATATATATTCAATCTCTACCCGACACCCTATTGCTAAAGAACTTTTGGTCCAAATCCTATACTCAATCTTCTTCCTAAACCTACCGACTATCTTCCTAATCCTAGCGACAAATCCTTTTTGACTGGATGTTCTCTTCGTTATTCAATCATCCAAGGTGCAAATTCCTGTTCCATTGTATATCGCTTTATCTGAGACATATGTGCAGTACATAAGTCAAAGCTAATTAAACCACTCAAGGGGCAAATGCCCTTCTGGGCTTCAAATCATACCTAGATTTCTTTTTCCATACTTATATTTCACCCACAAGTTAGCAAAATTATTTGCATTTTTGTCACTTTCAATTACTTCCTACTTCAGAACACATGCATTCCTCTATGTTTCTTGACTGGTCTTTTCATGAGACTTCTTTCCAAACACATTATTTTCTATTTCCATACTCACTTTTGAAGCAGAACTCACACACCTTTCATGATAAAATATAACCCTAATATTACCATTAGATGTATAACTCATTGGAATGAATGATTCTATATAAATATAAGATTTCTTATATATTTTTAAATATCAATTCTATCAATCCATTATTTAAAGTGGAATCAGTTATATTATTTATTCACAGTATTGTCAATTCATGCATTACTTCTATATTCATAGACACAGGGTACACCTCTGTGTACGCCCAATAATAATTTGTATATCTTCAAAATATTGCTCCCAGAAATGGTGGAAGAAATACTCATGTCAACTGATTTATACATACATTTTATCACAGTAGTATTCTGGACACAAAATGCAAAGGTCACACTTAGGATTCTCCCAAAAGCCTAAATGGAAAGTGAACATGGATTACTAAAATCATCCATGTCCAGGTTGCCTAATGCTCTCAAATGTCAATCTTATTGGTGACTACATATTTGTTTCTTCCTAAGATTATATATTGAAACTCAACCCTGTTGATAATGTCTAATCCTATCACTCACTTTGTACTTTGCCTGATTTCCTAATGTCTCTATTGATATCTGCTTTCCTACATATTTTCCGCATTTCATCATTGTGACTCATTCTTCACATGTGCTGACATTTACATTCACTCTCTAACCGAAACCCTATTGATAAAGAACTTTTGGTCCAAATCCTATACTCACTCTTCTTCCTAAACCTACGGACTATATTCCTAATCCTACCGACTATCCCTTTTTGACTGGATGTTCTATTCTACATTCAATCATCCAAGTAACGGTCGGGCGAGCGTCGGAAGAAGAGACCACCAAGTGTCTATCTCATGTAACAGCAAAGGGTTTATTGGGTGTCCAGCATGCTGGGGCTCAGAGTTCACTTGAAAAGAGTAGAGAGCCCTGAGAACAGCTTAAGCAGATGTTATAAACTTTTACTTGCGAGTGCAGGGAGGGAAGTTAATTGATGTGTCAGGGCGAGTGTTCAGTTTGCATGCAACCTGGTGGGGGAGTACATTCTGCAGTTTGGCAGTTGTGGACAGCACATTCTGGGAACAAGATTGGCAAAAATTTCTCAAGATTTCAACAGTGTTTTGTTAAGTGTACAGAAAAACAGGAAGTGACAACTACATATTTTATTAACCTTTCATTCGACACTTCTTTTTCTGGCTACTTTTAATCATAAATATGATCATTGGGTGGTGTCACATTCCATGTCTGCTAGTGGGGTATTACCATTAGTTTAACTTGTCCAATTTGAGCCTCGAGAAAATAAATTACATGGTTGAGCAAGCAGGGTTTTATAGTTAGCATTAATGTGAGGATTATTATTGGACCCGCCAGGGTTGATAAATGAGTAGTTAACCAGGGGGACTTTGTGAACCAAGATTCAAACCACCCTTTTTGGGCCTCTCTCTCTCGTTGATGCTCTTCAAGTCGTCATTTGAATTTACTCATAGATTTTTTTACAACTCCAGTATGGTTGGCATAAAAACAACATTCTTCCATCAATGCAAAACAAAGGCCCTCTTCTCTCATGAAGAGAAATTCCAATCCTCGACTGTTCTGTAAAACAACTTCAGAGAGATAGGTTAAAGATTCCTGCAATGCTGTGATGGAGGTTTCTAATATCTTTAAGTTTTGGCCTATTGCTGCTTCTATTTGGGTCATTTGTTTTGTCCCATGGACCAAGGCAGTGGTTCTTGTGCCCACCCCTGCAGCAACATGTATTCCTAATAGGATGGTGAAAGTGAGGGATATATGTTCCCAGTGGAACCAGGTTTTATGCCCCCCTATTTGATCTTCAAATGAACCTGTGTCATGATAGAGCACTCTGGGAAACATTTGCACAACTACACAATTAATCACATCTTTTGACCACTTCATGAAAACATAAACAATGTTTTAAGTATATAGAATTATACTGTTGTAGGGATGGACAAGGCAAGGCACCTAAGATAGTACCAAAGACAGGAAAACAGTCCTATTTGTTTGCAACCATATTCAGAGGGCATTACTTCTGTTGTAATCAATTAAATCCCCGGAATCCCAAGTTTAGGTAGTTTCAGAATTTTGTACCCAACATATAAGGGAAGGGGCTCAGAAGTTCACAGTCTTAAGAAGTTCACAAGAAGCCGTTTGTCTTCTTTTTTTTTCCTCTGTTCTGGGAAAGTTAACCTTCCAAGGACACCTGGGTGAGGGAGAGCTTTATATTCCCTTTATTTTTCCCCCTGCCAACTGTTACCATGGAGCCCAGTTGGTAACTTCTTTATCTTACAAATGTAGCCATCTATGTGAAGCCTCAGCTCCAGGCCAAGGCCTTGTTCACAAATTTTGTGAAAAATTAGTATGGGGGTGTCTAGCTTAGGATTGCAGATTTTTTTAGCCAGTGGCCAAGTAGAATAGGGCAACACGAAAAGTGGAATTTTATCTACTTACAAATCTTTTATTGGGACTCTTTTGCTGAAATTCCTAAATTCAGCTATGTTGGAGATTTCTGGAGAAGGTCAGTTAAGACTTTTCTGTGGGCCTGGTACAGAGGGGGAAGACGGGGAAGGCATGGCTGTGAGCAGTTCCGTGGATCTGAGAATGAGGTAGGAGAAATGTAAAAGAATAATGGAAAAGGGGTTTTGGATTTTTCTAGGAACAAATCTTGAGCAGTACAACAGGTACAGCAGAGGGTAAGATGGGAGTTAGTATCCCAAAAAGCATTTGAGGGACTTTAAATACTTAGTAACATGTTTTCAGTGATGAAAAAGCAACTTTAAAGGCCATTTACATTGCATCTTGGATAAGGGTGTGAGGGCTTTTCTCAGCTGGTTTGGGCTTTGTGTTAGGTAGTAAGACGACCTGGTGGGACCCAGTGCGGGCAATGACAGGAGAAGAGAGGAGTGAGTTGGTTGAGGTGTACCTCAGTACCTGCTACCTCAAGAAGGGGGCAACGGTCTTAGAACAGGCGGAGGTTTGGGTTTTTCATCTAGTAATTGGAGGGGAGAAATCAGGTTGCATAGGTGAGAGTAAGAGCAGAGAGTCTGGAGCAGAAGGCTGAGGGTGAGGATCTATTGGAGAAGCATAGTTCAGGATGTGAGCAAAGGAGGGAAAAGGCCTCCACATAGGGGAATCTCCTTTTACCCTTTTCAGCACTAGCAGAAGTTAAAAAGGTCACGCAGAATTTGAGGATCCAGAGACCCCTCTGGGGGCCATCAATTTTGGTTATCTAATTGGTAATATGGCCAATGTTGTGTACAGAATTTGATGAGGAGTTTGGGTTCCATCAAGCAGTCCCTGTATGCTCACATCCTCATGACTTACAGAAGAAGCCGGCTTTCCCCCAACACAGCCTTGACTGTTTGTGGATTTGATAGTCCGCCGGGCAAACATAGTAATCTAGGCTAGGCAACCTGCATCTGGCTCGCGTGTCCCTACATCCATAATATTTGTTTCCATTATCTATGGTAGAGAAGTGATTTAATGGAATTTTAGTGGGATCCACTTCATCAGGGATATCCCAATGGAAAAGACCTATAGCCAGCTGACAAATGTTTCTGTGGAGAGATGGCGACCATGTCCCTAAGTGGGCTGTATGCGAGATAGACCATACTTCTTGTCCAGTAAGATTTGTGATCAGCCATCGCTGCTGAATGGGCTGATGAGGGTTAGGACTACTGGTGGTCAAGGGGAGAGTCTATTGCCTTATCCACTTGGCAAATACACAATTTGAAAGCGTTACCAGTCTTTTACAGTTTCCAGCCAGAGTCTGGACAGGGCACAGGCTTGAGATGAGAGGTATGGATACAGGAAGTGATTCTGTCTACCTTTACTGCTGTAGGTGTTATAAGTAGCACCTGCTATGGTCCCTTCCAGCAGGGTTCCAGGGATGACACCTGATGTCGTCTAATGTAGACAAAGTCTCTTTCTTGATATTGATGTTGATTCCCCTCGTCACCGGGTTGGTAGGCAGTGTCCATCTGTCTTCACAGGTATCTATGTGGCTCTGGCTGAAAGACAATATCTCTAACTTTTTAAATTAGTGGGAAGTAGAAAGATCCTTCTAGGGTCCATCCAAATCCAAAGGTGAGCCATTGTGAGGCACAGAGAGTCTGCCAGGTCCAGCATTTTACTGAAAAAGAAAGATTCTGATCCCTTAAGCAAACTTTGTTGCAGTGAACAAGGGTCAGAGACAGAGGCATTGAAGTGCTCTGTCCCATAATGAAAGATACACAAACAGTAAAAGCAACAACACATGACACAGACAAGACAAGACAATAAAGACAGGATATGGAAGTCCAACACTGAGACCAGGACTGAGTAGTTGGCAAAACCCGATGGGTTGGCAATACCGAATCTGAAACAAAATATCACTGAGTCATGGAGACTATTGTTCCTCGATTTTCTGAGTCCTCTATGACGTCCCCCAGGGACTTGGCCTGTGGCTCTGTGACATGACTGTCAGCCACCATCGGAGAGAGCTCACGCTCTTCATCGACATCCATTTTGCCAAGCCCTGACCTGAAACCTGAAACCAGAAAGAGGCACCTTACTTACCCCGAGAGGAGTTCGTTGGGGTCGCTTGTCCACGGCTGCCGGATCTCGGTGGAACCTCCATATGTAAAGGTCTGGTGACAATCGGGTGAAGAGACCACCAAGAGACTGTCTCATGCAAAGCAAAGGGTTTATTGGGGGTCCAGCATGCTGGGGCTCAGAGCTCACTTGAATAGAGCAGAGAGCCTTGAGAACAGCTTAAGCAGAGCTTATATATTTTCCTAGGAGAGGGCAGGGGGGGAAGTTTATTGATGGGTCCGGGCGAGTGAGCGGTTTGTGTGCAACCGGTTGAGGGAGTACATTCTGCAGTTTGGCAGTTTTGGACAGCACATTCTGGGAATAAGACTATCAAAAAGTTCTCAAGATTTCAACAGTGTTTTGTTAAGCATACAGAAAAACAGGATGTGACAAGTACTTATTTTATTAACCTTTCACTGCGAACTATACATTTCCAGAATTCCTAATGTTTCTATTGTGTTTGTTAAAGTTCATTTTTATTCAAACCTGGTACGTAATTATTTCTTCAGTTTATGGACATCATTAGATATATCCATTCATTCACAAGTTCACAAATTTATAAACATTTGGTTCACTTTCAATCACTTCCTCCTTTGGAAGACATATATTCCTCCATGTTTCTTGACTGGTCTTTTTACTAAACTTCTTTCTAAACATATTATTTTCGATTCCATAATCATTTTTGAAGCAAAACTCACACACTATTCATGATAAATGATAACCCTAAAATTACCATTAGATATATAACTGGTTGGAATGAATGTATGTATATCAATATAAGATTTCCTATATATTTTCAGATATAAATACAATCCATTATTTAAATTTGGAACCAGTTATATAATTTATTCACAGTAGGGTCTATTAATGCATCATCTCTATATTCATCAAAACAGGGTAAACCTATTAGTATCCCCAGTACTAATTTATAAGTTTTCAAAATATTGCTCACAGAAATGGTGGAAGAAATACTCATGTCACCTTAGCTACATATACATATTATCACAGTAATATTCTGGACACAAAATGCAAAGGTCACACAGAACATAATTTAAGCTATGTATCCCAATCAAGGGCCCAAAGTCCTTCTGGGCTTCAAATATTACCTAGATTTCTGTTTTCATACTTATATTTCACCTCCATATTCTTATAAATATCGCAGGTTCCCAATATCATTATTCATCCAGCAAAATGATTCATAACCCAAATCGAACATGCTATTAACCCTAACCATTCTGTAAACTGAGATTGTTCACTCAATCTCACTTTACAGAAGAGCAGGGACAAAGTTAGTATTACAATACAGGAAGTTAGGAGATCTTTCACCTGCTGAGTACCTCAAAATCCATGCAGAAATGATCCCTGGAGAAGACGTAGGCAGCTATGAAGGACCTGAAACAGCAAAAGTCATCTTCCTTTGCAAACCACCCGATCAGGATGAAAGGATGTGTCTCAATCAGCCTATCTCTTCTTAATGTAGGGATGATGTATGAAACCAGGCATGTGTGGAGAGCTGTTCCCAGGTGCCTATGTTTCTATACCATTCTAACTTGTGAAAGTGTCACAGGAAATAGAGGCTGCCTCCTTTTCCTGAGACACTAGGAAGCAACTGTTACGACAAAGTGGTGGCTAAGACAGTGGCCTCATTCATTTTCTGAAGGAAGTGACCTCACCTCACTTCCTTGGTGATGGAAATCTCTGAATTTTGTGATCCAAGAAGCCAGGCACCCAGAGCCAGTCCCAGTCCCAGTCCAAGTGGGCTCACTTGTTTGGATTTACCAAGAGGCTAGATAAATACCAAGAAATTTTTGAAATTCCCATGACCAGATGGTATTGGAGAACATTTGGATGCACTTTTACTGATCATGAGTGTACCAGACAGTGCCTTGATTGACTGGGATTTATGACAATGGTGTAGAACAGAGATGCTATTAAGTTGGACCCTCCTGAGTAGTGAGCCCTGAGCTGTGGTGTGCAGGTGTGTGATGAATCATCTGTGGTTGCGCCATGTGGATTTGCCATTGATTTCCAAATGGCTTGTCACTGACATGGTGCAGTGACCAGACACTTATATGTAAAGGTGTCTTGTTAAATTGATAGTTTTCAGGGCAATGTGCAGAATCAGGTTGCTATAGACAAGGGGGCAAGCTATGTGGGAATGAAGCCTGGTTGGTGCATTCTCTTGTAGACCCTGAAAAACCACAAGTGACAAAACTCCCTCCAGCACTGTGTTCCAGTTGAACCCCTTGTATTTCGTGAGGCAAATACCAAACTCCCAGTGCTGCAGCAGGAAACACCACGAAAAGTGGAGGATGAACAAAAGGCTTCACAGTCCACACGGGGAGACACTTAGACCCCAGTGGCCACAGTTTACATACAAAGAGAGAATTCAGCACTGCTGCCTCATGTGCATTGGAAAGCAAGAAAGAATGTCCTCCAGGTCACATAGATGCAGACCCAGCTTTGATGATCTCACTACAAAGGAAGCTAAAGCTACTGACAACAACATATATTTCAAGTGCCCATCCTCAGAGGAAGTTTCTCTAGAAGTCTTTAGGCCAGCACACCTCCATATTTGTGGAGTGTTTACCCTGTACCTTACTTTGGGATACTCCTCTACCACCTCCAAGTTTGTGACCTCTTAAATATTTTCCATTCCAGATACGTATTTACAGATTTTCTAACTCTTCTCCTCTAATTGTTTCTTATTTGGGGAGATGGTAACGTCAAGGCATTGTTCTGGATGAAAGTGGGAAGATTTTTGTGTAGCACATATTTGTATACACATTGGATTCATTTTCCAATTTTCCATTCCAAAAACTGAATCCCTGACACTAACACGTACCCTACAAAACTCTGACTACTAATCCTAATATGATGGAGAAAAATGACCCAAACCGAATAGAAAAACAAGCAGTTCTGAAGAGGCATGGTGTATAGTCGGACTTGCCTTTTGCATGATAAAGTGTAGGTGTTATAAACCTAGTCAATTTTTAATTGAAATAGTTCTCCATGTGTTTTTTTCCTTTGATATTTATTGTTTGTTCTTCAAAACATTACATAGTTCTTGACATGTCATATTTCACACTTTGATTCAAGTAGGTTATGAACTTCCATTTTTCCCCGTATACAGATTGCAGCATCCCATCAGTTATACATCCACTGTTTTGCATATTGCTATACTAGTGTCTGTTGTATTCTGCTGCCTTTCCTGTCCTCTACTATCTCCCATCCCCTCCCCTCCAATCCTCTCAATGTACCCCATCTGCTGTAATTCATTTCTTCCCCTTGTTTTCGTCCCCTTTCCGCTCACTTCATCTTGTATTTAATTTTGTATAACCATGAGGGTTTCCTTCCATTTCCATGCAATTTTGCTTCTCTTTCCTTTTCCCTCCCACCTCTCACCCCTGTTTAATGTTAATCATCTTCTCATGCTCTTCCTTCCAACTCTGTTCTCAGTTACTCTCTTTATATCAAAGAAAACATTTGGCATTTGTTTTTTAGTGATTGGCTATCTTCACGTAGCATAATACGTTCTAATGCCATCCATTTCTCTGCAAATTGTATGATTTTGTCATTTTTTAATGCAGAGTAATACTCCATTGTGTATAAATGCCACATTTTTTTAATCCATTCATCTATTGAAGGGCATCTAGGTTGGTTCCACAGTCTTCCTATTGTGAATTGTGCTGCTATGAACATAGATTTATCAGTGTCCCTGTAGCATGCTCTTTTTGGGTCTATAGGGATTAGACCGAGAAGGGGAATTGCTGGGTCCAATGGTGGTTCCATTCCCAGCTTTCCAAGAAATCTCCATACTGCTTTCCAAATTGGCTGCGCCAATTGGCAGTCCCACCAGCAATGTACAGGTGTACCCTTTTACCCACATCCTAGCCAGAACTTGTTGTCGTTTGACTTCATAATGGCTGCTAAGCTTACTGCAGTGAAATGGTATCTTAGGGTGGGTTTGTTTTGCATTTCTGTGAATGCTCAAGATGGTGAGAATTTTTTGATGTACTTATTGATTAATTGTATGTCCTCCTCTGAGAAGTGTCTGTTCAGGTCCTTGGCCCATTTGTTGATTGGGTAATTCATTTTCTTATTGTTAATTTTTTTGATTTCTTTGTATAACTCTGGATATTAGGGCTCTATCTGAAGTGTGAGGAGTCAAGATTTGTTCCCAGGGTGTAGGCTCCCTTTTTACCTCTCTTATTGTTTCTTTTTCTGAGAAAAATCTATTTAGTTTGAGTAAGTCCAGTTTGTAGATTCTAGTTATTAACTCTTATGCTATGGGTGTCCTATTGAGGAATTTAGAGCCCGACCCCACAGTATGTAGATCATAGCCAAAGTTTTCTTCCATCAGATGCCGTGTCTCTGATTTGATATCAAGCTCCTTGATCCATTTTGAGTTAACTTTTGTGCATGGAGAGAGAAAGGGATTCAGTTTCATTTGTTACATATGGAATTCCAGTTTTTCCAGCACCATTTTTTAAAGATGCTATCCTTCCTTCATTTCATGCTATTAGCTCCTTTATCAAATATAAGATAGCTGTAATTTTGTGGATTGATTTCTGTGTCCTCTATTATGTACCATTGGTCCACCCACCTGTTTTGGTACCAGTACCATGCTCTTTTTGTTACTATTGCTCTGTAGTATAATTTGAGGACTTGTATCGCTATACCACCTGATTCAAACTTTCTGCTTAGAGTTGTCTTTGATATACTGGGTTTTGTATTTTTCCATATGAATTTCATAATTGTTTTATCTATTTCTACAAGAAATGCCCTTGGGATTTTGATTGGCATTGCATTAAACCTATAGAGAACTTTTGGTAATATCGCCATTTTGATGATGTTAATTCTGCCTATCCATGAACAGGGTATATTTTTCCATCTTGTAAATCTTCTTCTATTTCTCTCTTTAGGGTTCTGTAGTTTTCATTGTGTAAGTCTTTCACATCTTTTGTTACGTTGATTCCCAAGTATTTTATTTTTATTTTGAGGATATTCTGAATGGAGTGGTAGTCCGCATTTCCATTTCAGAGGATTTGTTGCTGATATACAGGAATGCCTTTGATTTATGATTGTTGATTTTATATCATGCCACTTTTCTGAATTCATTTACTAACTCTAATAGTTTCTTTGTAGACCCTTTTGGGTCTGCTTGGTATAGAGTCATGTCATCTGCAAATAGTGATAATTTAAGTTCTTCTTTTCCTAATTTTATGCCTTTAATTTCTTTCATTTGTCTAATTTCTCTGGCCAGTGTTTCGAGAACTATGTTGAACAGAAGTCGTGAGAGAAGGCATCCCTGTCTTGTTCCAGATTTTAGAGGGAATGCTTTCAATTTTTTCACAATTCAGAATGATACTAGCCTGAGGCTTAGCATAGATTGCTTTTACAATATTGAGGTATGTTCCTGTTATCCCTAGTTTTTCTAGAGTTTTGAACATAAAGGGATGCTGTACTTTGTTGAATACTTTTTCTGCATCTATTGGGGTGATCATATGGTTCTTATTTTTAAGTCTATTGATGTGGTGAATAACATTTATTGATTTCCGTATATTGAACCAGCCTTGTATCCCAGGGATGAATCCTACTTGATCATGTTGCACAATTTTTTAAATATGTTTTTGTATCTGATTCGCCAGAATTTTATTGAGGATTTTGCATCTAGGTTCATTAGAGATATTGGTCTGTAGATTTGTTTCTTTGAAGTGTCTTTGTCTGTTTTATGAATCAGGGTGATATTGGCCTCCTAAAATGTATTTGGAAGTTCTCTCTCTTTTTCTATTTCCTGAAATATCTTGAAAAGTACTGGTATTAGTTCCTCTTTAAAGGTTTTGAGAAACTCTGCTGTATACCCATTCGGTCCTGTTCTTTTCTTAGTTGGTAGTCATTGGATGGTTTCTTCTATTTCCTCAATTAATATTGGTCTGCTTAGGTTGTCTATATCCTCCTGACTCAATCTGGGCAGATCATATGACTTAAGAAATTTATCAATGCCTTCACTATCTTCTAATTTATTGGTGTATAAGGATTCAAAATAATTTCTGATTATCTTCTGTATTTCAGAAGTGTCTGTTGTGATATTGCCATTTTCATCCAGTATCATAGGAATTTGAGTTCTCTCTCTTCTTCTCTTTGTTAACATGGCTAAGAGTCTGTCAATTTTATTTATTTTTCAACTTTTAGTATTGTCAAATTTTTCAATTGATTCTTTTGTTTTGATTTTATTAATTTCAGCTCTGATTTTAATTATTTCTTGCCTTCTACTTCTTTTGCTGTTGTTTTGCTCTTTTTTTTCTAGGATTTTGAAATGAACTATGAGATCATTTATTTGTTGTTTTTTTTTTCTTTTTTTAAGGAAAGAACTCCAAGCAATGAATTTTCCTCTTAGAACTGCTTTCAATGTGTCCCATAGATTCTGATATGTTCCGTCTGTCTTTTTCATTTATCTCTAAGAATTTTTTATTTTCCTCCTTGATGTCTTCTATAACCCATTGATCATTCAGTACGTATTGTTCATTCTCCAAGTGATGCATGAAGTTTCCTTCCTTCTTTTATTGTTGATTTTTCAGTTTCATTCCATTATGATCAGATAAGATGCCTGGTATTATCTATACTCCTTTATATTGTCTAAGAGTTGCCATGTGACATAATATATGATCTATTTTTGAGAGGTATCCATGTGCTGCTGAGAAAAAAGTGTAACTGCTTGATGTTGGGTGGTATATTCTATATATGTCTATTAAGTCTATGTTATTAATTGTGTTATTCAGTTCAATAGTTTCCTTATTCAACTTTTGTTTGGAAGATCTGTCCAGTAGTGAGAGAGGTGTGTTGAAGTCTCCCATGATTATTGTATTGTGGTCTATCAGACTCTTGAACTTGAGAAGAGTTTTTTTGATGAACATAGCTGAACCATTGTTTGGGGCATATATATTTATGACTGTTATGTCTTGTTGGTGTATGGTTCCCTTGAGCAGTATGTAGTGTCCCTCTTTATCCCTTTTGCTTAACTTTGGCTTGACACCTATTTTATTTGATCTGAGTATGGACACTCCTGCTTGTTTCCGAAGTCCATATGAGTGATATGATTTCTCCCAACCTTTCAACTTCAGTCTATGTTTCTCTTTTCCTATCAAATGCGTCTCCTGCAGGCAGAAAATTGTTGGGTCTTCTTTCGTGATCCATTCTACTAGCCTGTGTCTCTTAATTGGTGAGTTTAAGCCATTAACATTTAGGGTTACTATTGAGATATGGGTTGTTATTCCAGCCATATTTGTTTATTTATGTTACTAACCATGTTTTTTTTCCTCTTTGATTATTTTTCCCCCCTTTACTGTACTACCTCCCACTGTTGGTTTTCATTGTTATTTTCCATTTCGTCTTCCTATAATGTTTTGCCAAGGATCTTTTGAAGAAAGGGTTTTCTAGCTGCAAATTCTTTTAACTTTTGTTTATCATCGAAGGTTTTAATTTTATCTTCCATCCTGAAGCTTAAATTCGCTGGATACACAATTCTTGGTTGGAACCCAATTTCTTTCAGTGTTTGAAAAATGTTATTCCAGGATCTTCTAGCTTTCAGAGTCTGTGTTGAAAGATCTGATGTTATCCTGATTGGTTTACCCCTAAATGTAATCTGCTTCCTTTCTCTTATAGCTTTTAAAATTCTCTCTTTATTCTGTATGTTTGGCATCTTCATTATAATATGTCTAGGTCTTTATCTCTTATGATTTTGCACATTCGGCATCCTGTAGGCTTCTATGATTTGGGATTCTGTCTCATTCTTCATGTCTGGGAAGGTTTCTCATATTATTTCATTGAATAGATTGCTCATTCCTTTGTTTTGCACCTGTATACCTTCCTGTATCCCAATTACTCTTAAGTTTGGTCTCTTCATGTTATCCCATATTTCTTGGATTTTCTGCTCATGGTTTCTTAACAGTCTTGCTGAGCTGTCTATGTTCTTTTCAAGTTGAAATACTTTGTCTTCATTGTCTGATGTTCTATCTTCTACGTGATCTACTCTGCTGGTAGTATTCTCAATTGAGTTTTTAAGTTGGTTTATTGCTTCCTGCATTTCTATGATTTCTGTTTGTTTGTTTTTTATAACCTCTATCTCCCTGTATAGTTGATCTTTTGCTTCTTGGATTTGTTTATGTAATTTATTGTTGAAGTGATCTTTCATTGTCTGATTTTGCTGTCTAATGTCTCCCTGTTGACTCAGATCATCGGAAGCAAGTATATCCTAAATTCTTTATCTGACATTCCATCTGCTGCAGATATTACCTCTTCTAATGTTGAGTTGACCTGCATTGCTTGTGGTCCTTTCTTTCCTTGACTTTTCCTACTGTTCGCGTTTTTTTCTGTTTGGTGGAACTTTTGTGTTATTGAATTTTACCCCTAAATGTTTATATTGCTATTGTATTCATGAAAAGTCTCCCTCACAGGTGTGGGTGGTGGCTCTGCCCCTCCTCCAATTGGGGCAATGTGCCTACCACACCAGCAGCCCTGTGGACCTGTTCTGCCGGTCGTAGCCTGTCCGCCTACCTTGCAGGAGCGGGCAGTTGCTCTACCCCTCTTCGGGCGCTGGTCCTGTTCAGCCAGTGGGTCACAGGTCCACCTACATTGCAGGCGCAGGTGTCGGCTCTGCCCCTCCGCGTGCCGCTGGGCCTCTTCTGTCTGTGGATTGCAGGGCTGTCTACATTGCAGGCGCGAGTGGCAGCTCTGGCCCTCCCTAAACCGGGGCGATATATCTACCAGGCTGGTAGGTTGCTGGGTCTGTTCTGCCAGAGGGTGAGAGGTCCACCTGCTTTCCAGGCACGGGGAGTGGCTCGGCCCCTCCCCAAACCTGGTTATGTGTCTAGCACCATGGCGGGGTCTAGCGCCTGGTCTGTCGGTGTTCGCAGGTCTGCCTACTTCGCAGGCGCGGGGGCCGGCTCTGCCCCTCTGAAGGCAGCTGGGCCTCTTCTGCCGGTGGGTCACAGGTTCACCTATCTAGAAGTTGCAAGGGGTGTCTCTGCCCCTCCGCGGGTTGCTGGGCCTGTTCTCCCTGTGGGTCGCATGTCCGCTTTCCTTGCAGGCGCGCAGCGGCTCTGCCCAACCCCCAACCAGGGCGATGTGTTTTGTACGATTGCGGGCCGCTAGGCCTGTTCTACCGGTGGCTCGCAGGTCCGCCTACCTTACAGGCGCGGTTGGCGGCTCTGCCCCTCCCTTCTCCATGTGTTTTTAAAGTTAACAAATATGAGAATTCCTGTCTCCATTTCTCTGTACCCTATTCAGCACATGTATTTTTATATGCACATATAGAATCCTACCTGGTATCACACGTAGATACTTGTGAGGTTGCTGACTTCGCAAATACAAATTGTGAGAAGAGATCACTCCTCCTAAATGCTGTTGGAACTTACAAAACAAACTATGGGTGAGCTTCCTAGTTGAACAACATTATACTTAAATTGATGTTCAGAAAAGTGAAGATTTTTGGATTTGTGGATGATATATATATTTCATGATATATTTCGATTGGGATTTATATTGCTACTTTTTAATGTATACGTGTGTGTGTGTGTGTGTGTGTGTGCATATATATATATGTATAAACTCTCCAGATTTTTCAAAATATGAAATGTATGTGTCTTATTATATACTCCCTAAATTCATTGATGTTAATGAATGTGGATTTTTATTAAACTTTTCATAAGAATATTCTCTGGAATATTAATCCACCTGAAATATATATTTGTTTCCTAGTACTGAAAGCTAACTTCAGTGAATGGTGCATACAAATCCTAATATTGCTACAGTAAATGACTCAGTTTAACATCAATGCAAGTAGATTCCTATGGGACATGATATGTACTTTGACGTTCATTTTTATTCAAAACTGGTACATTAATATTTCTTCAGTTTTTGCACATAATAGAATACATTTTTTATTCACAAATTCACAAATTTATAGGATTTTTTTTCACTTTCAATTACTTCCTGCTTCAGAACATATGTATTCCCGCAGGTTTCGTGACTGTTGTTTTAATGAGACTTCTTTCCAAGCACATTATTTTTGATTTCCATAATCATTTTAGAAGCAAAACTCACAGACACTTCATGATAAACCATAACACTAATATTACCATTAGATGTATAACTGGTACGAATGATTGTATGAATATCAATATAAGTTTTCCAGTATATATCCAGATATCAATTCAATCCATTATTTAAATTTTGAACCAGTTATATTATTTATTCACAGTATGGTCTATTCATGCATTATCTCTATATTCGTATAAAACAGCCTATACCTATTTGTACCCACAATACTAAATTATATGTCTTCAAAATATTGCTCCCAGAAATGGTGGAAGAAATACTCATGTCATCTGATCTATATATACATTAATCACAGTAATATTGTGGAAACAAAAAGCAAGGTCACACTTATGATTGTACCAAATCCTAAATGGAAAGTGAGCATGGATTAAAAAAAAAAAATCCATATCCAGGTTGCCTAATGCTCTCAAAGTGAATCCTATTGGTGACTACATATTTGTTTCTTCCTGAAATTACATATTCAACTTCAACCCTGTTGAAAATGTCTAATCCTATCACTCACTTTATACTTGTCCTGATTTCCTAATGTCTCTATTGATATCTGATTTCCTGTATTTTTTCCCCAGTTTATCACTGTGACTGACTCTTCACATGTGCTGACATTTACTTTCAGTCTCTACCCAAAACCCTATTGCTAAAGATCTTTTGGTCCAAATTCTATACACACTCTTCATTCTAAACCTACCGAATATCTTCCTAATCCACCAACTATCCCTTTTTGACCAGATGTTCTCTTCGACATTCAATCATCCAAAAGACAAGATCCTATGCCACTGTATATCAATTTATCTGAGACACCTGTGCAGAACATAATTGAAAGCTAAGAATCCCAGTCATGGGGCCAATTCCCTTCTGTCCTTCAAAAATTACCTAGATTTCTTTTTTCATACTTATATTTCACCTATATATTCTTGAAAATATCGCAAAATCCCAATACCATTATTCATCCCAGAGAATGATTCCTAACCAAAATGGAACCTGTTATTAACCTTAACCATACAATGTTCCCTCAATCTAACTTTACAGAAGAGGAGGGACAGAATTGGTCTTCCAATACAGGAATGTAGGGGATCTTCCACCTCTGAGAACCTCAAAGTTCCATGCAGAAATGATCCCTGGAGAAGATTTAGGCAGCTATGAAGGACCTGAGAGAGCAAAAGTCATCTTCCATGGCAAACAACCCGGTCAGGATGAAGGGATGTGTCAGAATCAGCCTCACTCTTCTTAATGTAGAGAAGATGGACCAAACCAGGCCAGTGTGGACAGCTGTTCCCGGCTGCCTATGGTTGATATACAATTCTCAGTTGTGAAAGTATCACAGGAAATAGGGGCAGCCTCCATCTCATGGGAACCTTGGAAGCAAATTTTAGGACAAAGTGGTTTCCAAAGCAGTGACCTCATTCAGTTCACAAAGGAGGTGACCTTCCTCACTTCCTTGGTGATAGAACTCTCTGAACTAGGGATCTAGGAAGCCAGGCAACCAGAGGCAGTCCCAGTACCATTCCCAGTGGGCTCACTTATTTGGATTTACAAAGACCAGAGTCAGTCTTTCTTGGTACCTACTGATGTGAGAATGGCCAAATTTCAGGAGAGATCAGAAGAGGGGCCTTTCCTGAGAAAGCAGGTAGTTGCTCACAGCTGGCTCCTGACCACTTCGCAGATTTGGCCAAGGAGACCAGATCTGAGACAGGACAGGACATTTCAGGGAACATAATAAGGCCCACAAGTCAGAGGACACTCCGGATTGTCACAGACCTCTTTGGGGGAAGGAGGTGCCTTTGTGGGTGTGAGTGTGAGTTTGTGGTTTTGTCTCATGTTCTAAGAATAGGTAAAAAAGGTGGTTTGTTTGGTTTGGAGTGGACTGTTCCTAGTAAGTCGTTTCACAAAGTGAGTGTTTCTATGTCTGTGTATCCCACTCTGTCCGTGGTTGTCGACATTTGAAAAGAGAATTCATCAATGGATGTGTCCTGTTTAGTAGAATCCTTCCCAGCATTCATCCTGCCCAATTGATGAATGGACTGTGGCTTCCCTTATGGATGGAAAACACCTACTAATTTCCTAAGTTCCTGTTTTCTTCCTAAATCTGGCCACTCTCCAGAATAGGCTCATGGTTTTGTGTCCAAGATATGTACCACCTCCAAGCTCTGTGACAAGGTCACGTAGTGGATAGCTAAAGGGAATGGCTAGCATCTCAAAAAACTCAGATATCTGTGTGACCAGGAAAGCCTCAGTGGAGAAACTCTGCTTTGGGCCTTTTGCTAACCAATTCTTCTCTTCCCCTGAATGTGAGGAAGGTCTTGGCCTCAGGACACAGTTTGTGAAGCCTGAAGAAAACAGTTTTAAAATGGAATTAAATGGGCATCACCTGTGGCACTTTGTTAATTGCTTTGGAAATGGATGTGTCTGAATCAGTCTCTTGGCCCTGTGTTAGGCTGTGGCTTAGGTTCTCAGCACCTGATGGATCTAAAGAATGATCCCATGTGTGCATCCAAAACCAAAATGGGAAAAAGATCAGTCATTGTTGATGAAGTCTCTCGCCTTCCTCTGTTAGGTTCCTTACCACCATCAAGTGAGAATAGGGATCCTTTGAATCAAATGAGTTCTTCAAAGCCCTGCAAAGGCAATTGCATACATGCTTGTGTTTTCTCATGACTCCACATCACATAAAAAATCTATACCGACAGTCAGTAGGCCTCAAATTGGAGAAGCAGAGCAGTAATACTGGAAGGCATATTTGATCCCTCCTGGTTCACAGGAAGGGTGTACAATCCACCCTGACTTTAGGAAAATGATGGGCAAGCGAGCTTATTTGGACACTGTGTTGGGCTGCGCCCCTCATGGAAACATCCAGCCAGAGATTATTAGGAGTGTCTATATGGAAGAAGATGAGGGCCATGTGGGAGTGTTTTGGTTTTAACTGTGGTTATTTGTGTGGCAGTTGGAAGCGATGACTGGGTCCACCTGGGCTTGAACTCTGGTGTGATACCCCATAGAGACTGAGTCCTGGAACTGACCTCAGAGAAGTATTGCCATGAATTGTGTTGGGATATTAGGAGGCCACACATGGGAGTCGCCATTGGAAACAGAGATCAATTCCCAGGGTGGCTTTAAACAGAGCACTGGGAATCTCAGCCAGGGTATCACATAATTTTATTCTGAAACACTTGGCAGCCATAGTTGAGAGTCAAAACACAAATGCACTTAACATTGTAGACTTCAATGGGCCTGGCTTCATGTGGCATTTTGGCCACTTTTTTAGAAGCCTTAGCAGTTAGAGTTCTCCAGAGCTTTCATTGAAATGAGCTTCTTCACCATTTAATGATTACTGAATTAAATGAAACACTCAGTGACTCCAACCTCAACCTTGAAAGATGGGCTCGATAAATACCATTAAATTTTTGAAATTCCCATACCTAGGAGGCAGTGGAGAACCATTGAATATCCTGTTGGTGATCAGGAGTGTACCAGACAGTGCCTTGATTGGCTGGTTTTCACGAAAATGATGTAGAACAGAGATGCCAGTAAATTGGAGCCTGCTGAATAGTGGACCTAGAGCAAAGGTGGGCATGTGTGAGATAAAACATCTGTGGTGCTTCTATCTGGATTTGCCAATGGCTTCCAAATGCCTTGTGACTGACATGGTGTATCCAGCAGACCATTATATGTAAATGATTCTTGTTATATGGATAAGTTTCAGGGCAATGTTCAGAATCAGGTTGCTATGGTCAAGGTGGCAAGCTATGTTGGAAAGAAGCCTGGTTTGTGCATTCTCCTGCAGACCCTGTTCCACCACACGTGACAGAACTCCCTCCAGCACTGTGTCCCACTTAAATTCCTTGTATTTCGTGAAGCAAATACTGAACTCCCAGTGCAGCAGCAAAAAACATCACAAAAATTGGAGGATGATCAAATGGCTTCAGAGTCCACATGAGGAGACACTGAGCCCCAAGTGGCCACAGTTGACCCAGAAAGAGAGAATTCATCAATGCTGCCTCATTTTCATTGGTAAATAAGAAAGCATCTACTCCAGGTCACATAGATGCAGACCCAGCTTTTATGGTCTCACTACAAACGAAGCTAAAGCTCCTGACAACAACATATATTTCAAGAGCCCAACATCTGAGGCAGTTTTTCCAGAAGTCTTTAGGATAGCAGAGCTCCATGTTTGTGGAGTGTTTAAATTGTCCCTTACTTTTGGAAACTCCCCTTCTACCTGCAAGGTTGTGAACTCCTGAGCATATTCAATTCCAGATATGTACTCACAGATTTTCTTACTCATCTTCTCTACATGTGTTACTTGGGACGAAGTTAAGGTCAAGGCATTGTTCTGGATGAGAGTCGGAAGATTTTTGTGTAGCACATATTTGCATACACATTGGATTCATTTTCCAATTTTCCTTTCGAAATACTGAATCCCTGACACTAACCCATACCCTACAAGACTCTGACAACTAATCCTAACTTGATGGAGAAAAGTAACCCAAACAGAATAGAAATACAAACACATCAGAGGAGCCATGGTGTACCGTTGGAATTGCCTTTTCCATTATATAGGGTAGGAGTTATAAATCTAGTCAACTTTTTTGTTGAAAGAGTTGTCCATGTATTTTTAAACTTATCAAATATGTGAATTCCTGTCTCCCCCATTTCTCTGTATCCTATTCAGCACATATATTTTTATATGCACATATAGAATTGTACCTTGTATCACACATATATTCTTCTGAGGTGGCTGACTTGGCAGATACAAATTGTGAGAAAAGTTCAGTCCTCCTAAACGCTGTTGGAACTGAAAATTCAACCTATGGGTGAGCTTTCTAGTTGAACAACATTATACATAAATCCATGTTCAGTAAAATGAATATTTTTGAATACGTGGATGATATATATTTCATGATGAATTTCGATTGGCATATATATTGCTAGTTTTTAATGTCTGTGTGTGTTTGTGTGTGTGTGTGTGTGTAGATATAGATATAGATATAGATATAGATATACACTGTCAAGATTTTTCAAAATATGAAATATATGTATATTTTGGCCACTCTTTGGGAAGCCTTACCTGTGAGAGTTCTCTAGAGCTTTCATTGAAATGAGGTTCCTCAACATTTAATGGTTCCTGAGTGAATTGAAACCCACAGTGCCTCCAACTTCATCCTTGAAAAATTGCTCCATAAATACCTTGAAATTCCCCTGACCAGGTGGCACTGGAGAACCTTTGGATGTATTGTTGCTGATCATGAGTGTACCAGACAGTGCCTTGACTGACTGGGTTTCACGAAAATTGTGTAGAACAGAGATGTAAGTAAGTTGGAGAGTGCTGAGAAGTGGGCCCAGAGCTGTGGTGTGCAGGTGTATAATAAAATATCTGTGGTGGGGCCATGTGAGTCTGCCATTAACTTCTAAATGGCTTGTGGCTTACATGGTGCAGCTAGCAGACGCTTATATGTAAAGGCATCTTGTTATAAGGAAAGGTTTCAGGACAATGTTCAGAATCAGTTTGCTATGGACAATGTTGCAAGTTATGTGCGATAGAAGCCTGGTTGGTGAATTCTCCTGTAGACCCTGACCCTCCACACGTGACAGAACTCGCTCCAGCACTGTGTCCCAGTTGAACTCCTTGTATTTCATGAAGGAAATACCAAAAGCCCAGTGCAGCAGCAAGAAACACCACGAAAATTGTAGGATGACCAATCGGCTTCACAGTCAAGACGGGGAGACACTTAGCCCTCCGTGGCCACAGTTTACCTTCAAAGGTAGGATTGAGCACTGCTGCCTCATGTTCTTTGGAAAATAAGAAACCATGTCCTCCAGGTCAGATAAATGAAGACCCATCTTTGATGGTATCACTACAAAGGAAGCTAAAGCTCCTGAAAAGAAAATATATTTCAAGTGCCCAACCTCAGAGGCAGTTTCTCAAGAAGTCTTTAGGCCAGCAGAGTTCCATGATTGTGGACTGTTTATCCTGTCCCTTAATTTTGAAAACTCCTCTAAAATGTCCAAGCTTGTGAACTCCTGAGCATTTTCCATTCCAGATATGTATTCACAGATTTTCTAACTCTTGTCCTCTAATTGTGTCTTACTTGGGGTGAAGGTAATGTCAAGGCATTGCTCTGAATGAGAGTGGAAAGATTTTTTGTAGTGCATATTTGCGTAAACAATGGATTCATTTTCCTTTATTTTCATTTGAATTACTGAATCCATGACACTAACGCATACCCTACTAGACTCTGACTACTAATGCTAATATGATGGAGAAAAATAACCCAAACAGAATAGAAATACAAGCAATTCAGAGGAGGCATAGTGTATAGTTGGACTTGCCTTTTGCATGATAAAGGGTAGTTGTTAAAAATCTGGTTAATTTTTAATTGAAATAGTTCTCCATGTGTTTTGAAAGGTATCAGATATGTGAATTCCTGTCTCCCTTTCTCTGTTGCCTATTCAGCACATGTATTTTTATATGCACAAATAGAATCCTACCTGGTACCACACGTACATTATTGTGAGGTGGCTGACTAGGCAGATACAAATTTTGAGAAGAGATCACTCCACCTAAACGCTGTAGGAACTGAAAATTCAACATTTGCGTGAGCTTCCTAGTTGAACAACATTACACATAAATCCATGTTCAGTAAAATAAAGATTTTTGGATCTGTGTATGATATGTATTTCATGATGAATTTTGATTGGCATATATATTGCTACTTTTTAATATCTCTGTATGTGTTTTGTGAAAAATCTACACTAAATAGATTATTCAAAATATGAAATATATGTGTCTTATTATACACTCCTTAATTTCATTCATGTTCATGTATGAGACCAAGGCTCATGCAACAGCAAAAGACATTTATTGAGGATCCAATCCAGCATGCTGGTGCTCTGTGCTCACTCAAGAAGGGAGAGCAGCCTAGATCCCCGAGCAGGGGTTGAGCAGTGCTTAAGTACACGATTTGGGGAGTGTGAGACTTTACATATATCACAGTCTCCTTTAGCAAATCATCATACACTGTGGGAAAATGAAACAACAAATCCTAAACATGATTAGTTCATTCATTGGCTTGAACACGTCAGGCGGGAGTGATAGGTCAATTCTAAAGCGGGGTACACATTGAAATTGATTGATTTAGGCCCTGCGATGCATATGTGGTAGGCCACACAGGGTCCTAGGTTATTAAACAACCAGGCGGTCAGGGGGAATATTTACTGGGCAGTCCAGAAATTGTCCTACAATTTACAGGAATTTCAGGTTTTGCGTGTAGCATGGAAACTTAAAAATACCTGGTCCTTTACATTATAAACCAGGCCTTGAAGATTAGAAACTTTACAACACCCGGTCTTTTACACTTTAACTTTAACACTTTAATTTCAATTTCTTTTACCCTTACAGATCACTCCTGGTTCAGAAGAAGGGTGTCCAAGCCACCCTGACTTTAGGCAAATGAGGGGCAAGGGAGCTTATTTTGGACACTGTCTTGGGCTGTGCCCCTCATGGAAACCTCCAGCCATATGTTATGATGAGTGTCTTTATGGAAGAAGATGAGGGCCATGTAGGAGTGTTTTGGTTTTAATTGTGGTCATTTGTGTGGCGGTTGGAAGAGATGACTTGGTCCACCAGGGCTTGAACTCTGCTCTGATACTCCTTAGAGCCTGAGTTCTGGAACTCACCTGAGAGAAGTATTGCCATGAATTGTGTTGGGATTATAGGAGGCCACACATGAGATTAGCCCTTGGAAACTGAGATCTAGGCCCAGGGTGGCTTTCCACTGAGCACTGGGAATCTCAGCCAGGATAACACATGATTTTTTTACTGAAAGACTTGGAAGTCATAGTTGACACTCAAAACACACATGTACCTCACATTGTAGACCTCAATGAGCCTGGCTTCATGTGACCTTCTGGCCACTCTTTGGGAAGCCTTGTCTGTGAGAGTTCTCCAGAGCTTTCATTGAAATGAGCTTACTCACCATTTAATGGTTCCTGAATGAATTGAAACCCACAGTGCCTCCAACATCATCCTTGAAAAATGGCTACATAAATACCATGAAATTTTTAATATTCCCATGACCAGGTGACACTGGAGAAACTTTGGATGTCCTGTTGCTGATCATGAGTGTACCAGACAGTTTCTTGATTGACTGGTTGTCATGAAAATGCTATAGAACCGAGATGTCATAAGTTGGAGCCTGCTGAGTATTGGGGCTAGAGCAGTGGACTATATGGTTGTGAATAAATATCTGTTGTGGGACTACGTGGATCGGCCATTGGCTTCCAAAATACTTGTGACTGACATGGTGCAGGCAGCAGACCCTTATATGTAAAGGCATCTTGTTATATTGAGAGGATTCAGGGCAATGTTCAGAATTCGGTTGCTATAGTCAAGGGGGAAAGCTATGTGGGATAGATCCATGTTTCGAAAATTCTCCTGAAGACCCTGACCAATCACACGTGACAGAGCTCCCTCCAGAATTGTGTGCCAGTTGAACTCCTTGTATTTCATTAAGCCAATTCCAAACTCCCAGTGCAGCAGTAAGAAACACCACGAAAATGGAGGATGACCAAACGGCTTCACAGACCACATGGGGAGAAACTTAACTCCCAGTGGCCACAGTTTACCAAGAAAAAGAGAATTCAGAACTGCTGTCTCATGTTCATTAGAAAATAAGGAACCATTTCCTCCAGGTCACATAGATGCAGACCCACATTTGATGGTGTCACAACAAAGGAAGCTAAATCTCCTGACAACTTCATATATTTCATGTGCCCAACCTGAGAGGCATTTTCTCAAAGAGTCTTTAGGCCAGCAGAGCTCCAAGTTTGTGGAGTGTTTAACCTCTCCCTTACTTTTGGAAACTGCTCTACCACCTCCAATGTTGTGAACTCCTGAACATTTTCAGTTCCACATATGTAATCACAGGTTTTCGAACTCCTCTCCACTAATTGTGTCTTACTTGGAGCGAAGTAAATGTCAAGGAATTGTTCTGGATGAGAGTGGCAAGATTTTTGTGTAGCACATATTTGCATACACATTAGATTCATTTTTCTATTTTCATTTGAAATAATGATCCCTGACACTAACACATACCCTAATAGACTCTGACTACTAATGCTAATATGATGGATAAAAAGAAACGTAACAGAATAGAAATACAGGCCTTTCATAGGAGGCATGGTATATACTTGGATTTGCCTTTGGCTTTATCAAGGGTATGTATTATAAATCTTGTCAAATTTTAATTGTAATATTTCTCCATGAGTTTTACATGTATATATATTTATATATATACACTCTCTAGATTTTTCAAAATATGAAAAAATGTGTCTTATTAAACACTCTCTAAATTCATTCATATTCATGTATGTGGATATATAATCAACTTTTCACAAGATTATTCTCAGAAACATTCAACCACCTGAAATACATATTTGTTTCCTCGTCCTGAGAACTAACTTCAGTGAATGGTGCTTACAAATCCTAATATTTCTACAGTAACTGACACAGTTTATCATCAAAGCAAGTAGATTCCAATGGACATGATGTGTATATTGATGTTCATTTTAATTCAACACTGGCACATTACAATTTCTTCTGTTTATGCACATCATAGGATATATATTTCCTCCACAGGTTAGCAAATATATAGGCATTTGTTTCACTTTCAATCACTTCCTGCTTCAGAACACATGCATTCCTCCGTGTTTCTTGACTGGTCTTTTCATGAGACTTCTTTCCAAACACATTATTTTCGATTTCCTTTATCAGTTTTGAAGCAAAACTGAAACAGACTTCATGATAAACCATCACTGTAATATCATCATAAGATGTATAACTGGTTGGAATGAATGATTATATATCAATAAAAGATTTTTAATACATTTTCTGATATCAATTCAATACATTATTTAAAGTGTAACCAGTTATATTATTTATTCACATTATGGTCTATTCATGCATTATCTCTATATTCATAGACACAGGGTACACCTCGTTGTACCCCCAATACTAATTTATACATTTTAAAAATATTGCTCCCAGAAATGGTGGAAGAAATACTCATGTCACCTGATCTACATATGCATGTTATCACAGTAATATTCTGGACACAAAATGCAAAAGTCACACGTATGATTGTACCAAAGCCTAAAGGGAAACTCAACATGGATTACTAAAAACATCCATGACCAGGTTGCCTAATGCTCTCAAATGTCAATCGTATTGGTGACTACATATTTGTTTCTTCATAAGATTATATATTCAACCTCAAAACTGTTGAAAATGTTTAATTTTTTTTACTCACTTGATACTCTTTGACTGATTTCCTAATGTCTCTATTGATATCTACTTTCCTACATATTTTCCCCAGTTCAACATTGTGACTGACCCTTCACATGTGCTGACATTGACATTCACTCTCTAACGGAAACACTATTGCTAATGAACTTTGGTCCAAATCCTATACTAGCTCTTCTTCCGAAACATACTGACTATCTTCCTGATCCTATCGACTATCACTTTTTGAGTGGATGTTCTCTACTGCATTCAATCATCCAAGGTGCAAGGTCCTATGCCATTGTACATCGATTTTTCTGAAACATGTATGCAGAACGTAATTCAAAGCTACGTATCGCAATGAGTTGCCCAATGCACTTCTGAGCTTCAAATCTTACCTAGATTTCTGTTTTCATACGTATATTTCATCTCTATATTCCTATAAATATTGCAGGTTCCCAAGATCATTATTCATTCTGCAGAATGATTCCTAATCCAAATCAAACCTGCTATTTACGATAACCATACACGGTTGCCTCAATCTAACATTACAAAAGAGCAGGGACAGAGTTCGTCTTACAATACAGGAATGTAGGGTATCTTCAAACTGCTGAGAACCTGAAAGTTCGATGCAGAAATAATCCCTGGATAAGATGTCAGCAGCTATGAAGGACCTGTGAGAGCAAAAGCCATCTTCAATGGCAAACAATCTAGACAGGAAAAAGGAATGTGTATGCATCAGACTCTCTCTTTGTAAGGTAGAGAAGATGGACCTAACCAGGCCTGCGTGGAGAGCTGTTCTCAGGTGCCTATTTTGATATACCATTGAAACTAGTCAAATTGTCAAAGGAAGTAAGGGCAGCCTCCATCCAATGTGACCCTTGGAAGCAATGGTTAGGGCAAAGTTGTTGCCAAGGCAGTGAACTCATTCAGTTCCTGAAGTAAGTGACCTACCTAACTTCCTTGGTGATGGAACACTCTGAAATTTTGATGCAAGAAGCCAGGCACCGAGAGCCAGTCCCAGTCCCAGTCCCAGTGCGCTCACTTGTTTGGATTTACCAAGTACAGAGTCAGACCTTCTTGGTACCTACTGATGTGAGGATGGCCAAATGCCAGGAGAGCTCTGAAGAGAAGCCTTTCCTGAGATAGCAGGTAGTGGCTAGCCGTTGGCTCCTCACAGCATCACAGAGTTTGCCAAGGAGACAAGATCTGAGACAGGAGAGGTCATTTTGTGGAGAACATAGTATGGCCCACCAGTCAGAGGACACTCCGGATAGTCACAGACCTACTTTTGGGAAGGAGTTGCCTTTGTTTGTGGATGTGAGTTTGCGGTTTTGTCTCATGTTCTGAGAACAGGTAGGAAATGTGGTTGGTTTTGTTTGGAGTCGACTGTTTCTAGTAAGTCTTTTGACAAGGCGACTTTCTATGTCTGTGTATCCACTGTGTCCGTGGTTGTTGACATTAGAAAAGAGAATGCATCAATGGAGGTGTCCTGTCTAGTAGAAAGCTTCCCAGCATTTATCCTGCACAATTGATGAATGGACCGTGGTATGCCTTATGGATAGGAAACACCTACTAACATCCTAAGTTCCTGTTTTCTTCCTGAATTCTGGCCACTCTCCAGAATAAGCTCATGATGTATTGTCCAAGATATGTACCACCTCCAAGTTCTGTGACATGTCCATGTTCTTGATAGCTGAAGGGAATGGGAACATCTCAGAAAACTCAGATATCAGTGTGAGCAGTAAAGTCTCAGTGGAGAAACCCTGCTTTGGTTCATTTGCTTACCTATGGTTCTGTTGCCTTGAATGTCAGGAAGGTCTTTGCATCATGCCACCCCTTTGTGAAGCCTGAAGAAACAGATTTCAAATGGAAATGAATGTGCATCACCTGTGGCTCTTTGCTTAATTGCTTTGGAAAAGGATGTGTCTTAATCAGACACTAGGCTCTGTTTGAGGCTGTGGATAAGATTCTCAGCTCCTGATAGATGTAGAGAAGATCCCATGTGTGCATCCAAAACCAAAATGGCAAAAAGATCAGTCATTGTAGATGAAGTCTCCTGCCTTCCTCCGATAGGTTCCTGACCTCCATCAAGTGAGAATAGGGATTTTTTTTGGGTCAAATGAGTTCTTCAAAGTCCTGCAGAAGTACTTGGGTTCTCTCATGATGCCAAATCACATAATGAATCTATACCTGACTGTCAGTAGGCCTCAAATTGGAGAAGCAGAGCAGCATTAATGGCAGGCTTTTTTGATCACTCCTGGTTCACAGGAAGGGTGTCCAGGCCACCATGAATTTAGACAAATGAGTGGCAAGGGTGCATATTTTGGACACTGTCTTGGCTGCGCCCCTCATGGAAACCTCCAGCCAGAGTTTATAATGACTGTCTATATGGATGAAGATGAGGGACATGTGGGAATGTTTTGGTTTTAATTGTGGTCATTTGTGTGGCGGTTGGAAGACATAACAGGGTCCACATGTGCTTGAACTCTGGTGTGATTCCTCTTAGAGACTGAGTTCTGGAACTGACCTCAGAGAAGTGTTGCCATGAATTGTGTTGGGATTTTAGGAGGCCACGCATAAGAGTTGCCCTTGAAACCTGAGATCTAGGCCCAGGGTGGCTTTCCACAGAGAACTGAAATTCTCAGCAAGGATATCGCATGATTTTATTCTGAAAAACTTGGCAGCCATAGTTAAGAGTCAAAAGACACATGGACGTCCCGTTGTAGACCTCAATGGGCCTGGCTACATGTGACCTTTTGGCCACTGTTTGGGAAGCCTTGCCTGTGAGAGTTTTTCAGGGCTTTCATTGAAATGAGAGTCCTCCCCATGTAATGGTTCCTGGAAGAATGGAAACCCCAAAGTGCCTCCAACTTCATTCTTGAAAAATGGATAGATAAATACCATGATGTTTTTGAAATTCCCAAAGACCAAGTGGCACTGGGGAACCATTGGTTGTTCTCTTGCTGATCATTAGTGTTACAGACAGTGCCTTGATTGGCTGGGTTTCATGAAAATGGTGTGGAACAGAGATGCCAGTAAGTTGGAGCCTGCTGAGTAGTGGGCCTAGAGCAGTGGTGGGCAGGTATGTGATAATACAACTGTGGTGTGGCCATGTGGATCAGCCATTGGCTTCCAAATAGCTTGTGACTGACTTGGTACAGCCAGCAGACTATTATATGAAAAGGCATCTTGTTATATGGAGAGGTTTCTGGGCAATGTTCAGAATCAGGTTGCTATGGTCAAGGGGGCAAGCTATGTGGGATAGAACCCTGTTTGGTGATTTCTCCTGCAGACCCTGACCCAACACACGTCACAGAACTCCCTCTAGCACTATATCCTAGTTGAACTCCTTGTATTTCGTGAAGCAAATACCAAACTCCCAGTGCAGGAGCAAGAAACACCACAAAAAGTTCAGGATGACCAAATGGCTTCACAGTCCACTCAGGGAGACACTAAGCTTCCAGTGGCCACAGTTTACCAACAAAGAGAGAAATCAACACCGGTACCTAATGTTCAATGGAAAATAAGAAACGATGTCCTCCAGGTCACATAGATGCAGATCCAACTTTGATGGTCTCACCAGAAATGAAGCTAAAGCTCCGGACAACAAGATATATTTCATGTGTCCAAACTCAGAGGCAGTTTCTCAAGAAGGCTTTTGGCCAGCAGAGTTCCATGTTTGTGGAGTGTTTACGCAGTCACTTACTTTTGGAAACTCCTCTACCACCTCCAAGGTTGTGAACTCCTGAGCATTTTCCATTCCAGATATGTATTCACAGATTTTCTAACTCTTCTCTTCGAATTGCATCTTACATAGGGTGAAGATAATGTCAATGGATTTTTCTGGATGAGAGTGGGAAGACTTTTGTGTAGGACATATTTGCATACATATTGGATTCATTTTCCAATTTTCCATTTGAAATACTGAATCCCTGACACTAAACCATACCCTACTAGTTTCTGACTACTAATCCTAATATGAGGCAGAAAAATAACCCAAACATAATAGAAATACAAACAGTTCAGAGGAGGCACGGTGTATAGTTGGACTTGCCTTTTGCATTATAAAGGTTAGGAGTTATTAATCTAGACAATTTTTGTTGCAATAGTTGTCCATGTGATTTTAAAGATAACAAATATGTGAATTCTTGTCTCTCTTTCTCTGTAGCCTACTCAGCACATATATTTTTATATGCACATAGAGAATCCTACCTGGTACTACACGTACATTCTTGTGAGGTGGCTGACTTGGCAGATACAAATTGAGAGAAGAGATCACTCCTCATAAACGCCGTTGGAACTGAAAATTCAACCTATGGGTGAGCTTCCTAGAGAACAAAATTATACACAAATCTTTGTTCAGTAAAATGAATATTTTTGGATCTGTGGATGATATATATTTCATGGTGAATTTTGATTGGCATATATTGCTATTTTTAATGTCTCTCTCTCTCTGTGTGTGTGTGTGTATATATATATATATATATATATATATATATATATATATATATATACACACTCTCTCCATATTTTTCAAAATATGAAATATATGTGTCTTATATACACTTCCTAATTTCATTCATGTTCATGAACGTGGATTTATAATCAACGTTTCACAAGATTATTCTCAGAAAATTTCATCCACCTGAAATACATATTTGATTCCTAGTACTGAAAACTAACTTCAGTGAATGGTGCATACAAATCCTAACATTTCTACAGTAACTGACACAGTTTATCATCAATGCAAGTAGATTCCTATGGGACATGATGTGTATATCGACGTTCATTTTTATTCAACACTGGGACATTACAATTTCTTCAGTTTATGCACATCATAGGATATATATTTCCTCCACAATTTTGCAAATTTATAGGGATTTGTTTCAATTTCAATCACTTCCTGCTTCAGAACACATGCTTTCCTCCATGTTTCTTGACTGATCTTTTCATGAGATTTCTTTCCAAACACATTATTTTCGATTTCCTTTATCACTTTTAAAGCAAAACGGACACACACTTTATGATAAACCATAACTATAATATCACTATTAGATGTATAACTGGTTGGAATGAATGATTTTATATCAATAAAAGATTTCTTATATATTTTCTGATATCAATTCAATACATTTTTTAAAGTGGAACCAGTTATATTATTTATTCACAGTATGGTCTATTCATGCATTATCTCTATATTAATAGACACAGGTTACACCTCTTTGTATCCCCAATACTAATTTATACATCTTCAAAATATTGCTCCCAGAAATGGTGGAAGAAATACTCATATCACCTGATCTACATATGCATGGTATCACAGTAATATTCTGGACACAAAATGCAAAATTCACACGTATGACTGTACCAAAGCCTAAATGGAAACTGAACATGGATTACTAAAAACATCCATGACCAGGTTGCCTAATGCTCTCAAATGTCAATCCTATTGGTGACTACATATTTGTTTCTTCCTAAGATTATATATTCAACCTCAATACCATTGAAAATGTCTAATTTATTCACTCACTTTGTACTTTTCCTGATTTCCTAATGTCTCTATTGATATCTACTTTCCTACATATTTTCTCCAGTTCAACATTGTGACTGACCCTTCACATGTGCTGACATTGACATTCACTCTCTAACCGAAACCCTATTGCTTATGAACTTTGGTCCAAATCCTATACTCACTCTTCTTCCGAAACATACTGACTATCTTCCTGATCCTATCAACTCTCCCTTTTTGAGTGGATGTTCTCTACTACATTCAATCATCCAAGGTACAAGGTCCTATGCTATTGTATATCGATTTTTCTGAAACATGTATGCAGAACGTAATTCAAAGCTACGTATCACAATCAGTTGCCCAATGCACTTCTGAGCTTCAAATCTTACCTAGATTTCTGTTTTCATACTTATATTTCATCTCTATATTCCTATAAATATTGCAGGTTCCCAATACCATTATTCATCCCGCAGAATGATTCCTAACCCAAATCGAACCTGTAATTAACCCTAACCATACACTGTTGCCTCAATCTAAAATTACAAAAGAGCAGGGACAGAGTTCATCTTACAATACAGTAATGTAGGGTATCTTCCAACTGCTGAGAACCTCAAAGTTCGATGCAGAAATGATCCCTGGAGAAGATGTAGGCAGCTATGAAGGATCTGAGAGAGCAAAAGCCATCTTCCATGGCAAACAACCTGAACAGGATGAAGGGATGTGTATGCATCAGCCTTTCACTTCTTAATGTAGAGAAGATGGACCTAACCAGGACTGCATGGAGAGCTGTTCCCAGGTGCCTATTTTGATATACCATTTTAACTAGTCAAATTGTCACACAAAGTAGGAGCAGCCTCCATCTAAAGGGACCCTTGGAAGAAACTGTTAGGACAAAGTTGTTGCCAAGAGAGGGACCTCATTCAGTTCCTGAAGGAAGTGACCTAGCTAACTTCCTTGGTGATGGAACTCTCTGAAATTGTGATGCAAGAAGCCAGGCACCGAGAGCCAGTCCCAGTCCCAGTCCCAGTGGGCTCACTTGTTTGGATTTACCAAGTACAAGTAAGACTTTCTTGGTACCTACTGATGTGAGGATGGCCAAATGCCAGTTGAGCTCTGAAGAGGGGCCTTTTCTGAGATAGCAGGTAGTGGCTAACTGCAGGCTCCTCACAGCATCACAGAGTTGGCCAAGGAGACATGATCTGAAAGTGGAAAGGCCATTTCGAGAGGAATATAGTATAGCCCACCAGTCAGAGGACACTCTGGATAGTCACAGACCCACTTTTGGGAAGGAGGTGCCTTTATGTGTGTGGGTGTGAGTTTCTGGTTTTGTCTCATGTTCTGAGAATAGGTAGAAAAGGTGGTTGGTTTGGTTTGGAGTCGACTGTTTCTAGTTACTCTTTTGACAAGGCAAGTGTTTCTATGTCTGTGTATCCACTGTGTCCGTGGTTTTAGACATTAGAAAAGAGAATGCATCAATGGAGGTGTCCTGTCTAGTAGAAAGCTTCCCAGCATTCATCGTTCACAATTGATAAATGGACTGTGGTTTGCCTAATGAATAGGAAACAACTACTAACTTCCTAAGTTCCTGTTTTCTTCCTGAATTCTGGCCACTCTCCAGAATAAGCTCATGATTTATTGTCCAAGATATGTACCACCTCCAAGTTCTGTGACATGTCCATGTTCTTGATAGCTGAAGGGAATGGGAACATCTCTGAAAACTCAGATATTAGTGTGAGCAGTAGAGTCTCAGTGGAGAAACCCTGCTTTGGTCCATTTGCTTACCTATGGTTCTGTTGCCTTGATTGTCAGGAAGGTCTTTGCCTCAGGCCACCCCTTTTAGAAGCCTGAAGAAACAGTTTTCAAATTTAAATGAATGGGTATCACGTGTGGCTCTTTGCTTAATTGCTTTGGAAAGGGATGTGTCTTAATCAGACACTAGGCCCTGATTGAGGGGGTGGCTAAGATTCTCAGCTCCTGATAAATCTAAAGAAGATCCCATGTGTGCATCCAAAACCAAAATGGCAAAATGATCAGTCATTGTGGATGAAGTCTCTTGTCTTCCTGTGTTAGGTCCTGAACTCCATCAAGTGAGAATAGGATTCCTTTGGGTCAAATGAGTTCTTCAAAGTCCTGCAGAAGTGTTTGGGTTCTCTCATGATGCCAAATCACATAAGCAATCTATACCTGACATTCAGTAGGCCTCAAATTGGAGAAGCAGAGCAGTATTAACAGCAGGCCTATATGATCACTACTTGTTCACAGGATGGGTTTCCAGGCCACCCTAAATTTAGACAAATGAGGGGCAAGGGTGCATATTTTGAACACTGTCTTGGGCTGCGCCCCTCATGGAAACCTCCAGCCAGAGTTTATGATGAGTGTCTATATGGATGAAGATGAGGGCCATGTGGAAATGTTTTGGTTTTAATTGTGGTCATTTGTGTGGCGGTTGGAAGAGATGACTGGGTCTACATGGGCTTGAACTCTGGTGTGATTTCCCTTAGAGACTGAGTTTGGGAACTGATGACAGAGAAGTATTGCCATGAATTGTGTTGGGATTGTAGGAGGCCACACATGAGAGTTGCCCTTGAAACCTGAGATCTAGGCCCAGGATGGCTTTCCACAGAGAACTGAAAATCTCAGCAAAGATATCACATGATTTTATTCTGAAAAACTTGGCAGCCATAGTTAGAGTCAAAAGACACATGGACCTCACGTTGTAGACCTCAATGGGCCTGGCTTCATGAGACCTTTTTGCCACTGTTTGGGAAGCCTTGCCTATGAGAGTTCCTCAGAGCTTTCATTGAAATTAGCTTCCTCCCCATGTAATGGTTCCTAGATGAATGGAAACCCCAAAGTGCCTCCAACTTCATTCTTGAAAAATGCATAGATAAACACCATGAAATTTTTGAAATTCCCAATGACCAGGTGGCACTGGAGAACCATTGGATGTCCTGTTGCTGATCATAAGTATAACAGACAGTGCCTTGATTGACTGGGTTTCATGAAAATTGTGTAGTACAGAGATGCCAGTAAGTTGGAGGCTGCTGAGTAGTGGGCCTAGAGCAGTGGTGGGCAGATGTGTGGTAATACATCTGTGTTGTGGCCATGTGGATCTGCCATTGGCTTCCAAATGGCTTGTGACTGACTTGGTGCAGCCAGGAGACCATTATATGAAAAGGCATCTTGTTATATGCAGGGGTTTCAGGGTAATGTTCATAATCAGGTTTCTATGGTCAAGGCGGTAAGCAATGTGGGATAGAAGCCTAGTTGGTGCATTTTCCTGCAGAGCCTGACCCACCACACGTTACAAGACTCCCTCAAGCACTGTGTGCCAGTTGAACTCCTTGTATGTCATGAAGCAAATACCAAACTCCCAGTGTAGCAGCAAGAAACACCACGAAAAGTGGAGGATGACCAAATGGCTTCAAAGTCCACACGGGGAGTCACATTGCCCGAAGTGGCCACAGTTTACCTACAAAGAGAGACTTCAGCACTGGTGCCTCATGTTCATTGGAAAATAAGAAACCATGTCCTCTAGGTCACATAGATGCAGACCCAGCTTTGATGGTCTCACAACAAAGGTAGGTAAAGCTCCTGACAAAAACATATATTTCAAGTGCACAACCTCAGGGGCAGTTTCTCAAGAAGTCTTTAGTCCAGCAGAGCTCCATGTTTGTGAAGTGTTTACCCTGTTCCTTACTTTTGGAAACTCATCAACCACTTGCAAAGTTGTGAAATCATGAGCATATTCAATTCCAGATATGTACTCACAGATTTTTTACCTCTTTACATATAATTGTGAATTACTTAAGGTGAGGGTAAGTCAAGGCATTGTTCAGGATGAGAGTGGAAAGATTTTTTGTATCACAATTTTGCATACACTTTGGATTAATTTTCCTAGTTGAACAACATTATACATAAATCCATGTTCAGTATAATAAATATTTTTGCATCCGTGGATGATATATATTTCACTATGAATTTCAATTGGCATACATATTGCTACTTTTTAATGTCTTTGTTTTTTTTGTATATATATATATATATATATATATATATATATATATATATATATATATATATATATATATATCTCCTATCCAGATTTTTCAAAATATATGTGTTTTATTATACACTCTCTAAATTCTATTATGTTCATATATGTGGATGTATAATCAACTTTTCACAAGATTATACTCAGAAATATTCATCCACCTGAAATACATATTTGTTTCCTAATACAGACAACTAACTTCAGTGAACGATGCATACAAATCCTAATATTTCTACAGTAACTGACTCAGTTTTACATCAATGCAAGTAGATTCCTATGGGGCATGACATGTATTTTGACGTTCATTTTTATTCAAGACTTGTAAGTTGCTATTTCTTCAGTTTATGCACATCATATGATATATATTTCATCCACAAGTTAGCATATTTATAGGCATTTGTTTCACTTTCAATCACTTCCTGCTTCAGAACAAATGTATTCCTCCATGTTTCTTGACTGGTCGTTTCATGAGACTACTTTCTAAACACATGATTTTTGAATTACATAATCACTTTTGAAGCAAAAATCACACCCTTCATGATAAACCATAACCATAATATTACCATTAGATGTATAACTAGTTGGAATGAATGATAGTATTTCAATATAAGATTTCTTATATATTTTAAGATATCAATTCAATCCATTATTTTATGTAGAACTAGTTATATTATTAATTCACAGTGTGGTCTACTCATGCATTTTCTCTAGATTCATATACACAGGGTACATCTCTTTGTACCCCCAATACTAATTTATACATCTTCAAAATATTGCTTCAAAAAATGGTGGAAGAATTACTCATGTAACCTGATCTACATATATATTTCACAGTGATATTCTGGACACAAAACGCAAGGCTCACACTTATGTTTGTACCATAGCCTAAATGGAAATTGAACATGTATTACTATAAACATCCATGTCCAGGTTGTCTAATGCTCAATATCAATCCTATTGGTGACTACATATTTGTTTCTTCCTACGATTATATATTCAAACTCAACCCTGTTGGAAATGTCTAATCCTATCACTCACATTATACTTTGCCTTATTTCCTAATGTGTCTATTGATATCTGTTTTCCTACATATTTTCCCCTGTTCATCATGTGACTGACTCTTCTCATGTGCTGACATTTACGTTCACTCTCTAACCAAAAACCTATTACTAATGAAATTTGTTCCAAAACCTATACTCACTCTTCTTCCTAAACCTACTGACTATCCCAGTTTGAGTGGATGTTCTCTTCTACATTCAATCATCCAAGGTACAAGGTCTTTTGCCATTCGATATCGAATTATGTGAGACAACTGTTCAGAATGTAATTCAAAGCTAAGTATCCCAATCAAGGGCAAAATGCCCTTCTGGGCTTCAAGTCTTACCTAGATTTCTGTTTTCATACTTATATTTTACCAATATATTCTTATAAATATTGCATGTTCCAATACCATTATTCATCTCACAGAATGATTCCTAACCCAAATGGAACATGTTATTAACCCTAAGAATGCACCGTTCCCTCAATCTAATTTTACAGAAGAACAGGGACAGAGTTTGACTTACAATACAGAAATGTAGGTGATCTTCCACCTGCTGAGAACCTCAAAGATCCATGTAGAAATGATCCCTGGAGAAGATGTAGGCAGCTATGAAAGACCTGAGAGAGCAAAAGTCATCTTCCATGGCAAACATCCTGGTCAGGATGAAAGGATATGTCAGAATCAGCCTCTCTCTTCTTAATGTAGAGAAGATGGACCAAACCAGGCCTGTGTGGAGAGCTGTTCCAGGAGCCTATGGTTGATCTACCATTCTAACTTGTGAAAATTTCAAAGGAAGTAGGGGCAGCCTCCGTTTCATTGGTCAATTGAAAGCAACTGTGAGGACAAAGTGTTTGCCAAGGCAGTGACCTCATTCAGTTCCTTAAAGAAATGACCACACCTTACACTTTTGGTGATGGAACACTGTGAACTTTTGATCCAGGAAGCCAGGAACCCAGAGTCAGGCCCAGTCCCAGTCCCATTGGGCTCGCTTGTTTTGATTGAACAAGGACAGAGACATTATTTTTTGGTCCTACTGTTGTGAGGATGACCAAATGCCAGGAAAGCTCTGAAAACTGGCCTTTCCAGAGAAAGCAGGTAGTGGCTCATCGCGGACTCCTGACAACTTCACAGAGTTGGCTAAGGAGACCAGATCTGAGACAGGACAGGCCATGTTGGGGGAATATATTATGGCCCACGAGTCAGACCACCCTCTGGATAGTCACAGACCTACTTGGGGGAAGGAGGTGCCTTTGTGGTTGTGGGTGTGAGTTTTTGGTTTTGTCTCATGTTCTGAGAATAGATAGGAAAGGCGGTTTGTTTGGTTTGGTATGGACTGTTTCTAGTAAGTCATGTGACAAGGCGAGTGTTTCTATGTCTGTGTGTCCCACTGTGTCCGTGGTTGTAGACATTAGAAAATAGAATGCATCAATGGATGTGTCCTGTCTAGTAGAAAGCTTCCCAGTATTCATCCTGCCCAATTTATGATTAGGCAGAAGATTGCCTTATGGATGGGCAACACCTTCTATCTTCCTAATTTCCTATTTTCTTCCTGAATTCTGGCCACACTCCAGAATAGGCTCATGGTTTTGAGTAAAAGATATGTACCACCTCCAAGCTCTGTGATATGGCCATGTACTGGATAGCTGAAGGGACTGGCGAGCACCTCAGAAAACTCAGATATCTGTTAGACCAGAAAAGTCACAGTGGAGAAACCCTGCTTTGGGCCTTTTGCTTACCTATTTTTCTTTTGCCCTGAATGTCAGGAAGGTCTTTGCCTCCAGCCACCCCTTTGTGAAGCCCTAAGAAACAGTTTTCAAATGAAAATGAATGGGCATCACCTGTGGCTCTTTGCTTAATTGCTTTGGAAAGGGATGTGTCGGAATCAGCCTCCTGGCCCTGTGTGAGGCTGTGGCTTAGATTATCAGCACCTGATGAATCTAAAGAAAGATCCCATGTGTGCATCCAAAATCAAAGGGCAAAAATTGCAGTCATTGTGGATGAAGTCTCTAGCTTTCCTCTGTAAGGTTTCTCACTTCAATCAAGTGAGAATAGGGATCCTTTGGGTCAAAAGAATTCTCCAAATCCCTGCAAAAGCTTGCCCATGTGTGCTTGGATTTTCTCATGACTCCAAATCACATAAAGAATCTAAACCCCACAGTCAGAAAGCCTCAAATTGTAGAAGTGGAAAAGTATTAATGGCAGACCTATTTGATTACTCCTGGTTCACATGAAGGGTGTCCAGGCCACTGAGATTTTAGGCAAATGAGGGACAAGGGAGCTTATTTTGGACACTGTCTTTGACTGCGCCCCTAATGGAAAACTCCAGCCAAAGGTTATGAAGAAGATGAGGGCCGTGTGGGAGTGTTTTGGTTTTAATTGTGGTCATTTGTGTGGCAGTTGGAAGAGATGATTGGGTCCACCTGGGCTTGAACTCTGGTGTGATTCCCCTTAGAGACTGAGTTCTGGAACAGACCTCAGAGAAGTATTGCCATCAATTGTTTTGGGATTTTAGGAGACCACACATGAGAGTGACCATTGGAAACTGAGATCTAGGCCCAGATTGACTTTCCACAGATCACTGGGAATCTCAGTGAGGAAATCACATTATTTTATTCTGAAAGACTTGGCAGCCATAGTTGAGAGTCAAAAAACACATGGACCTAACATTGTAGAACTCAATAGGCCTGGCTTCATGCGACCTTTTGGCCACTCTTTGGGAAGCCTTGCCCTTGAGAGTTGCCCAGAGCTTTCATTGAAATGAGCTTCCTCACCATTTAACAGGTCCTGAATATATTGAAACCCACAGTGCCTCCAACATCATCCTTGAAAAATGGCTAAACAGATACCATGAAATTTTTGAAATTCCCAAGACCAGGTGGCACTGGAGAACCTTTGGATGTCCTGATGCTGATCTTGAGTACACCAGACAGTGCCTGGATTCACTAGGTTTCATGAAAATTGTGTTGAATAGAGATGCCAGTACGTTGGAGCCTGCTGAATAGTGGGCCTAGAACAGTGCTTGGCAGGTGTGTGATAAAACATGTGGTGGGGCAATGTTACTGACATGGTGCAGCCAGTAGATACTTCTGTGTAAAGGTATCTTGTTATATGGAGAGCTTTCAGGGCAATGTTCAGAATCAGGTTGCTATGGTCAAGGGGGCAAGCTATGTGGGATAGAAGCCTGGTTGGTGCATTCTCCTGCAGACCCTGACCCACCACTCGTCACAGAACTCCCTCCAGCACTGTGACACAGTTGAACTCCTTGTATTTCGTGAAGCAAATACCAAATCCCCAATGCAGCAGCAACAAACACCACGAAAATTGGAGGATGACCAAATGGCTTCACAGCCCACACTGGGAGACACTTAGCCCCCAGTGTCCACAGGTTACCTACAAAGTGAGAATTCAGCACTGCTGCCTCATTTTCATTAGAAAATAAGAAACCGTGTCCTCCAGGTCACATAGATGCAGACCCAGGTTTGATGGTCTCACTACAAAGGAAGCTAAAGCTTGTGACAACAAGATATATTTCAAGTGCCCAAATTCAGATACAGTTTCTCAAGAAGTCTTTAGTCCAACAGAACTCCATGTTTGTGGAGTGTTCACCCTGTCCCTTACTTTTGCAAACTCCTCTACCACCTCCAAGGTTTCAAAATCCTGAGCATATTCCATTCAAGATGTGTTTTCACTGATTTTCTAACTCTTCTCCTCTAATGATGTTTTAGTTGCAGCGAAGGTACTGTCAAGGCATTGTTCTGGATAAGAGTGGAAACATTTTTGTGTAGCACATGTTTACATACACATTGTATTCATTTTCCAATTTTCCATTCGAAATACTGAATCCCTGACACTAACCCCTACCCTACTATATTCTGACTACTAATACTAATATGATGGAGAAAAATAACGCAAACAGAATGAAAATACAACCATTTCAGAGGAGGCATGGTGTATAGTTGGACTTACCTTTTGCATTATATAGGGTAGGATTTATAAATCTAGTCAATTTTTTGTTGAAATAGTTCTCCATGTTTTTTTTAAAGTTAACCACCTATGAATTCCTTTCTCCCTTTCTCTGTAGCCTATTCACCACCTGTATTTTTATATGCACAGATAGAATCCTACCTGGTACCACACGTACATTCTTGTGAGGTGGCTGACTTGCAGATACAAATTGTAAGGGATCACTCCTCTTAAACGATGTTGGAACCAAAAATTTAAATTATGGGTGATCTTCCTACTTGAACAATATTATTCATAAATCCATGTTCAGTAAAATAAATATTTTTCTATCTGTCGATGACATATATTTCATTATAAATTTCAATTGGCATATATATTGCTGTTTTTAATGTGTGTGTGTGTGTGTATGTATGTACATATATATATATATATATATATATATATATATATATATATATACACTCTCCAGATTTTTCAACAAATGAAATATGTGTCTTATTTTACACTCATCAAATTCATTCATATTCATGTATGTGGATTTATAATCAACTTTTCACAAGATTATTCTTAGAAATATTCATTCACCTGAAATACATATTTGTTTCCTAGTACTGAAAACTAACTTCAGTGAATGGTGCATAAGAATCCTAATATTTCTACAGTAACTGACCCAGTTTAATATTAATGCAAGTAGATTCCAATCGGACATGATGTGTATTTTGACGTTCATTTTTATTCAACACTGGTAGATTAGTATTTCTTCAATTAATGCACATCATAGGATATAAATTTCATCCACAACTTAGGAAATTTATAGGCATTTGTTTCACTATCAATCACTTTCTGCTTCAGAACACATGTGTTTCTCCATGTTTCTTGACTGGTCTTTAAATGAGAAAAGGGATGGACAAGGCAAGGAAAGGCACCTAAGATAGCACCGAATACAGGGAAACAGTCCTATTTGGTTGCAACCAGATTTAAAGGGCATTGCTTCTGTTGTAATCAGTTACTTCCCTGAACCCCAAGTTTAGGTTGTTTCAGAATTTTGTACCCAACATGTAAGGGAGCGGCTCAGAAGTTCACAGTCTGCAGAAGTTCAGAGAAAGCAGTTTTTGTTTCTGTTTTTTTTTTCTCTGTTCTGGGCAAGTTAACATTTTAAGGACACCTGGGAGGGGGAGAGCTTTTTTCTTCTCTTTCTTTTTTCTCCCTGCCAGCTGTTACCATGGAGTCCAGTTGGTAACTTCTTTATCTTAGAAATGTAGCCATCTCTGTGAAGCCACAATTTGAGGCCAGAGGCCTTGTTCACATATTGCCAGCATTGTGACTGACTCTATCCAAACACATTATTTTGGATTTCCATAATCGCTTTTGAAGCAAAACTAACATATCTTCATGATAAACCATAACCATAATATTAATATTAGATGTATAACTGGTTAGAATGAATGATTGTAAATCAATATAAGATTTCTTATATATTTTCAAATATCAATTCAATCCATAATTTAAAGTGGAAACAGTTATATTATTTATTCACTGTATGGTCTATTCATGCATTATCTGTATATTCATGGACACAGTGTACACCTCTTTGTACACCCAATACCCATTTATATGCCTTCAAAATATTGCTCCCAGAAATGGTGGAAGAAATACTTGTGTCACCAGATCTACATATATATTTTATCACAGTAAAATTCTGGACACAAATGCAAAGGTCACACTTAGATTGTACGAAAGCCTAAATAGAAAGTGAGCATGGTTTACAAAAATCATCCATGTCAAGGTTGCCTTATGCTCTCAAATGTCAATCCTATTGGTGACTACATATTTGTTTCTTCCTAAGATTATATATTCAAACTCACCCTGTTGAAAATGTCTAATTGTATCACTCACTTTATACTTTGCCTGATTTAGTAATGTCTTTATTGATATCTGCTTTCCTACATATTTTCCTCAGTTCATTATTGTGACTGTTCTCATGTGCTGACATTTATATTCACTCTCTAACAGAACCCCTATTGCTAAAGAACTTTTGTTCCAAATCCTATACTCAGTCTTCTTCCCAAACCTACCGACTATCTTCTTAATCTTACTGGCTATCCCTTTTTGACTGGATTTTCTCTTATACATTCAATCATTCAAGTAATGTTCGTGCGAGCATCAGAGGTAGAGACCACGAAGAGACTGTCTCATGCAACAGCAAAAGGTTTATTGGAGGTCAAGCATGCTGGGGCTCAGAGCTCACAGAAATAGAGCAGAGAGCCCTGAGAACAGCTTAAGCAGAGCTTATATTCTTTCCTTGGAAAGGGCAGGGACGGAAGTTTATTGATGGGTCACGGTGAGTGGGCGGTTTGCATGTAAACGGGTGAGGGAATACATTCTGCAATTTGGCAGTTGGGGACAGCACATTCTGGGAACAAAATTAGCAAACAGTTCTCAATATTTCAACAGTGTTTTGTTAAGCATACAGAAAAATAGGAAGTTACAAGTACCTATTTTGTTAACCTTTCATTCCCCACTTCTTCTTCTGGCTACTTATAATTATAAAAGTGATCAAGGCTGGTGTCACATTCTATGTCTGCAAGTGGGTTATTACCATAAGTTTAACTTGTCCAATTTGAGCTTGGAGAAAAAAAAAAATTACACGTTTGAGCAAACAGGGTTTTATACTTTGCAGTAATATGAGGATTATTATTGGACCGGCCATGGTTGATAAAAACGTAGTTAACCAGAGGGAATGTATGGATCAGAATCAAACCACCCTTTTTGGGCCTCTCTCAGTGATGCTCTTCAAGGTGTCTTTTTAATTTACTCATAGATTTTTTTTACAACTCCAGTATGGTCGGCATAAAAACAATATTTTTCCCTCAATGCAGCACAAAGGCCCCCTTCTCTCATGAATGGGCGGTCCAACCCTCGACTGTTCTGTAAAACAACTTCAGACAGAGAGGATAAATATTCCTGCAAAGCTGTGATGGAGGTTTCTACTATCTTTAAGTTTTGTTCTATTGCTGCTACTAATTGGGTCATTTGTTGTGTCCCATGGACTAGGGCAGGGGTTTCTGTGCCCACCCCTGCAGCAACTCCTATTCCTAATAGGATGGCTAAAGTTAGGGATATACGTTCCCAGCGGAACCATGTTGTATGCCCGCCTGTTTGAATTTCAAATGAACCTGCATCATTATAGATCACTCTTGGAAACATCTGCACCATTACACAATTAATCACATCTGTTGACCATTTCATGAAAACATAAACAATGTTTAAGTATATAGAATTATACTGTTGTAGGGACAGACAAGGCAAGGCACCTAAGATAGCACCGAAAACAGGGAAACAGTGCTATTTATTTGCAACCGGATTCAGAGTGCATTGCTTCTGTTGTAATCAATTAACACCCTGAACCCCAAGTTTAGGTAGTTTCAGAATTTTGTACCCAACATGAAAGAAAAGGGGCTCAGAAGTTCACAGTCGGCAGAACTTCACAAAAAGATTTTTTTTTCTGTTATTTCCTCTCTTCTGGGCAAGTTAACTTTTCAAGGACACCTGGGAGGGGGAGAGCTTGTTCTTCCTTTTCTTTTACCCTCCTTCAGCTGTTACCATGAAGCCCAGTTGGTATTTTTTATTTTAGAAATGTAGCCATCTCTGTGAAGCCCCAGCTCAAGGCCAGAGGCCTTGTTCACATATTGTGTGAAAAACAATTAAGGGGTTGTCTAGCTTAGAAGTGCTGATTTTTCCAAGCAGTGGCCAAGTATAACAGGGCAACAGAAAAAGAGCAAGTTTATCTACACTGAACTCTTTTATAGGGACTCTTTTGCTGAAAGTTCTAAAGTCATCCATGGTGAAGACTTCTGGAGAAGTTCAGTTAAGATTTTTCTGTGGGCCTGGTATAGAGGGGAAAGACGGGGAAGGCGAGGAATGAGAGCAGCTCCGGGGATCTGAGAATGAGAAAAGAGAGATGTAAAAGCATAATGGAAAAGGGGTTGGGGATTTTCCTAGGAACAAAATCTTGAGCAGTAGAACAGGTAGAACAGAGGGGAAGACGGGAGTGAGTATCCCAGAAAGCCTGGGAGGGATTTTAAATTCTTAGTAACCTGTTTTCAGTGATGACAAAGCAACATTAAAGGCCATTTTTATTACATCTTGGATAGGGGTCTGAGGGCTCTTCTCAGCTGGTTTGAGCTTTGGGTTACCTGGTAAGAGGACCTGGGGAGACCGGGTGTAGGCACTGACAGGAGAAGAGAGGAGTGAGTGTTTAGAGGGGTACCTCAGTACCTGCTACCTCAGCAAGGGAGCAATGATCTGAGAACTGGCGGAGGTTTCGGTTTTTGATCTAGTAACTGGAGGAGAGAAATCAGGTTGCTGAGGTGGGACTGACAGTAGAGAGTCTGGAGCAGAAGCCTGAGGGTGAGGATCTATTGGAGATGCATAGTTCAGGAAGTGAGCGAAGGAGGTAAAAGGCCTCCACATAGGGGAATTTCCTTTCATCCTCTTGAGCACTTGCAGAAGTTAAAAAGGTAACACAGAATTTGAGGATCTAGAGACTCCTCTGGGGGCCATCAGTTTTGGTTGTCTAATTGGTAATATGGCCAATGCTGTGTACTGAATTTGATGAGGATTTTGCGTTCCACCAGGCAGCCCCTGTATGCTCAAATCCCCATCACTTACAGAAGAAGTTGGCTTTCCCTCCACACAGCCATGGCTGTTTGTGGCTTTGATAGTCTGCTGGGCAAACATACTAATCTAGTCTAGCCAACCTGCATCTGGCTCACGTGTCCCTAAATCCCTAATGTTTGTTTCCATTATCTATGGTATGGAAGGGATTTAATTGAATTTTAGTGGGATTTTCATCAGCGATATCCTAATAGGAAAGACTTATAGCCAGCTGACAAATGTCTGGGTGGAGAGCTAGCCACCAGGTCCCTAAGGGAGCTGTATACGAGTTAGAGCATACTTCTTGTCTAGTAGGATTTGTGATAAGCCATCGCTGCTGAACGGGCTGATGAGCGTTAGGTGTACTGGTGGCCAAGGGGAGAGTCTACAGCCTTATCCACATAGCGAATATGCAATTTGAAATGGTTACCAGTCTTTCCCAGTTTCCAGACAGAGTCTGGACAGGGCGCAGGCTTGAGATGAGAGGCATGGATCCAGGAAGTGTTTCCGTCTACTTTTACCGCTGTAGGTGTTATAATTAGCACCTGGTATGGTCCTTTCAAGCAGGGTTCCAGGGATGACACCTGATGTTGTCTTATGTAGATGAAGACCCTTACTTGATATCAATGTGGAGTCCCCTTGTCCCCAGGTTGCAAGGCAGTTGTCAGCTGTTTTCACCGGTATCATTGAGTTCTTTCAAGAGATTTAATTCTGTCAAGCAAGGGGGTGTGGAAGGCATCGTTAGGTCTTAGAGTTGGGGTTACATGCCTTACTGGAGGAGATGCACCATAGAGAAATTCATAGGGGGTGAGTTTACACAAAGAAACAGAGGGAGTATTTCTTGCATGAAACAGTGGATAAGGCAGGGGCATAGTCTAATATTTTATGCCGGTCTCTAAGCTTAATTTCGTTAAGGTCTCTTTAATGGTTCAATTTATTTTTTTTTCCTGTCCTGAGCTCTGCGGTCTAGAAGCACAATGTAAATTCCAATTAATCCCCTGGGTCCTGGCTAAGCCCTCACTTACCCGGGCCATGAACACCGTTTAATTATCAGACCCTATTACCTTAGGCAGGCCTTGTCTTGAAAAAATATCTTAATATCTTTCAGGATCTTCTTGACCACCGTTTTAGCCGTTTTTTTTTTTTTTTTTTTTTGTGAGAAAGAATTCAATCCATCCTGAAAATTTATCTACAAAGACTAGGAGATATTTAAGTCTATACCTTGCTGGCTTAATTTCAGTAAAGTCTACTTCCCAGAATTGTCCTGGTCTGGTTCATCATAGGTGCTTTCCTGCAGGAAGCTTGGAAGGGTAAGCATTAACCAATTGACAGAACCGACAGGCTTTTGTTACCCGTTCAGTTATTTTTTTTCACTGTGAGTAAGTTAGTCGAAATCTCTGTTCCTGATCTTTCAGGAATGCCTGCAGTTTCTTTGAACCAAGGTGAGTAAGTTGATGTACATTTTTAACGTAGTGTAGGGCTTTCTGAAATTGCAGGCTGGGCTCAGTGAAGTTGAGGAGTTCAGTGTCAGTGTTCTTAAATGTTATCAAAAGCTTGCTGGTGCTCAAGGGTCCATTGGAATTGGGCATCCTTATTTAACAACGGGTATAAAGAAGCAGCTAAGAACACAAACCCAGGTATCCATAACCTGAAAAGGCAGCAGTCCCAAGAAACTCTCTGTGTTGTCTCCTGTTAGATGGAGGTGGTATCTGCACAACGGTTTGTTTTCTGGGCTCAGTGAACCATCATTTCCGCCCCTAAGGGAATAACCCAGGAAGATTACTTCTTGCTGGCAAATTTGGGCCTTTTTGGCAGAAGCTCTATACCTGAGTTGAGCAAGCTCGGATAATAGTGCTTGGGTCCCAGACTCACAGTTTTCCTTGTTGTTAACTGCCAGTAGCAGGACATCCACATATTGAAGCAGGGTGACTTTGGGGTGCGTAATTCTGAAGTTGTTGAGATCTCTGTGGAGGGCTTCATCAAAGAGACTGGGGGAGGTTTTGAACACCTGTGGGAGTCTAGTCCAAGTTAGTTGACCAGAAGTTCCGATATCTGGGTCTACCCACTCGAAAGCAAACAGCAACTGACTATCTTTATGCAGAGGCAAGCAAAAGAAAGCATCTTTTAAGTACAGAACAGTATACCATTTTCACTCAGCAACAGCAAAGTGTTTATTGGGGTTCCAGCATGCTGGGGCTCAGAGCTCACTTGACTAGAGCAGAGAGCCCTGAGAACAACTTAAACAGAGCTTATATAATTTTTTGGAGAGGGCAGGGAGGGAAATTAATTGATGGGTCAGGGCAAGTGGGCAGTTTTTGTGCAACCAGGTGAGGGAGTACATTCTGCAGTTTGGCAGTTGGGGACAGCACATTTTGGGAACAAAATTAGCAAACAGTTCTCAAGATTTCAACAGTGTTTTGTTAAGCATAAAGAAAAACAGGAAGTGACAAATACCTATTTTATTAACCTTTCACCAAAGCAAAATGAAAAGTGAGCATGGATTACTAAAAACAACCATGTCCTGGTTGCCTAATGCTCTCAAATGTCAATCCTATTGGTGACTACATATTTCTTTCTTCCTAAGATTATATATTCCACCTCAACCATATTGAAAATGCCTAATCCTATCACTCACATTATACTTTGTCTGATTTCCTAATGTCTCTATTAATATCTGCTTTCCTACATATTTTTCCCCAGTTCATCATTGTGACTGACTCTTTATACGTGCTCATATTTACTTTCACTCTCTACCCGAAACCCTATTGCTAATGAACCTTTTGTCCAAATCCTATACTCACTCTTTTTTCTAAACCTACTGACCATCTTCCTATTCCTAACGACTATTCCTTTTTGACTGGATGTTCTCTTGAACATTAAATCATCCAAGGTACAAGGTCCTATGCCATTGCATATTGATTTATCTGAGACATCTGTGCAGAACATAATTCAAAGCTAAGTATACCACTAAAGGGCCCAATGTCCCTCTGGCTTCAAATCGTACCTAGAATTTTGGTTTCATACTTATATTTCACCTATATATTCTTGTGAATATCGCAGGTACCCAATACCATTATTTGTCAAGCAGAATAATTCCTAACCCAAATAGAATATGTTATTAACCCTAACCATACACTGTTCCTCAATCTAACTTTGCAGAAGAGCAGGGACAGAGTTGGTATTACAATACAGGAATGTACGGGATCTTCCACCTGCTGAGAACCTCAAAGGTTGATGCAGAAATGATTCCTGGAGAAGATTTAGGCAGCTATGAAGGGCCTGAGAGAGCAAAAGTCATCTTCCAAGGCAAACAACCTAGTCAGGATGAAGGGATGTATCTGAATCAGCCTCTCTCCTCTTGATATAAAGAAGATGGACCAAACCAACCCTGTGTGGAGAGCTTCTCCTGGGTGCCTATGGTTGATATACAATTCTAACTTCTGAAAGTGTCACAGGAAGTAGTGGCAGCCTCCATCTCAAGGGACCCTTGAATGCAACTGTTAGGACAAAGTGGTTGCCAAGGCAGTGACCTCATTCCGTTCTTGAACGAATTGACCTACCTCACTTCTTGGGGGATGGAACTCTCTGAACTTGGGATCCAGGAAGCCAGGCACAAAGAGCCAGTACCCGTCCCATTCCCAGTAGGCTCACTTGTTTGGATTTAACAAGGACAGAGTCTGTCTTTCTTGGTACCTAAAGATTTGAGGATGGCCAAATTCAAGTAGACCTCTGAAAATGGGCCTTTCCTGAGACAGCAGGTAGTGGTCAGCACAGGCTCCTGACAACTTCACAGAGTTGGACAAGGAGAACAGATCTGAGACAGGACAGGCCATTTTGGGGAAACATAGTATGGCCCACCAGTCAGAGGACACTTCGGATAGTCACAGACTTACTTGGGGGAAGGAGGTGACTTTTTGAGTGTGGTTGTGAGTTTGTGGTTTTGTCTCATGTTCTGAGAATAGGTAGGAAAGGCTGTTTGTTTGGTTTGGAGTGAACTGTTTCTAGAAAGTCCTTTGACAAGGTGAGTGTTTCTAGGTCTGTGTATCCCAGTGTGTCTGTGGTTGTAGACATTAGAAAAGAGCATGCATCCATAGATGTGTCCTGTCTAGTAGAAAGCTTCCCAGCATTCATTCTTCCCAATTTATGAATGGACTGTGGCTCGCCTTATAGAAAGGCAACACCTACAACCTTCTTAATTTCCTGTTTTCTTCCTGAATTTTGGCCACTCTCCAGAATAGGCTCATATTTTTGTGTCAAAGATATGTACCACCTCCAAGCTCTGTGACATGGCCATGTACTGGTTAGCTGAAGGGAATGGCGAGCATCTCAGAAAACTCAGATATCAGTGTGACCAGGAAAGTCTCAGTGGAGAAACCATGCTTTGGGCCATTTGCTAACCTATTGTTCTGTTGTCCTGAGTGTCAGGAAGGTCTTTGCCTCAGGCCACTCTTTGTGAAGCCTGAAGAAAACAGTTTTAAAATGGAAATAAATGGGCATCACCTGTGGCTCTTTGCTTAATTACTTTGGAAAGGGATGTGTCTGAATCAGCCTCTTGGCCCTTTGTGAAGCTATGGCTTAGATTCTCAGTGCCTGATGGATCTAAAGAAAGATCCAATGTGTGCATCCAAAAGCAAAATGGCAAAAATATCAGTCATTGTGGATGAAGTCTCTCACCTTCCTCTGTTATTTTCCTGATGTCCATCAAGTGAGAATAGTGATCTTTTGTGTCAAGTGAGTTCTTCCAAGCCCTGCAGAGGTGCTTCAGTTTTCTCATGACTCCAAATCACATAAGGAATCTATACCTGACAGTCAGTAGGCATCAAATTGGAGAACCAGAGCAGTATTAACGGCAGACCTATGTGATCAATTCTGGTTCACTGGAAGGGTGTCCAGGCTACCCTGAGGTTAGGCAAATGAGGGGCAAGTGAGCTTATTTTGGACACTCTCTTGGACTGCGCCATTCATGGAAACCTCCAGCCAGACGTTATGATGAGTGTATATATGAAAAAAGATGAGGGCCTTGGGGGAGTGTTTTGGTTTTAATTGTGGTCATTTGTGTGGCGGTTGGAAGAGATGACTGGGTCCATCTGGGCTTGAACTCTGGTGTGATTCTGCTCAGAGACTAAGTTCTGTAACTGACCTCAGAGAAGTAATTGCTTTGGAAAGGGATGTGTCTTAATCAGCCTCTTGACCCTGTGTGAGGCTGTGGCTTAGAATATCAGCACAAAATGGATCTAAAAAAGATCCCATGCATGCATCCAAAACCAAAATGGCAAAAAGAGCAGCCATTGTGGATGAAGTCTCTGGCCTTCCTTTGTAAAGTTCAGAAAGAATAAAAGAGATTGAAATTGAAACGTAAAGAACCAGGTTTTGTAAAGTTTACAAGCTGCACTGAGAACCTGAAATTCCTGAGTCAGTAAAGACAATTCTTTGATGTGTCCATTAGATGTGAGTTGAAATCTTCCCAGACGACCTTGTTACTTTACAACCCCTTCCCAGAAACCGTGCAGCTCAGCACATATACATCTCAGGGCTTCAACCAATCAGTTTAAATGTCTACCCCTTCACAGGGCTGACCAATCACCCCCTGCCCGACCTGTTCCCGCCAATGAATGTGCTAATCATGTTTTGGAGTTGTTATTTGATTTTCCCAGGGTACATGGTAATTTGCTAAAGGAGGCTATGATGTATGTAAAGTCCCTGCCCTCTCTAAAGAATGTATATAAACTCTGCTCAAATTGTTCTCTGGGCTCTTTGTTGTTTGCTTTTCTGATGTGAGCTCTGAGCCCCAGCATGCTGGACCCCCAATAAACCCTTTTCTGTTTCATGAGAAAGTCTCTTGGTGGTGTTTTTCTCCGACCTTCGCCCCACCTTTTCATCTGGAGGCCCCAGGTGAGATATTCGGCAACAGCGGACAAAAGAAGCCAACTGACTTCTTTTAGGGTAAGTAAGGCGCCTGTTTCTTGTTTTGGGTTTCCGTTAAAGGCGTGGCAAAGTTGCTGTGGGTGAGTGCATTAGGTCTCTCCTATGTTGGCTGACAGAAGTGTCACAGAGCCAAAGTTCACGTCCCTGGGGGCACTCCAGAGGACTAGGGAAATCAAGGAATAGTAGTTTCCTCAACTGGGTTATATTTTGCTTCAGGATTCGGTTTTCCAGCCCAAAAGGTTTTGCCAGCTACTCAGTTTTGTTCATTGTCCTGAACTCAGGTTGAGTTTACTGTCTGTATTTATTGTCTAACCCATCAGGTTTTGCCAGTTACTCAGTTCTAATCGTTGTCTTGGACTCATGGTAAACGTTTACTGTTTGTCATTGTGTGTGTCGAGTTTGTGTCTTCACTGTCCCTGTTTGAGTAACTTCCATTATGGGACAAAGCACTTCTATGCCTCTGTCCCTGACCCTTGATCATTGGACTGATGTCCGCTCAAGGGCCCAGAATCTTTCTTTTTCAGTAAAACGCCAGAGCTGGCAGACTCTCTGAGCTTCAGAATGGCCCATCCTGGGAGTCGGATGGCCACCAGAAGGATCCTTCCACTTCCCTCTAGTCCGAAAAGTCAGAGATATTGTCTTTTAGCTGGGGCCACGTGGCCACCCAGATCAACAGACATATACCCCTTCCCTCATGATTATATCATTCAAACCTTCCACAACTCCCGCTCTCCCCACCATTCTCCCTGAGTCACAAGACTGGATACTCTTCCCCCTCCTCATTCTCTACCCTCGCTCCCCAACCCCCAACATGTTCCAGATGATCCTCCCACCACTGACTCAGCCTCTCAGCTGCTAGAGGCAATTGGGCCAGACTCAAGCCCTCCAGGGGACTTCCCTGCAGCAGCAGCAGCCCCTCCTCCCCTGGAGGAAGCAGGGCCACCTAAAGGAACCCGGCGGTGATGGATAATAGAAAACTCAGAATCCCCTGTGATGCTCCCTCTCCGTCCCTACGGGCCAATGAACCGTCCCAACTGGGAACCCAACAACTTTGAAGGTAGGTAGCATCTGTCCACTTATCACCGGGCTCTAATAGCGGGTATAGCGGGTCACCAAGTGACCGCCAGAGGGCCGACTAATTTGGCCAATGTAAGAGAGATTATCCAAGGGCCTAATGAGTCTCCCTGTATGTCTCAGGAGAGAATTATGGAAGCATAAAGGAAATATACTTCTTTTGATCCTCAGGCAGAGGACCAAAAGGCATCTGTTGCAATGGCCTTTATCGAGCAGGCTGCCCTAGATATTAAGAGAAAGTTACAATGTCTAGATGGATTACAAGATATGATGTTAAGAGATTTAGTCAGAGAACCTGAGACAGTAAATTATAAGAGAGAAATTGAGGAGGAGAAGGAACAGAGGAGAGAGAAGGAAAGGGAACAAAAGAAGGATGAAAGGAGCAAAAGGCAGACTAAAGCATTGGCTAAGGTTTTGTTCACAGCAAAAAATACTCCAGAAGGTTAAATGCAGGGAGACAGAAAGGGATACCTGGGCCCACGCCAAAGGCTGCCCCTGGCATCAGATCAATGTGCCTACTGAAAAGAAAAAGGACACTGAGCCAAAGAGTGGCCCAAAAAGGAGCAGCCACACGAGCCCGCCATGCTGACTCTAGAAGAGGACTAAGAAAGTCGGTGCTTGGATCCCCTCCCCGATCTCAGGGTAACATTTGAAGTGGAGGGGATTCCAGTGAACTTTGAAATGGAAACAGGAGCAGTATACTCAGCCCTTAAGACCCCACTGGGCCCCCTATAAATAAATAAATGGTCCCTAGTTCAAGGGGCTAATGGCAGTAGATATCAGGCTTGGACAAAAAAGAGGATTATGAACCTAGTAAATGGAAAAGTCCACACTCTTTTCTAGTAATCCCAGAATGTCCAGCCCTATTGATGAGCAGGGATCTGCTTACCAAACTCTGGTCTAGAATAACCTTTATCCCTGATGGTCCCCAAGTGGAGTTTCTAAAGCCTTCAGTAAAAGCTCCCATAGTTACAGCTTTGACTATGACCGTAGAAGGTGAACATCACTCTTCGTGTCCCCTAGGACTGATCAACAAAGCAAACTCGCACAGAAATGGATAAAAGATTATCCTAATGTCTGGGCAGAAACTGCTGGGTTAGGTCTAGCCCTTAAACAACCTCCAATAGCAGTATAATTAAAAGCCTCTGCCTCTCCAATCAGTGTTAAACAATATCCCCTAAGCAAAGAAGCTAAGGATGGGATAAGGCCCCATATTCAGAAATACCTGACTCTTGGGGTCTTAAGGCTCTGTCAATCAGCCTGGAATACCCCGCTGCTACCAGTTAGAAAGCTAGGAACTGGGGATTACCATCCTGTTCAAGACCTAAGAGAGATCAACAACAGAGTGGAGGACATTCACCCCACAGTACCCAACCCATATAATTTGCTTAGCACTCTGAATCCGGAGCGGGAATGGTACACTGTGCTGGACTTAAAAGATGCTTACTTCTGCTTGCCCCTACATAAGGACAGTCAGTTGCTGTTTGCTTTCAAGTGGATAAACCCCAAAACTGGAACATCTGGCCAATTAACCGGGACTAGATTCCCACAGGAGTTCAAAATCTCCCTCACTCTCTTTGATGAAGCCCTCCACAGGGACTTCAACGACTTCAGAACTGCCCACCCTGAAGTCACCCCACTCGAATATGTGGATGATCTGCTACTGGCAGCCGACACCAAGGAGAACTCTGAGTCTGGGACCCAAGCACTATTATTCGAGCTTGCTCGGCTTGGATATAGGGCTTCTGCCAAAAGGCCCACTTTTGTCAGCAAGAAGTAATCTTCCTGGGTTATTCTCTTAGGGATGGCAAACGATGGCTCACTGAGCCCAGAAAACAAACCGTTGTGCAGATACCTCCCCCTTCTAATAAGAGACAACTCAGAGAGTTTTTGGGGACTGCCAGCTTTTGCAGGTTATGGATTCCTGTGTTCGCATCTCTGGCTGCACCTTTATACACTCTGATAAAAGGGGATGCCCACTTCCAATGTACCTCTGAGTACAAACAAGCTATTGATAATGTCAACAAAAAGGTGCTGCTCTCTGCTTCAGCCTTAGCACTACCAGATGTAGATAAACCCTTCAATCTCTACATAGAAGAAAAGAAAGGAATAGCACGGGGAATGCTCACTCAGACATTGGGACCTTGGAAATGGCTAGTAGCATTCTTATAAAAAAAACTGGACCCAGTGGCTAGCGTGTGGCCCCTTTGCTTAAGAGCTATAGCAGTGGCAGCCCTTCTAATAAAAGATTCTCATGAATGAACGTTGGGACAGAAGCTCACCATTATAGTCCCCCATGCCCTGGAGAGCATCATCTGCCAGCCTCCAGAGAGGTGGCTATCAAACTCCAGAATTAAGCACTACCAGAGCCTCTTGCTTGACAAAGACAGTATAATGCTGGGACCCCCTGCTCCACTCAACTCGGCTACACTGCTGCCAGAAGTATCATCAGGACCCGTCGCTCATGAGTGTCAAAACATACTGGCAGAGAAAACCAGTATACGACAAGACTTGAAGGATCAGCCACTGCCTCGCCCTGAAGTCGTATGTTTTACGGACGGCAGCAGCTTTCTCCAAGACGGTAAGCGGCGGGCTGCACGAGCAGTACTTAGCAAAACTAATGTCATCTGGTCCTCTGGTCTCCCAGAAGGGACATCAGTCCAAAAAGCAGAACTGATTGCTCTTACGAAAGCATTGGAACTAGCAACAAGCAAAAGGGCAACCATATACACTGACAGCCGCTATGCATTTGCCACTGCTCATGTGCACAGGGCTATTTACCAGCAAAGAGAATAGTAACCTCTTCCAGGAAAGAAATAAAGAATGAAGATGAGATCCTCCACCTTCTCTCAGCAGTGCAGGGCCCTAAAGAACTAGCTATAGGGCACTGTCCAGGGCCCCAGAAGGGAAACGACCCCGTGGTGGTTGGAAACAGAAGGGCAGATGAGGAAGCTTAATTGGCAGCCCTAAACGAAGTGACTCTGTTAACTTTTTCCACATGGGGGGGAACAAAAATCAGGAGACTTGGCAGCTCCGGAACCTTCAGGCAACTTATCATCTGAGGAGACAGATACAGAACTCTGGGACCCTACAGAGCCAAGTTTACAATTTCAAAAAGCCCACCTTTATGTCAAAGACTTACACTAGCTCACCCACTTAGACTCAAAGAAGTTGTAGGCACTCTTAAAGGACCGAAGAAAGGACTTATTATTGACTGACTCAAAGAGGAAAGAAATAGCTGAGCAGGTGACTAGAGCTTGTCAAGTCTGTCAATTAGTTAATACTTACCCATCCAAGCTTCCTGCAGGAAGCACTTACGAGGAACCAGACCAGGACAATTCTGGGAAGTGGACTTTACTCAAATTAAGCCAGCAAGTTATGGACTTAAATATCTCCTAGTCTTTGTAGGTACTTTTTCAGGATGGGTCGAAGCCTTCCCCATGAAGAAAAAAACGGCTCAGATGGTGGTCAAAAAGATCCTAGAAGACATTTTTCCAAGGTCCGGCTTGCCTAAGGTAATAGGGTCCGAGAATGGACCGGCATTTGTAGCCCAAGTAAGTCAGGGATTTGCCAGGACCCTGAGGATTAATTGGGAGTTACATTGTGCTTATAGACCCCAGAGCTCAGGACAGGTAGAAAGGATGAATAGAACCATCAAAGAGACCTTAACGAAATTAAGCCTGGAGACCGGCATAAAATATTGGACTATGCTCCTATCTTATGCACTGTTTCCTCTAAGAAATAACCTCTATGCCTCTTTGTGTAACCTCACCAATTATAAAATTCTCTATGGTGCCCTTCCTCCAGTAAGGGACCTAACCCCAACTCGAGACTTAATGATTCCTTTCACACACCCTTGCTTGACAGACTTAAAGCCCTTGAACAAACCCAGCACCCAGCGATACCTGTGGAAATAGTTGGCCACTGCTTATCAGCCTGGAGACAAAGAAACCCCACATTGTTATCAAGTGGGAGACTTAGTCTACGTGAGACGGCATCAGGTGTCATCCCTGGAACCCCGCTGCAAAGGACCATACCAGGTGTTTCTTATAACACCTACAGTGGTGAAATTGGATGGGATCACTTCCTGGATACATGCCTCACATCTCAAGCCTGTGCCCTGTACAGATTCCGGCTGGAAACTGAAACTGACTGGTAACCCTCTCAAGTTGCGTGTCTGTCGTGTGGATAGGGCTATGGATTCTTCCCCTGGCCACCAGCATTCCTAATCCCCATCAGCCTGTTCAGCAACAATGGCAAGTTATAAATCCTACTGGGCAAGTAGTGTGGTCTATTTCACATACAGCCGCCTTATGGACTAGGTGGCCATCTCTCCACCAAGACATTTGTCAGCTTGTTATAGGCCTCTCTGACTGGGATCTCCCTGACATAGAGGACCCCACACATATCCCACTCAAACCCAAACCAGGGCAACATAGACCACCTTACCCCATGAATTATGGATGTCATCTCCCCAACTGAGGTGTAAACTAGCCAGTCTTGATTTTTATGTGTGCCCAGCTGATTTCCGAAGTTGCAAACAGGCCCAAACCTGTGGAGGACCCATTGACTTTTATTGTAGATCTTGGGGATGTGAACAAACGGGAGTGCATGGTGGAACCCAAACTCTCCAGACAGTATGATTCAGGTAGGACCAAATGACACCTGGATTGATTCCAAGAAATGTGCCGCTAGCCAAGCGGTGTCAAAAACTCGCTGTGGAAAGAATAGTCTATGTTACCCCCTCAAATAACTTTCACTTCCAAAGGAAGGGGATACCTCAGAACAACATGGCCTATGGGAAATACTAGGGGAATGCAATTTTATATTTATGGCCCTGGTTATGACTTTGCTCTCTGGTTCACCATCCAGCTTAAAAAGGAAGAAAAGCCCACAGCAATAGGGCCCAATCCCCTCAAGCCAGGAATTAAACGTCCTAAACCTCCCATGCCTAGATCTACCAGAACCCCTCTACCATCTCATACTTCCTGGTTTCGGTCTTTGCCTACTTTCCCAGTCCAGAATACAGCTGACTCCTCCCCCTGGGAACTAATTAAAGGAACCATTATGGTACTGAACTCCACACAATCAGAACTCCTTGCATTTCAGCCCAGGTATTAGATAGCTCTGTAAATTATTGTGTAATGGTGCAGATACTCCCCAGGGTGCTCTATGATGATGCAGAATAATTTGAAGGTCTACTAGGGGGACTAACAACCTGATTTCACCGGGAGCCAGTGTCTCTTACTCTAGCCATCCTACTGGGGATAGGAGTTACTGCAGGAGTGGGTACGGGAACAGCTGCTATGATCCGTGGGTCACAACAAATGGCCCGATTAGAAACAGCAATAGATCAAGACTTGAAAACGTTAGAGACCTCCATCACAGTTTTGCAGGAATCCTTAACCTCTCTCTCTGAGGTTGTTTTACAGGAAAGGCAAGGATTAGACCTCCTCTTCATGAGGGAGGAGGGCATCTGTGCTTCACTGAGAGAAGAATGCTGTTTTTATGCTGACCATAGTGGAGTTTTAAAGAATCCATGAGTAAATTGAGAAAATGCCTTGAAGAGCACCAGAGAGAAAGGGAGATTCAACAAGGGTGTTTTGAGTCATGGTTTACCCAGTCCTCTTGGTTAACTAAACTTTTATCAGACTTAGCTGGACCCCTGATCATCCTTATGGTGTTACTAAATGTGGGACCTTGTTTGCTAAACTGCATAGTTTCCTTTCTCCAGGTTCAGATTGGGCAGGAAAAAACTCATGGTAATCAGATAAAAATACTATCCACTGGCAGAAATAGAATCTGAGAACCCGCAATAATTATGATTCATTACTTTTAAGATTAAAAGTAGTCAGAAAAAGGAGTGGAAAATGAAAGAATAAAAGAAATTTAAATTGAAACGTAAAGAACCAGGTTTTGTAAAGTTTCCAAGCTGCACTCAGAACCTGAAATTCCTGTGGCAGTTAAGACAATTCCCAGAACTGCCCATTAGATGTGTGTTGAAATCTTCCCTGACCACCTAGTAGCTAAACAACCCCTTCCCGGAAACCCTGCAGCTCAGCACGAATACATCTCAGGGCTTCAACCAACCAGTTTAAATGTATACCCCTTCTCAGGGCTAAAAAATCACCCCCTGCCCGACCTGTTCCCGCCAATGGATGTGCTAATCTTGTTTTAGAGTTGCTATTTGATTTTCCTGCGGCATATGATGATTTCCTAAAGGAGGCTATGATGTATGTAAAGTCCCTGCCCTCTCTAAAGAATGTATATAAACTCTGCTCAAGTTGTTCTCGGGGATCTTTTTTCTTTCCTCCTCTGGAGTGAGCTCTGAGCCCCAGATGCTGGACCCCCAATAAACCATTTCTTTTGGCATGAGGCAGTTTCTTGTTGGTCTTTTCCTCCAACGTTCGATGACCTTTTCAGTTCCTGACTACCTTCAAGTGAGAATAGCAATCCTTTGAGTCAAATGAGTTCTTCAAAGACCTGAAGAGGCTAGCCCATAGGTGCTTGGGTTTTCTCATGACTCCAAATCACAGTAAGAATATATACCTGACAGTCAGTAGGCCTCAAATTGGAGAAGAAGAGCAGTATTAGCAGCAGGGCTATTTGATCATTCCTGCTTCAAAGGATGGGGTCCAGGCCACCCAACGCCCTTATGGACTTCAAATCTTACCTAGATTTCTGTTTGCATACTTATATTTCACCGCATATTCATGTAAATATCACAGGATTCCAATACCATTATTTATTCTGCAAAATGATTCCTAATCGAAATCGAACCTCTTATTAACCTTAACCATACACTCTTCCCTCAATCTAACTTTACAAAAGAACAGGGAAATTGTTGATCTTACAATACAGGAATGTAGGCGATCTTCCACCTGCTGAGAACCTCAAAGTTCCATGCAGAAATCATCCCTGAAGAAGATGTAGGCACCTATGAAGCATGTGAGAGAGCAAAAGTCAACTTCCATGTCAAACAACCTGGTCAGGATGAAGGAATGTGACTGAATCAGCCTCTCTCTTCTTAATGTAGATTAAATGGACCAAACCAGGCCCAGGCCTGTGTGGAGAGCTGTTCCTGGGTGCCTGTGGTTGATATACCATTCTAACTTGTGTAAGTGTCACAGGAAGTAGGGGCAGACTCCATCTCATGGGACCCTTGGAAGCAACTGTTAGTACAAAGTGGTTGCCAAGGCAGTGACCTCATTCATTTCCTGAAGGAAGTCACCTACCACACTTCCTTGGTGATTGACTGCCAGGCACCCAGAGAAGTCCCAGTCCCAGTCCCAGTGGTCTCAATTGTTTGGATTTATCAAGGACAGAGTCAGTCTTTCTTGGTACCTACTTAAGTGATGATGGCCAAATGCCAGGAGAGGTCTGAATAGAAGCCTTTTCTGAGAAAGCAGGTAGTGGCTCAACCATGGCTCCTGACAACTTCAAAGAGTTGGCAAAGAAGACCAGATCTGAGACAGAACAGGCCACTTCGGGGAACATAGTATGGCCCACCAGTCAGAGGACACTGAGGAGAGTCACAGACATACTTGGGGGAAGGAGGTGCTGTTGTGGGTGTCCCTATGAGTTTGTTGTTTAGTCTCATGTTCTGAGAATAAGTCGGTTTGTTTGTTTGGAGTGGAATGTTTCTAGAAATTTGTTTGACAACATGAGTGTTTCTATGTCTGTGTATCCCACTGTATACATGGTTATAGACATTTGAAAAGAGAATGCATCAATGGTTGTGTCCTGTCTGGTAGAAAGCTTCCCAGCATTCATCCTGCCCAATTTAAGAATGGAGAGTGGCTTGCCTTATGGATGGGCAACACCTACTACCTTCCTAAGTTTCTCTCTTCTTCTTGAATACGGGCCACTCTCCAGAATAGCCTCATGGTTTTTTTTTTTCCAAGATATGAACCACCTCCAAGCTCTCTGACATGGGCATGTACTTAATAGCTGAAGGGAATGGGAGCATCTCAAAAACTCAGAATTCTGTGTGACCAGTAAAGTCTCAGTGGAGAAACACTGCTTTGGGCTTTTTGCTTACCTATTGTTCTGTTGTCCTGAATGTCAGGAAGGTCTTTGCCTCAGGCCACCCCTTTGTGAAGCCTGAAGAAAACAGTTTACAAACGGAAATGAATGGGCATCACCTGTGGCTCTTTGCTTAATTGCTTTGGAAAGGGATGTGGCTGAATCAGCCTCTTGGCCCTTTGTGAGGCAGTGGCTTAGATTGTCAGCATCTGATGCATCTAAAGAAAGTTTCCAAGTGTGCATTCATAACCAAAATGGCCAAAAGAGCAGTCTTTGTGGATGAAGTGTCTCGCCATCTTTTGTAACCTTCCTGACCTCCGTCAAGTGAAAATAGGAATTCTTTGGGTCAAATGAGTTCTTCAAAGCCCTCTAGAGGCTAGCCAATAGGTGCTTGAGTTTTCTCATGACACAAATTCTCATGAAGAATCTATACCAGACAGTCAGTAGGCCTCAAATTGGAGAAGCGGAGCAGTTATAGAGCAGGACTAATTGATCACTCTTTGTTCACAGGAAGGGTGTCCAGGCCAAGCTGACTTTAGGCAAATGAGGCACAAGTGTGCTTATTTTGGACAGTGTCTTGGGCTGTGCCCCTCATGGAAACCTCCAGCCAGAGGTTATGATGAGTGTATATGTGGAAGAAGATGAGGGCCATGTGGGAGTGTTTTGGTTTTAATTGTGGTCAGCTGTGTGGTGGTTGGTAAAGATGCCTGGGTCCACCTGAGCTTGAACTATGGTGTGATTTCCCATAGAGACTGAGTAATGGAACTGACCTCAGAGAAGTATTGCCATGAATTGTGTTGGGATTTTAGGTGGCCATGCATGAGATTCACCCTTGAAAACTGAGATATAGAAAAGGGTGGCTTTCCAAAGAGTACTGTCAAACTCAGCCTGGATATCACATGACTTTATTCTGAAAGATTGGCCGCCATAGTTGAGAGTCAAAACATACATGGACCTTACATTGGAGACCTCAATGGGCCTGGCTTCATGTGTCCTTTGGGCCACTCTTTGGGAAGCCTTGCCTCTGAGAGTTCACCAGAGCTTTCCTTGAAATGTGCTTCTTCAAAATTTAATGGTTCCTGAATGAATTTAAACCCACAGTTTCCCCAAATTCATCCTTGAAAAATGGCTAGATAAATACCATGAAATTTTTGAAATTCCCATGACCAGGTGGCCCTGGAGAATCTTTGGATGTCCTGTTGCTGATCATGAGGGTACCAGACAGTGCCTTATTGACTGGGTTTCATGAAAACGGTGTATAACACAGATACCAGTATGTTGGAGGCTGCTGAGTAGTGGGCCCAGAGCTGTGATGTGCAGGTGTGTGATAAAGCATCTCTTGTCAAGCCATGTGGATCTGTCATTGACTTCCAAATGGCTTGTGGCTGACATGGTGCAGACAGGAATCACGTATATGTCTGAATCCTCTCCATAAAAGGCATCTTGTTATATGGAGATGTTTCAGGGCAATGTTCAGAATCAGGTTGCTATGGTTAAGGGGACAAGCTATGTGGAATAGAAGCCTGGTTGGTGCATTCTCCTGCAGACCCTGACCCACCACACGTGACAGGACTCCCTCCAGCACTGTGTCCCAGTTGAACTCCTTGTATTTCGTGAAGCAAATACCAAACTCCCAGTGCAGCAGCAAGAAACACCATGAAAAGTGGAGGATGACCAAATGGCTTCACAGTCCACATGCGGAGACACTTAGCTTTCAGTGGCCACAGTTTACCTACAAAGAGAGAAGTCAGCACTGCTGCCTCATGTTATTTGGAAAATAAGAAACAATGTCCTCCAGGTCACATAGATGCAGACTCAGCTTTAATGGTCTCCTTAGAATGGAAGCTAAAGCTCCTGACAACAACATATATGTCAAGTGCCCATCCTCAGAGGCAGTTTCTCAAGTAGTCTTTAGGCAGGCAGAGCTCCATGTTGGTGGAGTGTTTACCTTTTAGACCAGGATGCAAGAAAAGACCACTGACTCCAATTAAAATCAAATTAAAGCAAACTTATTATTTCCACCACCCGGGCTGTGTCTTCCTCCCAAAACCACGGGAACAAGAGAGCAACCCCACCTTTCCTACAGAATGGCTTTATAGCGCAGAATGTTACAGAAAAGGGTGGTTACAGATAACAGAACTCTGACAAGCATCACACTAACGATAGTTTACTTTTTTTTTTTTTTTTTGCTGGCCCCAACATCAGAAATTATGAGAACCATTAGAGCCTCAGAGAGTGTCGTCTGGTCAGGGAAGGCCAATATTTATGAGGTGTAAATAAAGTTTCAGAGAGGGCTGTTATCTGGTCAGAGAGCCATGCATGGGTGAGTTCAAGGCATGGGCAGGCATTCAAAGCAGGTTCAGAATTTGCTGTAATTTATAGTTAAGTCAAAATTATCTTTTCATGGCTTTGTGGCAAGATGGCTCCAATTTAAATAAAATATCAGGTTGGGTCTATCATTCCCCCATTTTCTAATGTGTCCCTTTCAAATCTTTGATAGGGTAGGGGACGAGCACTGAGGGAAATTTAATTCCTCAGGTAACAGTCTCCCCATTTTTTGAACTCACCCAAAACCGGTCTCCCTGATTTTACTGACTTAATTAATTACTTATATTGATAGTCTATTTATTTTTGGCTCCATTGTAGTAAGAAGCGAGGCGTCACTCATTTTGACTTCTTCTGAGCTGAGAGAGGGTGACGTGAGGGGGTACGGTCTGAGAGACATGAGTTGCCTTTTCGAAGTCAGTTCGGTTTGAAGTCTGGTTGGGGAAGTACAGGTTGTAAAGTCATCTGGGGATGGGTTCTTCTATGAGAGAAACAAAATACATGAGTACTGAATAAATGTTGCAGCAGCTGGAACATGTCACTGTATAGAAGTTCCCTCACCAGTCTTAAATATCCCCAGTTATCAGGAATGTCAACTTAATATTTAACATTTACGGTTACAGTTGTCCCTCCCCATAAAATACAGTGTTATAATTTAATACCATCTGATCCTGCAAAATTCTTTTACTAGTATGACCTCTGTGTCTAATAGAGAAACCCTTAATTCTGTTACTCAAGGCTGGATAATTGTACTAGCAAACTCCAATATTACCTGTGTAGGTTAGGAATATCTGTAGGCCTTAAACTAAAAACTTCTGCCTCTGGCAGCTCCTCTTGATAGTCTCTTTTTATAGTTATCAGGCATTCCTCTCTGAGAACCCTTCTTTGTAGCCTCCAGTCTTATTTATTTTGGGAGGCTAACATAAAGTGTATACCTTAAAATATTATTATTACTGTTATTATTTAAAATGCCCAGGAATGGCTGTATTTTGCGTTTAACTGTCTTTCCTAAATGTTTAAGATGAAGCAGTCAAACTGACTTTTGTTTCTATCTATTATGAACAGTCAGCTGAGCTTTTACGGGAGTCATTCCTGGGGAAACTTGAGAGCAGCTTCTCAGTTCTGCTAGTGCCATTTTCGCTAGGTGTGTCCAGGTCTTGCTTGACCCTGTGGCTTCCCTCGGAAGCATCAGGGATGTCTCCTTTCTCTGATGACTGTCTTCTTCATAGAAAATGCACTGATTGGCTTTCTGTTCTCCAGTGGCTCAGAGTTGCAAAGCTCTTTAGGGAAGTCCCCTGTTCCCTGGATACAGACTGACTCAGAGGGCAAGAATCAAATATTGGTTTTCTTGGCCCTTTTCATTTAACTTTAATTTTAAATCCTAATTTTAAACATCCAGCAAATAAATTTTAGCAGCCTTATATTAAGAGTACTGGGCTTTAATGTCTGTAATTTAAAATTATTTATCTTTTTATTAATTGGGATCTGTATTTTTCTGTCTGTCTTTTGGTGATGACTTGTTATCTTTAATTAACCCATGTTGTGTTCTTAAAGCGACACTTCTGTAAAACACTAACAGGGAATCTTTAGATCACTTATAAGGAAATTACAAAATAAAATTAACAAGAGTAAATATACTTAGTTCGTGTAATAGCTACCCTGAATTTTTAGACTGAGTTATTTATTATATTTCTTGTTTGAGATCCTAATAATCTTGATATGAAAAAAAAGAACTTTTGAATGTAACTTTAAATGAAATAACATCTGACCCACTGCTTTTGTAGTCATTCTCACATGTAGTAAGTTGGGACACAGAGCCTTATCTCAAGTAAGGCAGGGCTCTTTATAAATCTTAAGTGTTTTAGTTCTAAAGATGATCTTTGTTTTTAAATATCAGTTTAAAAAGTTAACATTAATTGTTTGAGGTCAGATGAACATTAGTTAACACCATATAATATAACATTTAAAACATGAATAAAATAAACGCTGAAAGTTTTATCCTTTTCATAGCTAAGGCTCTCATTAACATAAAAATACATTCAAATTGTTCCCCAATGTAAAAAGTAACATAAAAGTTTACATATCTTATTGATAAAAGGTAAATAAATGCCCAATATATATTTTTTTTTACCTTACAACTTCAGAACACCAGCTTCACATAATGCTCTTTTAAAGTTTCTACCTTAGAGACTTGTATTCCTGGAAGATATGAGCACATTAATAGCATCACAATTGCATTGATGTTTCTACATTAACCAAGTTTAGCTTTTAAAGAAATGGCAGTACAGTGCTCTAAAATAACAGATCATATTTAATAAGTTGTTTAATATTTATGGTTGCTTGCTCTAGAAAAATAAAACTTAATAAACACAATGCTATTGGTAAACGTATGTTTTAAGAAATTTTTGTGTCTTTTACACATGACTGATTTTTATAATCTTATACAGACTTTAGAACAAACTTATACAGACCTTAGTAAATCAATAACATATCTAACAAGAATACTCATGAATGAGTAATCAAATATCAAATTTAATTTATTTATTTATCAAAATATTAGACAAAAGTATTGAACAGTGTAGACCATTTTTTTGTTGAAGGAAAAGTCCTAGAACCAAGGCATATTAGACCTTTTGTGGACATTAATATTTTATTAGATTTTTGAACACCTAGAAAAACATGTAAGCTTAAATTTAAAGACATTTATTTTTATCTGTTTATCCAATTTAAAGTGAACCATTTAAATCACGTAAATTAAAGATGTTTGGATCCGCTTTTTAAAATTTGTTTTTGTGAGTGCTCCTTTTTTTATGAGCGCTCCTTATGTATGTTAATTTGTATATAATATACATGATATACGGACATATGTATATATACACATACAACACATAACAAGAGTGTACACACATAATTATAGTAAAGGCCTTGTAGCTTTTCGCAGGTGAAATCTCCATTGCAATGTTTCAAAAACTCCACTGTTGGTCAAAGATAGAACTGATCAGAAAAACATTAACCTAGGTCTGTAGGATCAAAATCATGAGTTAAAAACAATACAGAATCTAAGGAAAAAAATAAGAGTCCTAGAAAAAGTGACTGGGCAGTTATTAGTAAATACCATACAATGTAATTTTTTCTCCCCCCCCCCTTAGGCCTCAGATCAGTCTCCTACTGAGCTAGTAGGCTTCTTTCATTTGCATTTCAACATAAGGCCTGGCTGAGGTCTGGAAGGAGCACGGAAAAACTGCTATTCTGAGCAGACACCTCAGGCCTATGGCATTTTAACCATAATTTTCAGGTTTGGATGTTGAAAATTATGGTATAATTTTAAGTTACAATTCACAAAATTTTATATCTTTACATCTTGTTCTGTCAACAGATACCATACTATGATTTACTATCCTTTTCCAAATTAATGCACTGGTACACACTGTGATATTTTCCCAGTCAACCCAATTCAAAACTGGTGAAAAATAAGACTGAATGTTTGGGAAGTTACTTGCCAACTTGGAAATAGAGTTCTTTAGTTTTCCATGCTAAGTATTTAAGTTCTCTTGCATGAATTATCTAAAATCATAAACTAAACAATTATATGAACCAGACTTTTAACTGCAAGATTGTACAATGCTTCAAGAACCCATTCAGATACCAGATTGTTACAATAAAACGTCATCATTTAGACACACATTGAGCTAAGATCATTCCCAAGAAACAATTTATAATATGAACACATTATTGCACATGTCTTTAAGGGCCAGAAACAAAGACACAAGACAGACAGAAAGGAGCTCCAGACTATGGCTGACAGACAGAAGCCTTTAAAACATAACAGATAAGAGAAAAATCTCCTACACCTGTAGCACGATAGATGTCCCCACAAGGGGAACAGATGTTTTCAAAGAGGAGCAACCTGAAATGTGAAATCAAGGGTCTCCATGGTGACTTTACTGCATTTAGTGTCCCCTTTTTCTTATTCTCTTTTTTAATAAGACAGAGGTGGCATAATTCTTACAGTGCAGGGACGGAAGGAGGGAATTCTCTGAAGCAACAGGGCTTTGGCAGCTGCTGGGAGTCCTTCAGTCCCTCTTTTTACTTACAGGATTAGCTCCTCTGGTTCAGTTCCACCCCGAGCACGCTCCGTCTCCTAATATTTCAGTAGTCAGCTCTCAAAAAGTCCCGGGGTCTGGGGGAGGGTATCAAAATTTGTAACTTAAATTTTGGTTCCTGATGTTGAAGCCAATTAATACCAATTTAATAATGAGGACAGCGTTTGAGAAAAAGAAAAAGGGAGGTTTACTGCTTTGCTAACAAAGGAGAAACACAGGGGATTCTGCCGAAAGGTTGTGACTCTCTTGATCTGGAGGGACAAGAGGTTTTAAAGGAGTTTCACTTTTTCACCTAAGAGATACTCAGTTCTTAGGTCACCAGCAGGCATTGCCCTCTGCAGTGGGTGTGCTCCAGGCAACCAGCTAGGGGCTTCTCTCATCCTGCTTGACAAAGGGGGGGAAAGTTCATCACAGTTCCTTAAAACACAGTCCAAAGGGGTGTCAGGCTTACTTGCTTTATTACCCATTTTCACGTCCAATATCATTATGTTTTTACCACAGAAATCACACAACAAAACGCACAAAAACTAACAAACCATAAACATACAGAACACAGAAAAAAACACAAAGAAACAGAAAACCGGTGAAGAAACAGAAAAAGAGAGGAGCAATACAACGTCTTGCTAAAGCTCCGGGGAAGGAGCTCCTGCGTGCCCATTGGCACCTCTCTACCCTTTCAGAGGAATTCCCTACAGAACAGAACAGAGGACAGGATGATTCTTGTTACTGTCCCGGACAGGAGTATATGTGAGCCTCCCCATGCCACCTCTCTGTCATCAGAAGAGATGTCCCTTTACCGGATATCAGATGTTATAAAGATACCACTTACCTATGGAGGCCTCCTCCACCAGGTGCTTGCTAATAGTTATAGTGCGATGGTTCACTGCAGTGCTCCCCGGACTGAAGGCTCACTCCAAGGCCTTTGAACTTGGCTCTCCAGCCCGGAGCCTTGGAGGAAAGGCCAGCTTCAGAATTTCCAGGAGTCTGGTCTTGTGATCTGGTCGGGTCATCTCACTGGGGAACTCTAAAATATTAGACCAGGATGCAAGAAAAGACCACTGACTCCAATTAAAATCAAATTAAAGCAAGCTTATTATTTCATCCGGGTGGGCTGCCTCTCCCTCTCAAACAGCGGAAACAAGACAGCATCCCCACATTTCCTACAGCCCGGCTTTATACCCCAGAAAGTTACACAAAAGGGGAGTTACAGAAAACAGAACTTTGACAAGCATCACACTAATTATAGGTTACATTTTTTATTTGCTGGCCCCAGCATCAAAAATTATGGGGACCATTAGAGCCTAGAGAGGGTCTTTGGCCAGGGAAGGCCAATATTTATGAGGTGTCACTAAAGTTTCAGAGAGGGCTGCAATCTGGTCAGAAAGCCAGATATGGGTGAGTTCAAGGCATGGGCAGGAATTCCAAGTAGGTTTGGAATTTGCACTAATTTATAGTAAAGAAAAAATTATCTTCTCATGGCTGTGTGGCAAGATGACTCCCAATTTTATTGAAAGATCAGGTTGGGAGATCAACCCTGTCCTTTACTTTTGGAAACTCCTCTACCACATCCATGTTTGTGAACTCCTGAGCATTTTCTATCCCAGATATGTATTCACAGATATTTTAACTCTACTCCTCTAATTGTGTCTTACTTGGGGCGAAGGTAATGTCAAGGCATTGTTCTGGATGAGAGTGGGAAGATTATTGTATACCATATATATGCATACTCATTGGATTGATTTTTCAATTTTCCATTCAAAATACTATATCCCTCACAATAACCCATACTCTACGAGACTCTAACAACTAATACTAATATTATGGAGAAAAATAACCGAAACAAAATTGAAATACAAGCAGTTCAGAGGAGACATGGTGTATATTGGACTTGCCATTTGCAAGATAAATGGTAGGTGTTATTAATCTAGTCAATTTTTAATTGAAATAGTTCTCCATGTGTTTTTAAAGTTAAAAAATATGTGTATTCCTGTCTCCCTTTCTCTGTAGCCTATTCAGCACATGTATTTTTATATGCACATATAGAATTCTACGTGATATCACAAGTAAATTTTTGTGAGGTGCCTGACTTGGCAGTTACAAATTGTGAGAAGAGATTACTCCTCATAAAAGCTGTTGGAACTGAAATTTCAAGCTATAGGTGAGCTTCCTAGCAGAACAACATTATACATAAATCCATGTTCAGTGAAATGAATGTTTTTGGATCTGTGGATGATATATATTTCATGGTGAATTTTGTTTGGCATATGAATTGGTATGTTTATTGTCTGTGGTTGTTTGTGTGTGTGTGTGTGTGTGTGTGTGTGTGTGTGTGTGTTTGTGTGTGTGTGTATATATATATATACACACACACACACACACACACTCTCCAGAATTTTCATAATATGAAATGTATGTGTCTTATATACACTCCCTAAATTCATTCATGTTCATGTATGTGGATTAATAATCAACTTTTCACAACATTATTCTCAGAAATATTCATTCACCTGAAATATATATTTGTTTCCTAGTACTGAAAACTAACTTCAGTGAAAGGTACATACAAATCCTAATATTTCTACAGTTACTGACCCAGTTTAACATCAATGCAAGTAGATTCCTATGGGACATGATGCATCTTTTGATGTTCATTTTTATTCAACAGTGGTACCTTACTATTTTTCAGTTTTTGCACATCATAGGATACATATTTCATCCACTAGTTAGCAAAATTATAGGCATTTGTTTCACTTTTAATCACTTTCTTCTCCAGAACACATGTATTTCTCTATGTTTCTTGACTGGTCTTTTAATGAGACTTCTTTCCAAATACATTATAATCGATTTCCATAATCATTTTGAAACAAATCTCACACACCCTTCATGATAAACCATAACCCTAAGATGACCATTAGATATATAACTGGTTGGAATGAATGATTGTATATCAATATAACATTTCTGATATATTTTCAGATATCTATTCAATCCATTATTTAAAGTGGATCCAGTTATATTGTTTATTCACAGAATGGTGTATTCTTGCATTATCTCTATATTCATAGACACAGGGTACGCCTATTTGTACCCCCATACTAATTTATACATCTTCAAAATATTGCTCCCTGAAATGGTGGAAGAAATACTCATGTCACCAGATCTGCATATACATTTTATCACAGAAATATTCTGCACACAAAAAGCAAAGGTCACATGTACAATTGTATCAAAGCCTAAATGGGAAGTGAACATGGATTACTAAAATCATCCATGTCCATGTTGCCTAATGTTCAAAAATGTCAATTCTATCTGTGACTACATATTTGTTTCCTCTTAAGATTATAAATTCAAGCTCCAGCCTGTTGAAAATGTGTAATCCTATCACTCACTTTATACTTTACTTGATTTCCTAATGTCTTTATTGATATGTGCTTTCATACATGTTTTCCCCAGTTCATCATTGCGACTGACTCTTCACATGTGCTGACATTCACCTTCACTCTCTACCCGAAACCCTATTGTTAAGAACTTTTGGTCCAAATCCTATACTCACTCTTCTTCTTAGCCTACCGAATACCTTCCAAATCCTATCGACTATTGCTTTTTGACTGGATGTTCTGTTCAACATTCAATCATCCAAGTTACAAGGTCCTATGCCATTGTATATTGATTTATCTGAGACAACTGTGCAGGACATAATTCAAAGCTAAGTATCCCACTCAAGGGCCCAATGCCCTTCTGGGCTTCAAATCTTACCAAATTTCTGCTTTCATACTTATATTTCACCTATATACTCTTGTAAATATCGCAGGTTGCCAATACCATTATTCATCCCGCAGAATGATTCCTAACCAAAATCGATGCTATTATTGAACCTAACCATACACTCTTTCCTTAATATAACTTACAGAAGAGCAGGGACAGAGTTCGTCTTACAATATAGTAATGTAGCTGATCTTTCACCGGCTGAGAAACTCAACGATCCATGAAGAAATGATCCTTAGATAAGATGTAGGCAGCTATGTAGGACCTGAGAGAGCAATAGTCATCTTCCACAGCAAACAACCAGGTCAGGATGAATTGATGTGTCTGAATCAGTCTCTCTCTTCTTATTGTAGAGAAGATGGACCAAACAAGGCCTGTTGTCGCGACCCCTTGCCCGCAAGGAAGACGCAACTCAGGAATCTTCTTTCAGCAGTTTATTCAGGCCCTTGATATTTCTTCTAATTCCCCGTCGGATGCCCCTCCCAGCCTTAATAAAGCATCCCAAGCCCCAATGCGAAGCTGCCACGTGGAACTTTCTCACAGGGTGCTGAGAAACCATGCACCAACTCTCCCAAACAAGGAGTTGTTTATTACAGACCACAGTGGAGCCAGCGCCATCTTGCAATGGTGACCATTATCTGCAGAAACGGCTCACCACAGTTCCCCCCTTCTGTTTTCTGAAAACAATACAGGCGAGAGTAGAGGTCCTATCCCACTGTGCAGAAGTGGCTGCATAGTATGGCTCAGTCCTAAGGAGGGCCCTTCCCCAGATCTCAAGCCATATCAGCCGACGCCTTTTTTCGTGGGGCGGGGCGTGGACATCAAACCCGCATGCAATAGGACATGCTCTCCTTGAGGTCCACTTCAAGGATCACTCAAGTGCAGTGCCTTGCCTCGCATCCTGTATTGTGACAAAGGTGGACGAAGGGGGACAGCTAAGGCTGAACTGTGGCTGTACACAACGTCAAACGAGTTGACAGCACCCCGAAAGAAAGGCACGGACTTTAAGGCGATAGAGAAGCATTAGTGTGGAAACCCACCTGCGTGCAATGGCAGCAAGACCGGCAGAGTGCAAGGGCTTTCCAACACTAAGAGAATAACGAGGAAAGACATGCCGATCCCAGTGCAATGTTATAATAACTTGGGGTGCAATGGCCATGTCAAAGATTTACTGTTTAAGATGCGCAAGCCAAACTTGAGGTGAATTGCCATTTTCTAAAGCTGCAAGAGCTTGGATGATCATAGCCTTATCGTGAGCATTGCGGGCCTTGAGGCGACAGAGAAACCACAAACAGAGAAACATACCGAAGCAACACATTGCACCAAAAATGCCTACCCCCACCCACTCTTTAAAAAGGAAAAGGCAGAAGATATCCAATCGGTGAATTGACCCAAAGTCACGGGATCAACACGGGTGCTATTCAAGATAGCTATCTGGGTTAGTTGAGACTGGATCATGTCTTCCGCTTCCATGGACCAATTTCCAGCCAAATATTCGCCAATGGTGCGGGAAGCATTCCTGGAATCATTAAATCTGACAGAGGTTATGCATAAATGTGCACGTTGGTCAACACAACCCAAAAGCACTAAGTCAGCCAATTCTTCTACCTGAGCTTAGAGTAAATCTATTCTTTGGTTGGCAGCTAAAATCCCTGACAAAATATGTTGATTAATTGTATTTTGGGATTCAAGTATGGTGGAAGTTTGTTGGACAACTTGATTAATAGTGGCAGCAGTTTGTACTTGATTGGCCATAGCCACTCCGGCCGTAACAGCTGCAGCAGCAGATACCGCCACGGCTGTCACTATAGCCGCTGTGATTCCAAAATCTCTGTGGACTCTAAGTAGCTCAACAATAGGGAATTTATCAGGATCCGCAGTGACCGGGATTGGGACAAAAGTTGGAATCTTCATAAACACTGCTACAGTCCAGGAACCATTCCAACACTCAGATAAGAGACAGGTAGTATGAGAAAAATCCAGCATCCCCGATGAGGTGGCCTTAGCCAAAAGGAATAAGAAGGGGGATTGGACACAGACCGTTGCAGGAGGCAATGTGGCATTATACAACAGAGAGTTGAATGAAACAGATGTAAGTCTATTACCTTGTTCACTTTCCCTAACAGTACCAGAAATATTAGCCAGCCAACTTTTGGCTCCTACCAACTGAGCCAGTGCAGAAATATCGGCTGAAGCCCCCTTTTCATTGGAAATCAGCCATTAAAACCAGGACCAACCTACTCCTGTAGAGGAGCTGGCACTATTGTTAAAGTTATAAACATACCTATCAAGAGAGGGGGAAAGGGAGAAACATTTAGCAACTTGATGTTTCTCCCAAGAATGATCCTGACAAGGCGTAAATATTGGGGGGAAACCAAGATTAGGGGAACAGTAAGGAGAGGCCTTGAAATGAGTGGCATTATAAATACTACTAGAAAAAGGACGCACTGGGATTAGTACCTCGGAGATAATAGCCAAGGTAGTTATGTTAAGAGCAGAGCTGCTGTTTGCAGGGGTCTCTGAGCCTGATTGATTCCCCGAAGCTACCTTGCTCAATACAGCACTGATAATGCTTCCTGAGACCTGATTGGACTGCAATGGGTCCTCCCAGTTAGTCAAATTTTTGGTCTTAAGGCTAATGCAATTAGCGTTTCTAAGGCTGAAACAAAAAACTCCTGTGAGATTAACTTGAGATTGATTAAAAATTCTCTCCATGTCCCCTCTAGGAGAGGCACAGGGAGCAGACATCTCACATGAGGTAGAAAAAAGAGTGGGGAGGACACTAGAATTACCATGAACCGGCATCGGCATTGGCCATGCCCGTGCCACTGCCCACCACCACATTGGTGTCGCCTGTGCCATCAGCACCAGCACCAGAGCCAGAGCACTTAGTAGAATGAAGATCCTCATCACAGGATTGTTGTGGTATCTCTTGTTGCTGGTCAGTTGATGTCGAGACTCTTCTTGTCAAGCGTTCAGGGACCCACAATGGTTCCGTACGATCCTGGGGAAAAACACATACAGATCCTCGTGCCCATGTCAGCACGGGTTCAGGGCCGTTCCATTGGCCCGTAAGAACATCCTTCCACTTAACATAGCCAATCACAGAGGGCTGAGGGGACACATGTCTATCGGCCGCAGAGCGACCATGAATATCCAAATTCAAAAAATTAATGGTAAAAAGAGCTAAGGACAGGCGTTCTTTAGGAGTGTGTTCAGCTCCTATTCCCCCTTTTTGTTTTTGCAAAGTTTCCTTTAAGGTGCGATGAGCACGCTCAACAATGCCTTGTCCTTGAGGATTATAAGGCAAACAATGAGTAAGTTGTACTCCCATAGTAGAACAAAAAACTGTAAATTGTCTGCCAGTATAAGCAGGTCCATTATCAGTCTTAAGGGATGCAGGTGCACCCCATGCTGCCCATGCCTCTAAACAGTGAGTAATGACATTACGTGCCTTTTCTCCCGATAAAGCAGAAGCATGGATAATTCTAGAGCACGTATCAACGGAAACATTCACATACTTAAGGTTACCAAAGTCAGGTATATGTGTCACATCCATTTGCCAAACAATCAATGGCTTTAATCCCCGTGGGTTTACTCCATAATTAGGGGCATGAAGAAATGTGACACAATGGGGACATTGCAATACTATTTGACGATCATCCACTCTTGAAATGGAAAAACACCTGTGCAGCGTTAATGCATTAACATGGAAGTTTTGGTGAAACAACTTAGCCCTCTCTAAGGAGGAAGCCAAGCATATCAATTGGCCTCTAGTGGCTAAGTCCGCACAGGCATTACCTTGGGATAACGGACCAGGAAGAGAGGTGTGAGCCCTGATGTGCATTGGATAAAAAGAAGCAGTGTGGTTAGAGATAAGCTGTTGAAGCTGAGTAAAGTAAACAGACACATTGTGGGCATCACTAATAGTTCCCACGGTCTCCAGGACTTTTAGTGCTTGTACCACATAGCTGGAGTCCGAAATAAGATTAAAAGGAAAAGAACACTGTTTAAAAACTTCAATAACAATTTGTAGTTCTACCCATTGTGGATTTCCAGGAACAAATTGATGCTGGATAGGGGGAGAGTCATTAATTACATAAGCTCCCATTCCAGACTTGGAACCATCAGTAAAAATGTTAACAGCCCCCGGAATTGGACTGGATGAAGTTACCTTAGGGAAAATGATGGGATGTTCTTTAACAAAAAGGAGTAATGGATGAGAAGGGTAGTGATTATCAATACCCCCTTGAAACGAGCAACACAGAATAGCCCAGTTGTCTAGAGTAGCACATAAAACATTAAGTTGAGCTTTAGTGTAGGGTATGATAAGAGAAGAAGGTGATTGGCCGAAAAAGTGAATGCTTTGTTGAATCCCTTTAAGTGCCAATGCTGCAACAGCATCAGGATAATATTCTAAGGATTTTCCTGGGGATAAATGTGGGTGGATCCATAGTAAAGGCCCATCTTGCCACAGTACTCCAGTAGGCTGCCGCATAGTGGCAAGCACACATAACTGGAAAGGTTTATCACTCTGGAGCCTGCATAGAGTGGCATCCTGTATAGCTTGTTCTACTTTTATAAGGGCCGCTCTAGCCTCAGTAGTGAGGCTACGAGGGGAAGCAAGATCTGGATCACCCTTAAGAGTAGCATACAAAGGCTGGAGCACAATATTAGGAATATGTAAATATCCTCTTATCCAATTAATATCTCCCAGCAATTTTTGAAAATCATTTAGAGTTTGGAGATCTTGAGTCCTGATGGTAATTTTTTGTGGTTTTAATTTGTCATACCCAATTGTTGCTCCCAAAAACCTGATAGAATCCCCCGTTTGAACCTTTTCAGGTGCGATGTGCAGTCCATGTTGAGCCAACAGCATCTCGAGTTCTTTATAAGCCTCATAAACTGTCTGTTCTAATTTTGCGGCCAATAACACATCATCCATATAGTGAATGATCTTGGTGGAGGAATACTTACGTCTGAGAGGTGCGAGTGCCTTCCCCACATACATCTGGCACATCGTGGGACTGTTAGCCATCCCCTGTGGCAACACCACCCACTCAAACCTTTGATCTGGTTCTTCGTGATTACACGAGGGAAGGGTGAAAGCAAAACGTTGTGAATCTTTAGGATGCAAAGGAATGGAAAAGAAACAGTCTTTAATGTCAATAACAATTATATGCCAGCCTTGAGGAACAGAGGAGAGCAGAGGCAGCCCTCTTTGAATGGGCCCCATAAGCTGCATCTGAGCATTAACTGCTCGTAGATCATGCAGTAGGCGCCACTTCCCTGATTTTTTCTTAATGACAAATATGGGAGTATTCCATGGAGAAGTAGAAGGTTGGATGTGACCCAAATCAAGTTGTTCTTTGACTAGATCATGGGCTGCTGCCAGTTTAACCGAGAGAAGAGGCCACTGAGGCACCCAAACAGGCTCCTCGGTGAGCCATGTTATAGGTATTTGAGCCCCAGTGGCCCCTAGGAAAAACCCAGACCAAACCTGTTAAGCTTTTGATGACCTTGCACAGGATGCTTACATCCCTGTAGGTGCCTTCCTAGTCCTAGACCTGGCCTATACCCCATATTTTGCATGATATGTTGAGACACTGGGGAATAGTCATTAATAAGAGTGAACCACATGTCTTTCATCAGATCACGGCCCCATAAAGAAATGGGTAAATCAAGTACATAAGGCTGAAAGGTACCATCATGTCCTTCCGAGTCCTTCCAAGATAGATGTCTACAGCTGATTTGAGGGGCTTGGGCATATCCAAGTCCTCTTAAGGATTGATCAGAAGCCTGCACTGGCCATCCCCTAGACCAGTCCTTAAGGGCTATGATACTACGATCTGCTCCTGTGTCCAGCAATCCCACAATAGATTTACCTTCTATGCTTAATTCCAAAGTGGGGCGATTGCTCATATCCAGTGACAAATAGGCACAATTTCCTCCGGTGGTACCAATCTGATTTCCTGTCCGTGACCTTGAGTCAGCAGGGAAGTGATTATGCAAACTAGGCAAAATTAGCAATTGAGCAATCCGATCCCCTGGGGAGATAGACACAATGCCCCTTGGAGCTTCCACCATAACTTTTACTGCCCCTACAGTATCAGGGTTTATAACTCCGGGGAAAACATGAAGACCTTGTAGGATAGAGGATGCACGTCCAATTAACAAACCTACAGTGCCAGGGGGTAAAGGCCCTTTGAACTCAGTTTCCACCAATTGGACTCCCATCTTAGGTGTTAATACGAGTCTGGAGGTGGAACAGAGGTCCAATCCCGCGGCACCTGTAGTGGTTCTCCGCATCTCGTGGGATGGCGCAGAGAAGGCCATGTCTCGGGTTCGGGTGTGACATTCTCCATTGCCCCATATATTCGTGGGCCCTGGGGTCGGGGGCCCCTTTGGCCGTTTTTTGGCCCAGCTGAAATAGGCTGTCCATGGATGTCCCTCACTGATCTACACTCTCTTGCCCAATGCTTCCCCTTTTTGCATTTTGGACACAGCCCCGGTTGACGAGGGCTATTAGAAGGGCCACCACGAGGAGGTCCAGTAAAATTGCCTTTTTTGGGACAGTCACGTTTGAAATGGCCGGATTGACCACAATGGAAGCATGTTCCGGCACCAGGACCGCCCCCTTTTGCGATCCGAAGGACAGCAGCTGCAAGACCTGCATTAGTTAAAGGTCCTCCAAGCTCTCTACACACTTTCATCCAAGCTTCTATGCCCTTGTTTTTATAAGGAGCGATTGCTGCTTTACATTCTTTGGTGCATTGCTCAAAAACAAGTTGTTTAACCAAGGGCATTGCTCTATCAGGGTCACCAAAGATTTTTCCTGCGGCATCCACCATCCTAGCAACAAAGTCCGAGAAAGGTTCTGTGGGGCCTTGCATGATTTTTGTTAAATTGCCAGACACTTCTCCTCTATTTGGGAGTGATTTCCATGCACGGATACAAATGTTATTGATCTGTTCATATACCTCAGGGGGGTATCCTGTTTGTTGATTAGCAAATCTGCCTTGTCCCAAAAGCATTTCCTTGTCCCAATGGGGGTGTCCCGCCGCATAGTTTTGGGCAGCCTGCTCTACAGCGCCCTCTAGCACAAAGGCTCTCCAGTCCAAATATTTGCCTGGAGAAACACAAGCCCGAACAAGGCTAGCCCAATCAGAGGGAGTCATACAGTATCTAGACAGACTCTCCACCTGAGTTAATGTGAAGGCGGCATCCACCCCATAAGTGCGCACAGACTCTGCCAGGGTCTTCACAATTTTGAAATCTAAAGGCTCATGGAATCTTCCCCTATTGTCATCCTGGAAAACTGGATAAGCAAGACCCATCTCAGCGTTAACAGCCCTCCATGCTTGGGAATGGAAAGCTCTCCTCGAAACACCCTCACCGTACTGCGGCGGGTCCGGAGGATCATTTTTCTTGAGCTCCTGTTTATTTTTGTTCCCTTCTCCCATAGTTAAACTCCCTAGCTGCCGAGACAGTCTCCCGAGCTCCTCCTTCTCATCCTCCTCCTCTTCTGACCCACTTTTGCATGGGAGTGTGCGCAGTGTACTGAGATATGGATACAAGCGTTTCCTCCCCCGTTTCTCGCTCTGCACATTCCCTTCCTCCTGAAATATTTCACTCCGTGCCAGAGACAATTGCCTCCTCCCCTGTTTCTCGCTCCGCACACTGCCATCCTCCTGAAATACGTCACTGCCTGCCGGAGATAATTGTTTCCTCCCCTGTTTCTCGCTTCGCACACTCCCACCCTCCTGAAATACCTCACTGCCTGCCATTTCTGATCTTTCTTCATGTAATTGCTCTAAAACTTCTTATCCTTTAGTAAGTGCTTCCTGACATCTGCCATCTGCGAGGCAACTACGGATCATCTTCCAAAGGGGTATCACCCCACCCTCTAATATGCCCTGCTCAGAAGCAAAGTCAAGATCTGTGCCTAACTTATCCCAGCTAGGTGTAGTGAGGCTGCCAGAAAATGCGAACCACGGGGCAACAATATCTGTCTTCTGTAAAAATCTCTGTAAAGTACTACGTTTCACTTTTAGGCTCTTGGAACGTAACAGGTTATCTAGGGCCAGGAGAAGCGGACTTGAAGATACGGCACCCATGACACAACAAAAGACACACAACAAACAAAAGTGAAAGTAAGAGTGAAAGTACACAGTGCAGCTGCAATAAGATTTAATGCTCTCTCTGGCTTTACAGAGGAGCTGCCGCTTTGATAGCGGGTCCTAATTACCTAGGACTAATCTCCGCTTTTACCGTGGGTCCCAATTAATCTGGGACTAATCACCGCTTTGACCGCGGGTCCCAATTAATCTGGGACTAATCTCCACTTTGACCGCGGGTCCCACTTACCTAGGACTGATCTCCGCTTTGATAGCGGGTCCTACTTAACTAGGACTGATCTCTGCTTTGACCGTGGGTCCTACTTACCTGGGACTAATTGGTGCACCACCCCTGACTGCTGAAAGTTCTGGTTCCCGGGTTTTCAGCACCACTTGTCGCGACCCCTTGCCCGCAAGGAAGACGCAACTCAGGAATCTTCTTTCAGCAGTTTATTCGGGACCTTGATATTTCTTCTAATTCCCCGTCGGATGCCCCTCCCAGCCTTAATAAAGCATCCCAAGCCCCAATGCGAAGCTGCCACGTGGAACTTTCTCACAGGGTGCTGAGAAACCATGCACCAACTCTCCCAAACAAGGAGTTGTTTATTACAGACAACAGTGGAGCCAGCGCCATCTTGCAATGGCGACCATAATCTGCAGAAACGGCTCACCACAGCCTGTGTGGAGAGCAGTTCCTGGGTGCCTATGGTCGATATACAATTCTAACTTCTGAATGTGTCACAGGATGTAGGGGTAACCTCCATCTCATGGGAACCTTCGAAGCATCTGTTAGAACAAAGTGGTTACCAAGGCAGTGACCTCATTCAGTTCCTGAAGGAATTGACCAACCTCATTTCTTTGTTGATGCAATTTGCTGAACTCGGGATCCAGGAAGCCAAGCACCCAGAGCCAGTCCCAGTCCCAGTCCCATTGGGTTCACTTGTTTGGATTTACCAAAGACAGAGTCAGTCTTTCTTGGTAAATACTGATCTGTGGATGGTTAAATGCCAGGAAAGCTCTGAAGAGGGGCCTTCCTGAGAAAGCAGGTAGTGACTCCCTGATGGCTCCTGACAACTTTACAGAGTTGGTAATGAAGACCAGATCTGAGACAGGACAGGCCATTTCGTGGGAACATAGTATGGCCAATCAGTCTGAGGACACTCTGGATAGTCACAGACCTACTTGGGTAAAGGAGGTGCCTTTGTGGGTGTGCATGTGAGTTTGGTTTTGTCTCATGTTATGAGAATAGGTAGGAAAGGCAGTTTGTTTGGTTTGGAGTGGACTGTTTTTAATAAGTCATTTGACATGGCGAGTGTTTCTTTGTTTGTGTATCCCACTGTATCCGTGGTTGTAGACCTTTGAAAAGCGAATGCATCAATGGTTGTGTCCTGTCTAATATAAAGTGTCCCAGCGTTCATCCTGCCCAATTTAAGAATGGAGAGTGGCTTGCCTATGGATGGGCAATACCTACTATCTTTCTAAGTTCCTGTTTCTTCGTGAATTCTGGCCACTCTCCTGAATAGGCTCATGGTTTTGTGTCCAACATATGTACCACCACAAGGCTCTGTGACATGGCCATGTACTGATAGCTGAAGGGAATGGGAGAATCTCAGAAAACTCAGATATCAGTGTGACCAGGAAAGTCTTAGTGGAGAAACCCTGCTTTGGGCCTTTTGCTTACTTATGTTTCTATTACCCTGAATGTCAAGAAGGTCTTTACCTCAGGCCACCCCTTTGTGAAGCCTTAAGAAAACTGTTTTCATATGGAAATGAATGGGCATCACCTGTGGCTCTTTGCTTAATTGCTTTGGAATGGGATGTGCTTGAATCAGCCTCTTGTCCTTGTGTGAGGTTGTGGCTTAAATTCTCAGCACCTGATAGATCTAAATAAAAATCCCATGTGCTTCCAAACCAAAATGGCCAAAAGAGCAGTCATTGTGGATAAATTTTTTTGCCTTCTTAGGTTGGGTTCCTGACCTACATCAAGTGAGAATAGGGATCCTTTGGGTCAAATGCGTTCTTCAAATCCCTGCAGAGGCTATCCCATAGGTGCTTGGGTTTTCTCATGACTCCAAATCACATAAAGAATCTATACCTGACAGCTAGTAGGCCTCAAATTGGAAAAGCGGAACACTTTACCAGCAGGAATATTTGATCACTCCTGGTTCAAAGGAAGAGTACCCTGGCCACCATGATTTTAGGCAAATGAGGGGCAAGTGAGCTTATTTTGGACACTTTCTTGGCCTTGCCTCTCATAGAAACCTCCAGCCACAGGGTATGATGAGTGTCTATATGGAAGAAGATGAGTGTCATGTGGGAGTGTTTTAGATTTAAGCGAAGAAAGAGAGAACTGAAATTACTGACATATGGGATCAAAAAGGCAATATAACAACAGATGCTACAGAAATAAAGAAGACAATTAGAAATTATTTTGAAAACCTATATTCCAATAAAATAGAAAATAGTGAAGACATTGATAAATTTCTTAAGTCATATGATTTGCACAAACTGAGTCAGAAGGATACACACAATTTAAACAGACCAATATCAATGGATAAAATAGAAGAAGCAATCAAAAGACTACCAACCAAGAAAAGTCCAGGTTCAGATGGGTATACAGCGGAGTTTTACAAGACCTTTAAAAAAGAATTAATACCAATAACTTTCAAGATATTTCAGGAAATAGAGAAAGAGGGAGCTCTGCCAAATTCATTCTATGAGGCCAAGAACACTCTGATTCCGAAACCAGACAAAGACACCTCAAAGAAAGAAAACTACAGACCAATATCTCTGATGAACCTAGATGCAAAAAACCTCAATTAAATTCTGGCGAATTGGATACAAAGGCAGATCAAAAAAATTGTGCATCATGATCAGGTAGGATTCATCCCTGAGATGCAAGGACGGTTCAATATACAGAAATCAATAAATGTTATTCACAACATAAATATACTTAAATATAAGAACCATATGATCATCTAGATAGATGCAGAAAAATCATTCGACAAAGTAGAGCATCCCTTTATGTTCAAAACATTAGAAAAACCAGGGATAACAGGAACTTACCTCGACACTGTAAAAGCTATCTATGCTAACCCTCAGGCTAGTATCATTCTGAATGGAGAAAAATTGAAGGCATTCCCTCTAAAATCTGGAACAAGACAGGGATGTCCTCTATCACCACTTTTATTCAATATAGTTTTCGAAACTGGCCAGAATAATTAGACAGACGAAAGAAATTAAAGGCATAAAAATAGAAAAAGAAGAACTTAAAATATCACTAATTGCAGATGACATTATTCTTTATATAGAAAACCCAAAAGGGTCTACAAAAAAAAACTACTAGAACTAATAAATGAATTCAGCAATGTGGCAGCATATAAAATCAACATGCATAAATCAAAAGCATTTCTGTATATCAGCGACAAAACTTCTGAAACAGAAATGAGGAAAAACACTCCATTCACATATCCTCAAAAAAAAAAAAAATCTTGGTAATCAACCTAACAAAAGAGGTGAAAGATTTATACAATGCAAACTACAGAACCCTAAAAAGAGAAGTAGAATAAGATCTTAGAAGATGGAAAATATACCCTGTTTATGCATAGGCAGAACTAACATCATCAAAATGGTGATATTACCAAAAGTTCTCTATAGGTTTAACGCAATGCCAATCAAAATCCCAAGGGCATTTCTTGTAGAAATAGAGAAAGCAATCATGAAATTCATATGGAAAAATAAAAGACCCAGAATAGCAAAAGCATTTCTAAGCAGGAAGTGTGAATCAGGCGGTATAGCGATACCAGATTTCAAACTATATTACAGAGCAATAGTAAAAAAAAAAAAAACAGCATGGTACTGGTACCAAAACAGGCAGGTGGACCAATGGTACAGAATGGAGGACACAGAGACAAATCCAAAAAGCTACAACTGTCTTATATTTGATAAAGGAGCTAAAAGCATGCAATGGAGAAAGGATAGCATCTTCAACAAATGGTGCTGGGAAAACTGGAAATCCATATGTAACAAAATGAAACTGAATCCCTTTCTCTCGCCATGGACAAAAGTTATATCAAAATGGATCAAGGAGCTTTATATCAAATCAGAGACATGGCGTCTGATAGAAGAAAAATTGGCTACGATCTACATACTGTGGTGTTGGGCTCCAAATTCCTCAAAAGGACACTCATAGCACAAGAGTTAATAACTAGAATCAACAAATGGGACTTACTCAAACTAAAAAGGTTTTTCGCAGCAAGAGAAACAATAAGAGAGGTAAATAGGGAGCCTACATCCTGGAAACAAATCTTTATTCCTCACACTTCAGATAGAGCCCTAATATCAAGAATATACAAAGAACTCAAAAAATTAGACAATAAGATAACAAATAACCCAATCAACAAATGGGCTAAGGATCTGAACAGACACTTCTCAGAGGAGGACATACAATCAATCAACAAGTACATGAAAAAATACTCACCATCTCCAGCAATCAGAGAAATGCAAATCAAAACCACCCTAAGATACCATCTCACTCCAGTAAGATTGGCAGTATTTATGAAGCCAAACAAACACAAGTGCTGGGGAGGATGTGGGGAAAGAGGTACACTTGTACATTACTGGTGGGACTGCAAATTGGTGTAGCCAATTTGGAAAGCAGTATGGAGATTTCTTGGAAAGCTGGGAATGGAACCACCATTTGACCCAGCTATTCCCTTTCTCATTCTATTCCCTAAAGACCTAAAAAGAGCATGCTACAGGAAAACTGCTACATCGATGTTCATAGCACCACAATTCACAATAGCAAGATGGTGGAACCAACCTAGATGCCCTTCAATAGATGAATGGATAAAAAAAAAGTGGCATTTATTCACAACGGAGTATTACTCTGCATTAAAAAATGACAAAATCATAGAATTTGCAGGGAAATGGATGGCATTAGAGGAGATTATGCTAAGTGAAGCTAGCCAAACCCTAGCAAACAAATGCCAAATGTCTTCTTTAATATAAGGAGAGTAACTAAGAACAGAGAAGGGACGAAAAGCATGAGAAGAAAATTAACATTTAACAGGGATGTGAGGTGGGAGGGAAAGTGAGAGAGAAGGGAAATTGCATGGAAATGGAAGGAGACCCTCAGGGTTATAAAAAATTACATACAAGAGGAAGTGAGGGGAAAGGGAAAAATAATACAAGGGGGAAAATTTATTAGAGTAGTGGGATTAGAGAGAGAAGAGTGGAGGAGAGGGCATGGGAGGGGGGATAGTAGAGGATAGGAAAGGCAGAAGAATACAACATACAGTAGTAAGGCAATATGTGAATCAATGGATGTGTAACTGATTTGATTCTGCAATCTGTATACAGGGTAAAAATAGGAGTTCATAACCCACTTGAATCAAAGTGTGAAATATGATACATCAAGAACTATGTAATGTTTTGAAGAATCATAAATAAAAATTAAAAAAAAAGAAAACTCACTTAGGTGAATGATGCACGCGAATCCTAATATTTCTACAGTAACTGACCCAGTTTAACATCAATGCAAGTAGATTCCTATGGGACATGACGTACATTTTGACATTCATTTTTATTCAACACTGGTACACTACTATTTCATCAGTTTATGCACATTATAGGATGTATATTTCATCCACAATTTAGCAAATTTATAGGCATTTGTTTCACTTTCAATCACTTCCTGCTTCAGAACACATGTATTCCTCCATATTTTTTGACTGGTCTTTTCATGAGACTTCTTACCAAACACAATATTTTCCATTTCCATTATCACTTTTGAAGCAAAACTCACACACACTTCATGATAAACAATAACCCTAAGATTACCATTAGATACATAACTGGTTGGAATGACTGATTTTATGTCAATTAATGATTTCTAATATACTTTCAGATATCAATTCAATCTATTATTAAAAGAGGAACCAGTTATATTATTTATTCACAGTAAGTTCTATTCATGCATTATCTCTATATTCATAGACTCAGGGTACACCACTTTGTACCCCCAATACTAATTTATATGTCTTCAAATATTGCTCCCAGTAATAGTGGAAGAAATAATCATGTCACATGATCTACATATATATTTTATCACAATAATTTTCTGGGCACAAATGCAAAGGTCACACTTATGATTGTACCAAATCCTAAATGGAAAGTGAACATGGATTACTAAAAACATCCATGTCCAGGTTGCCTAATGCTTTCAAATATCATTCCTATTGGTGACTACCTATTTTTTTGTTCCTAAGATTATGTATTCAATCTCAATCCTGTTGAAAATGTCTAATCCTATCACTCACATTATAATTGCCTGATTTTGTATTGTCTCTATTGATATCTTCTTTCTTATATTTTTTCCAGTTCATCATTGTGACTGACTCTTCACATGTGCTGACATTTACATTCACTCTATAACCAAAACCCTATTGCTAAAGAACATTTGGTCCAAATTTTATACTCACTCTTCTTCCTAAACCTACCGACTATCCTATTTTGAGTGGATGTTCTCTTCTACAATCAATCATCCAAGGTCCAAGGTCCTATGCCATGGATTATCGATTTATCTGAGACAATTTTGCAGAACGTAATTAAAAGCTAAATATCCCAAACAAGGGCCTAATCCCCTTGTGGACTTCAAATCTTACCTAGATTTCTGTTTTCATACTTATATTTCAGCTGTATATTCTTGTAAATATGGCAGTTTTCCAATACCATTATTCATCCAGCAGAATGATTACTAACCCAAATCGAACATGTTATTAACCCTAACCATACACTGTTCCCTCAATTTAACTTTACAGAAGAGCAGGTACAGAGTTCATCTTACAATACAGGAATTTAGGGTATCTTCCACCTGCTGAGAACCTTTGAGGTTCCATGTAGATTTGATCCCTGAAGAAGATGTAGGCAGCAATGAAGGACCTGAGAGAGCAAAAGTCATCTTCCATGGGAAACAACCTTTTAAGGATGAAGGGTTGTGTCTGAATAAGCCTTTCTCTTCTTAATGTAGAGAAGAAGGACCAAATCAGGCCTGTGTGGAGAGATGTTCCCGCAAACTGGTGCGGCCAATTTGGAAAGCAGTATGGAGATTCTGGGGAAGGCTGGGAATGGAACAACAATTTGACCCAGCTATTGCCCTTTTTGAACTATTCCCTTAAGACCTTAAAAGAGTGTACTACAGGGATACTGCCACATCGATATTCATAGCAGCACAATTCACAATTGCTACACTGTGGAACCAACACAGTTGTCCTTCAGTAGATGAATGGATAAAAAAAAATGTGGCTTCTATACACCCTGGAGTATTACGCAGCACTAAAAAATGACAAAATCATGGAATTTGCAGGAAAATGGATGGTACTAGAGCAGATTATGCTTAGTGACGCTAGTCAATCCTAAAAAACAAATACCAAATGTCTTCTTTGATATAAGGATTGCAACTAAGAACAGAGCAGGGAGGAAGAGCAGGAAGAAAAGATTAACATTAAACAAAGATATGAGGTGGGAGGGAAAGGGAGAGAAAAGGGAAATTGCATGGTAATGGAAGGAGACCCTCATTGTTACACAAAATTACATGTAAGAGGTTGTGAGGGGAATGGGAAAATAAACAAGGAGAGAAATGAATTAGAGTAGATGGGGTAGTGAGAGAAGATGGGAGGGGAGAGGAGGGGGGATAGTAGAGTATTGGAAAGGTAGCAGGATACAAAAGTAACTAATAGGGCATTATGTAAAAATGTGGATGTGTAACCGATGTGATTCTGCAATCTGTATTTGGGGTAAAAATGGGAGTTCATAACCCACTTGAATCTAATGTATGAAATATGATATGTGAAGAGATTTGTAATGTTTTGAACAACCAATAAAAGAAAAAAAGTAGCAATATATATGCCAATCGAAATTCATCATGAAATATATATAATCCACAGATGCAAAAATATTCATTTACTGAAAATGGATTTATGTATAATGTTATTCAACTTGGAAGCTCACCCATAGGTTGAATTTTCAGTTCCAATAGCGTTTAGGAGGAGTGATCTCTTCTCACAATTTGTATCTGCCAATTCAGCCACCTCACAAGTATATACGTGTGATACCAGATAGGGTTTTCTATGTGCATATAAAAATACATGCACCGTATAGGCTACAGAGAAAGGGAGACAGGAATTCACATATTTGTTAACTTTAAAAACACATGTAGAGTTATTTCAACAAAAAATTGACTAGATTTATAACTCCTACACTATATAATGCAAAAGGCAATTCCAACTACACACCATGCCTCCTCTGAACTGCTTGTATTTCTATTCTTTTTGGGTTATTTCTCACTATCATATTAAGATTATTAGTCAGAGTCCAGTAGGGTAGGGGTTAATGTCAGGGATTCAGTATTTCAAATGGAAAATTGGAAAATGACTCCAATGTGTATGTAAACATGTGCTACACAAAAATCTTCCCACTCACATCCAGAGAAGTGCCATGATATTACATTCGCCCCAAGTAAGACACAATAAGAGGAGAAAAGTGTGAAAATCTGTGATTATGTATCTGAATGGAATATGCTCGGGAGTTCACAACCTTGGAGGTGGTAGAGGAGCTTCCAAAAGTAAGGGACAGGGTAAACACTCCACCAACATGGAGCTCTGCTGGCCTATGACTTCTTGGGAAACTGCCTCTGAGGTTGGGCACTTGAAATATATGTTGTTGTCATGAGCTTTAGCTTCCTTTGTAGTGAGACCATCAAATCTGGGTCTGCATCTATGTGACCTGGAAGACATGGTTTCTTATATTCCAATGAACCTGAGGCAGCAGTGCTGAATTCTCTCTTTGTAGGTAAACTGTGGCCACAGGAAGCCAAGTGTCTCCTGGTGGGGACTGTGAAGACATTTGGTCATCCTTCACATTTTGTGGTGCTTCTTGCTGCTGCATTGGGAATATGGTTTTTGCTTCACAAAATACAAGGAGTTCAACTGGGACAGAGTGCTGGAGAGAGTTCTGTAACGTGTGTTGTGACTCATTTATTTGTTGGTTTTTCCTTTTTTTTTTTTTTTTGAGGAATGACCACCAGGCGATGAATTTCCCTCTTAAAACTGCTTTCATTGTGTCCCGTAGATTCCGATATGTTGTGTCTGTGTTTTCGTTTATCTCTAAGAATTTTTTGATTTCCACCTTTATGTCTTCTGTAACCCATTGATCATTCTGTAACATATCGTTCATTTTCCATGTGATGTAGGACTTTTTCTTCCTTCTTTTATCATTGATTTACAGTTTCATTCCATTATAGTCAGAAAAAATGCATGGTATTATCTCCACCCCTTTATATTTACTGAGGGTTGCCCTATGGCATAATATATGGTCTATTTTTGAGAAGGATCCATGTGCTGCTGAAAAAAAGTATATCCATTTGATGATGGTTGGTATATTCTATATATTTCAGTTAAGTCTAGGTTATTGATTGTGATATTGAATTCTATATTTTTTTAATTCAACTTTTGTTTGAAATATCTGTCCAATGGTGAGAGAGCTGTGTTGAAGTCACCGATAATTATTGTGTTGTTGTCTATTTGATTCCAGAACTTGAGGAGAATTTGTTTTATGAAGGTCGCAGCACCATTATTTGGTTCATAAATATTGATAATTTTTATGTCTTGTTGGTGAATGATTCCTTTTAAAGTTATATAATATCCATACTTATCCCTTTTGAATAACTTAGTCTTGAAGTCTATTTTATTCTATGTGAGGATGGCCACCCCTGGTTGCTTACGAGGACCGTGTGCATGGTATATTTTTTCCCAACCTTTCACCTTCAGCCTGTGTATGCCTTTTCCATTCAGATGTGTCTCCTGGAGGCAACATATTGTTGGATTTGTTTTTATAATCCAAGTTACCAGCCTATGTTGCCTTATTGGAGAGTTCAACCATTAAGGTTTAGAGTTACTATTTATATATGGTTTGTACTGCCAGCCATTTTGATTATTTATTTTTTTTTAATTTAGTTTGTTTCTCCATGATTAGCTTTTCCCCCATCCTCTGTTATTACTGAGGCACTTCCCAGTGATAGTTTTGGTTGTTGTTTTTCATTTCTTCCTCATGTAGTGTTTTGCTCAAGACACTTTGCAATGCTGGTTTTCTGGCTGCAAATTCTTTTAGCTTTTGTTAATTATGAAATATTTTTATTTTGTTGTTGTACCTGAAGCTTAATTTTGCTGGATACAGAATTATTGGTTGGCATCCATTGTCTTTCAGTATTTGAAATACATTGTTCAAGGATCTTCTTGCTTTCAGCGTCTGTGATGAAAAATCTGTTGTTAACCTTATTGGTTTACCCCTGAATGTCATCTGCCTCCTTTCTCATGTACCTTTTAATAATTTCTCTTTGGTCTGTTTATTGGATATTTTCGTAACAATGTGTCTTGGCATTGGTCTACTGTGATTTTGTGTGCTCGGTGTCCTGTATGCATCTACAATTTGTATATCTGTTTCCTTTTTTATTTCTGGAAAGTTTTCTAAAATTATTTCATTCAGCAGGTTACTCATTCCCTTGGTTTGAATCTCTGTACCTTCCTCTATCCAGATGACTCATAAGTTTGTTTTTTTATGTTATCCCATATCTCTTGGTTGTTTTTCTCATGATTTTTTACCAGTTTTTCGGAGTTGGCTAGACTCCTTTCAAGATGATATATTTTTTCTCCATTATTTGACGTTCTGGCTTCTACTTGCTCCACTCTGTTAGTGATACTCTCAATTGAGTTTTTAATTTGGTTTATAGTTTCCTTCATTTCTAGAATTATTGTTTGATTTCTTTTATAATCTCTATCTCCTGATAAAGACGCTTAACTTCTTCTTTTATCTGTTTATGTAATTCATTTTCAATGTGTTCTTTCACTGTTTGGAATTGCTGTCTCGTATCCTCTTTAAGGTTCCATTCCATCTGTCTAAGGTATTCCTTGAGTTCTTTATATGACCATTTTCCTGATGATTCTAGTTCCTCCTGATTATTTATGTTGTCCTTCATTGTTTGTACACATTTTCATCCTTGCTTTTTTATGCTGCTAATGTTACTTCTTGTTCTGTTTGACTGCTGAGTTACTGCTTACTCTTATAAATTTATTTGAAGCTTGGGAGGAAAGATAGTAGTAGGGATGGGAAGAAGTCACTAAAGAGAATGAGAGTAGGCAGGTAGAATTCAAGGAAGGGAGAATAAGAAAATTGAAAAGAAATGAAAAGACAAAAGAAAAAAAATAGAAAATAAAGAAAGAAATAAATTTTTTTAGAAATAATAATGATAATTATAAAAATGAAAATTAAAATTTAAAAGAATCATAAAATAATAAATTTTTAAAATTTTAAAAAATAAAAACATTAAAAAAAGTTAAAGAACAACAACAAAAAAATGAAAATGAAAGAAAAAGAAGAAAATAAAAAGAAAAAAATAATAATAATACATGCAGTAATAGAGTTCAATTAACTTCTCTTCCAGTAGGTGGAGCTGTGTGCATTGGGCCAAGCTTCTCCTCTCAATAGGTGGGAAGCAATCACTGTGCAGCAACTCTTTATCCCAGAATGGGCGGATCTCCAATCCGGAGTGTCTAGGGCCTTCTCTTTTGTTTCCTCAAGCCAGGCCCCCCAACCTGTGACGCTCACCACAATACTATGTAATGTTTTGAACAACCATTAATAAAAAGTTTTAAAAAAAGAAAACTAAATTCAGTGAATGATGCACGCGAATCCTAATATTTCTACAGTAACTGACTCAGTTTAACATCAATGCAAGTCGATTCCTATGGGACATGATATGTATTTTGCCGTTCATTTGTATTCAACACTGGTACACTACTATTTCATCAGTTTATGCACATCATTGGATATATATTTCATCCACAATTTAGCAAATTTAAAGGCATTTTTTTCACTTTCAATCACTTCCTGCTTCACAACTCATGTATTCCTCCATATTTCTTGACTGGTCTTTTCATGAGACTTCTTTCCAAACACATTATTTTCGATTTCCATAATCACTTTTGAAGCAAAACTCACACACACTTCATGATAAACAATAACCCTAAGATTACCATTAGATATATAACTGGTTGGAATGAATGATTGTATGCCAATATATTATATCTTATATATTTTCAGATATCAATTCAATCCATTATTTAAAGTGGAACCAGTTAGATTATTTATTCACTGTATATTCTATTCATCCATTATCTCTATATTCATTGACACAGGGTACACCACTTTGTACCCCCAATACTAATTTATATGTCTTCAAATATTGCTCCCAGAAATGGTGAAAAAAATACTCATATCACATGATCCACAGATACATTTTATCACAATAATTTTCTGGGCAGAAAATGCAAAGGTCACACTTATGATTGTACCAAAGCCTAAATGGAAAGTGAACATGGATTACTAAAAACATCCATGTCCACGTTGCCTACTGCTTTCAAATGTTATTCCTATTGGTAACTACATATTTTTTTTCTTCCTAAGATTATGCATGCAATCTTAACCATGTTGAAAATGTCTAATCCTATCACTCACTTTATAATTGCCTGATTTTGTAATGTCTCTATTGATATCTTTTTTCCTATATTTTCTCCAGTTCATCATTGTGACTGAGTCTTCACATGTGCTGACATTTACATTCACTCTATAACCGAAACCCTATTGCTAAAGAACATTTGTTCCAAATTTTATACTCACTCTTCTTCCTAAACCTACAGACTATCTTCCTAATCCTACTGACTCTCCCAATTTGAGTAAATGTTCTCTTCTACAATCAATCATCCAAAGTACAAGGTCCTTTGCAATTGTATATCGCATTATCTGAGACATCTCTGCAGAATGTAATTCGAAGCTAAGTATCCAAATCAAGGGCCTAATGCCCTTCTGTGCTACAAATCTTACATAGATTTCTGTTTTTGTACTTATATTTCACCTCTATAATCTTATAAATATTGCAGGTTACCAATAGCAGTAATCCTCCTGCAGAATGATTTATAACCCAAATCGAACAAGGTATTAACCCTAACCATACACTGATCCGTCAATCTAACTTTACAAAAGGGCAGGGTCAGAGTTCATCTTAAAATACAGGAATGTAGGGGATCTTCCACCTGCTGAGAACCTCAAAGGTCCATGCAGATTTGATCCCAGGGAAAGATGCAGGCAGCTATGAAGTACCTGAGAGAGCAAAAGTCACCTTCCATGGGAAACAACCTGGTAAGGATGAAGGGTAGCTTCTGAATAAGCCTCTCTCTTCTTAATGTAGAGAAGATGGACCAAACCAGTCCTGTGTGGTAAGCTGTTCCCGGATGCCTATGGTTGATATACCATTCTAACTTGTGAAAGTATCACAGGAAGTAGGGGCAACCTCCATCATAGGACCATTGGAAGAAACTGTTAGGACAAAGTGGTTGCCAAAGCAGTGACCTCATTAAGATATTGAAGGAAGTAACCTCACCTTACTTCTTTGGTGATGGAAGTCTCAGATCCGGGAAGCCAGGCACCAAGAGCCAGTCCCAGTCCCAGTCTCAGTGTTCTCACTTGTTTGGATTTACGAAGGACAGAGTCAGTCTTTCTTGGTACCTACTGATGTGAGGATGGCCAAATGTCAGGAAAGCTCTGAAGATGGGCCTTTCCTGAGAAACCAGGTAGTGGATCACCGCTGGCTCATGAAAACTTCACAGAGTTGGCCAAGGAGACCAGATCTGACACAGGACAGGCCATTTCAGCGGAACATAGTATGGCCCACCATTCAGAGGACACTCCCGATAGTTACAGACCTACTTAGGGGAAGGAGGTGCCTTTGTGGGTTTGGGTGTGGGTTTGAGGTTTTGTCTCATGTTCTAAGAATAGTTAGGAAAGGTGGTTTGTTTGGTTTGGAGTGAACTGTTTCTGGTAAGACGTTTCGCAAGGCGAGTGTTTCTTTTTCTGTGCATCCACTGTGTCCGTGGTTGTAGACATTAGAAAAGAGAATGCATCAATGGATGTGTCCTGTCTAGTAGAAAGCATTCCAGGATTTATCTTGTCCAGTGTATGAATGGACTGCGGCTTGACTTATGGATGGGCAACATCTACTATCTTCCTAAGTTCCTGTTTTCTTCCTGAAAACTGATCACTCTCAGAATAGGCTCACGATTTTGTTTCCATGATTTTTACCACCTCCAAGCTCTGTGCTTACCAATTGTTCTGTTGCCCTGAATGTGAGGAAGGTCTTTTCTTCAGGCCAAACCTTTGTGAAGCATGAAGAAAACAGTTTTCAAGTGGAAATGAAAGGGCATCACCTGTGGCTCTTTACTTAATTTCTTTGGAAAGGGATGTGTCTGAATCAGATTTTTGGCCCTGTGTGAGGTTATGTCTTAGATTCTCAGCACCTGAAGGATCTAAAAAAAAGATCCAATGTGTGCATCTAAAACAAAAATTGCCAAAAGAGCAGTCATTGTGAATGAAGTCTCTTGCCTACCTCTGTAAGGTTCCTGACCTTCATCAAGTGAGACTAGTGATCATTTGGGTCAAATGAGTTCCTCAAAACCCTGCAGAGGCTAGCCCATATGTGCTTGGTTTTTCTCATGACTCCAATTCACATAAAGAATCTAAACCCCACAGTCAATAGGCCTCAAATTTGAGAAGCAGTGCCGTATTAAAGAGTATTAGGGATTAACGTATTAGGGATTCTTTGGGTCAAATGAGTTCTTCAAAGTCCCGCAGAGGTTCTTGTGTTTTCTCATGACTCCAAATCACATAAATAATCTATACCTAAAAGTCAGTAGGCCTCAAATTGGAGAAATAGAGAAGTATTAACGGCAGGCTTATTTGATCACTCGTGGTTCACAGGAAGGGTGTCCAGGCCACCTTGAATATTGGCAAATGAGGGGCAAGGGAGTTTATTTTGGACACTGTCTTTGGCTGTGCCCCTCATGGAAAACTCCTGGCAAAGGTTATGATGAGTGACTATATGGAAGAAGATGAGGGCCATGTGGGAGAGTTTTGGTTTTAATTTTGGTCATTTGTGAGGCGGTTGGAAGAAATGACTTGGTCCACCAGGGCTTGAACTCTGGTGTGATTCCCCTTAGAGACTGGGTTTTGGAACTGACCTCAGAGAAGTATTGCCATGAATTTTGTTGGGATTTTAGGAGGCCACGCATGAGAGTCGCCCTTGGAAACTGAGATCTAGGCCCAGGGTGGCTTTCCTCAGATCACTGGGAATCTCAGCCAGGATATCACATGATTTTATTCTGAAAGACTTCTGTACCATAGTTGAGAGTCAAAACACACACGTACCTCACATTGTAGACCTCAATGGGCCTGGCTTCATGTGTCCATTTGGCCACTCTTTGGGAAGACTTGCCTGTGAGAGTTCTCCAGAGCATTCACTGAAATGAGCTTCCTCAACATTTAATGTTTTCTGAATGAATTGAAACCAACAGTGCCTCCAACTTCATCCTTGAAAAATGGCTAGAAAAATACCATAAAATTTTGGAAATTCATTGGAGAAGCTTTGTATGTCCTGTTGCTGATCATGAGGGTACCAGACAGTGCCTTGAATTACTGGGCTTCATGAAAATGGTGTAGAACAGAGATTTCAGTATGTTGGAGCCTGCTGAGTAGTGGGCTTAGAGGAGTGGTGGGCAGGTGTGTGAAAGAACATCAGTGGTAGGGCCATGAGGATCTACCATTGGATTCCAAATGGCTTTTGACTGACATGGTGCAGCCAGCAGACCCTTATATGTAAAGGCATCTTGTTATATGGAGAGGTTTCACGGCAATGTTCAGAATGAGGTTGATATGGACAAGGCGGCAATGGGACAAGATATGAGGGATAGAGCCTGGTTGGTGCATTCTCTCGCAGACTCTGACACACCACTCCTGACAGAACTCCCTCCAGCACTGTGTCCCAGTTGAGCTCCTTGTATTTTGTGACGCAAATACCAAACTCCCAGTGCTGCAGCAAAAATACCACAAAACGTTGAGGAGGAACAAATGGCTTCACAGTCCACAACGGGGAGACACTTTGTCTCCAGTGGTCACAGTTGACCTACAAAGAGAGGATTCTGCACTGCTTCCTCATGTTTATTGGAAAATAAGAAACCCTATTGCTAAAGAACTTTTGGTCCAAATCATATACTCACTCTTCTTCCTAAACGTACCGACTATCTTTCAAATCCTAATGACTATCCTTTTTTGAGTGGATGTTCTCTTCTACATTCAATCTTCCAAGGTTCAGGTCCTATGCCATTGTATATCAAATTTTCTGAGACATCTGTGCAGAACATAATTCAAAGCTAAGTATCCCAATCAAGGGCCCAATGCCCTTCTGGCCTTCAAATCATACCTAGATTTCTGTTTTCATTCTTATATATCACCTCTATATTTTTGTAAATATCGCAGGTTCCCAATAACATAATTCATCACAGAGAATATTTCCTAACCCAAATTGAACCTGTTATTAACCCTAAATATACACTCTTCCCTCAATCTCATTTTACTGAAAAGCAGGGACAGAGTTGTTCTTAGAATACAGGAAAGTACGGGACCTTCCACCTGCTGAGAACCTCAAAGGTCCATACAGAAATGATACCCAGAGAAGTTGTAGGCAGGTACGAAGGACCTGAGAGAGCAAAAGTCATATTCCATGGCAAGCAACCTGGTCAGGATGAAGCAATGTGTCTGAATCAGCTTTTCTCTTCTTATTGTAGAGAAGATGGATCAAACCAGCCTGTGTGGAGAGCTGTTCCTGGGTGCCTATGGATGATATATCATTCTAACTTGTGAAAGTGTCACAGAAAGTAGGGGAAGCCTCCATCTCATGGGACCCTTGGAAGCAACTCTTAGGACAATGTGGTTTCCAAGGCAGTGGCCTCATTCAGTTCCAAAGAAAGTGACATGCCTCATTTCCTTGGTGATTGAACTCTCTGAACTTGGTATCCAAGAAGCCAGGCACCAAGAGGCAGTCCAAATCCCAGTCCCAGTGTGCTCACTTGTTTGGATTTTCCAAGGACAGAGTCAGTCTTTCTCGGTAACTACTGCTGTGAGGATAGCCAAATGCCAGGAGAGTTCTGAAGAGGGACATTTCCTGAGAAAGCAGGTAGTGGCTCAACACTTTGTTCCTGACAACTTCACAGAGTTAGCCAAAGAAACCAGATCAGAGAGGTGGTTTGTTTGGTTTGTAGTGAACTGTTTCTAGTAGATTCTTTTACAAGGTGAGTGTTTCTATGTCTGTGTATCCCACTGTGTCCCTGGTTGTAGACATTAGAAAAGAGAATGCAACAATGGATGTGTCCTGTCTAGTAGAAAGCTTCCCAGCATTCATCCTGCCCAATTTATGAATGGAGTGTGCCTTGCCTTATGGATGGGCAACACCTACTACCTTCATAAGTCCCTGTTTTCTTCCTGAATTCTGGCCACTCTCCAGAATACACTCATGGTTTTCTGTCCAAGGTATGTACCTACTCCAAGGTCTGTTACATGACTATGTACTGGATAGCTGAAGGGAATGGCCAGCATATCAAAAAACTCAGATATCCGTGTGACCAGGAAAATCTCAGTGTATAAACCTGCTTTGGGCCTTTTCCTTACCTATTGTTCTTCTGCCCTGAATGTCAGGAAAGTCTTTGCCTCAGGCCAGCCCTTTGTAAAGCCTGAAGAAAACAGTTTTGAAATGGAAATGAATGGGCATCACCTGTGGCTCTTTGCTTAATTGCTTTGGAAAGGGATGTGTCTGGATCAGGCTCTTGGCCCTGTGTGAGGCTGTGGCTTAGATTTTCAGCACCTGATGGATCTAAAGAAAGATCCCATGTGAGCATCCAAAACCAAAATGGCAAAAAGTTTATTCATTGTTAATGAATTCTATTGCCTACCCCTTTTAGGTTCCTAAAATCCATCAATTGAGAATAGGGATCCTTTGGGTCAAGTGAGTTCTTCAAATCTCTGCAGAGGACCTTGGTTTTCTCATGACTCCAATTCACATAAAGAATCTAAACCCCACAGTCAGAAGGCCTCAAATTGGAGAAATGGAACAGTATTAAGGGCAGGCCTATTTGATCACTTCTGGTTAACAGGAAGGGTGTCCAGGCCACCCTGAATTTAGGCAAATGAGGTGCAAGGGAGATTATTTTGGACATTGTCTTGGCCTGCGACCCTCATGGAAAACTCCAGCCAGAGGTTATGATGAGTGTCTATATGGGAGAAGATGAGGGCCATGTGGGAGTGTTTTGGTTTTAATTGTTTTTATTTAAGTCGTGGTTGGAAGAGTTGACTGGATCCACCTGGGCTTGAACACTGGTGTGATTCCCCTAGAGACTGAGATCTGGAACTGACCTCCAAGAAGTATTGCTGTGTATTGTGTTGGGATTTTAGGAGGCCACGCATGAGATTCGCCCTTGGAAACTGAGATCTAGGCCCAGGGTGGCTTTCCACAGAGCACTGGGAATCTCAGGAATGATATTACATGATTTTATTCTTAAAGACGTGGCAGCCATTGTTGCAAGTCAAAACACACATGGACCCCACATTGTAGACCTCAATGGACCTGGCTTCATGTGACCTTTTGGCCTGTCTTTGGGAAGCCTTGCCTGTTAACGTTTTCTAGAGCTTTCTTTAAAATGAGCTTTTTCTCCATTTAATGGTTCCTGAGTGAATTGAATCCCACAGTGCCTCCAATGTCATCGTTGAAAAATGGCTAGATAAATACCATTAAATTTTTGAATTCCCATGACCAGGTCGCACTGGAGAAACTTTGTATGTCCTATTGATGATCATGAGTGTATCAGACAGTGCCTTGATTGACTGGTGTTCATGAAAATGGTGTAGAAGAGAGATGCCAGTAATTTGGAACCTGATGAGTAGTCGGCCTAGAGCAGTGGAGTGCAGGTGTGTGTTAAAACATCTGTGGTGGGGTCATTTGGATTTGCATTGGCTTCCAAATGGTTTGTGACTGACATAGTGTAGCCTCTAGATCCTTGTATGTAAAGGCATCTTGTTATATGGAGAGGATTCAGTGCAATGATTAGAATCAGATTGCTATGGTCAAGGGGGCAAGCTATGTGGGATAGAAGCCTGGTTGGTGCATTCTCTTGCAGACCCTTACCCACCACACATGACAGAACTCCCTCGAGCACTGTGTCCCAGTTGAACTCCTTGCATTTCGAGAAGCAAATACCAAACTCCCAGTGCAGCTACAAGAAACACCACAAAAGTGGAGGATGATTAAATGTCTTCACAGTCCACACTGGGAGACACTTAGCCCCCATTGGCAACAGTTTACCTACAAAGAGAGAATTCAGCACTGCTGCCTCATATCCATTGGAAAATATGAAACCATGTCCTCCAGGTCACATAGATGCAGACCCAGATTTGATGGTCTCAATAGAAAGGAAGCTAAAGCTCCTGAAAACAACATATATTTCAAGTGCCCAACCTCAGAAGCAGTTTCTCAAGAAATCTTTATGCCGGCAGAGCTCCATGTTTGTGGAGTTATTACCCTGTTCTTTGCTTTTGGAAACTCCTCTACCACCTTCAAGTTTGTGAACTCCTGAGCATTTTCCATTCCAGATGTGTATTCACAGATTTTCAAATTTTCTCTAATTGTGTCTTACTTGGGGTGAAGGTAATGTCAAGGCATTGTTCTGAATGAAAGTGGAAAGATTTTGGGGTAGCACATATTTGCATACACGTTGCATTCTTTTTTCAGTTTTCCATTGGAAATACTGAATCCCTGACTGTCAGGGGTAGAAGGAATTCTCCTTCAAAGAATAGCCTGACACTTACAAGAAACAACACCCAGGGAGACATCATCTCTTGGAGACATCATTTAGCCATCTGTGTCCCTGAGACATCCTGTGGCCATCTGTCTTCCTGAAATATCCTGAGGTTATCTCACCTTGTGTAGACATCCAGGAACTGCCGATAAGAGAGCTTTCCCATCTCCAGCATATAAAATCCCCTGTGTGAACAATGTATTTTGAAGGTTGATCAGAACTCCTGTCTTCCTGTCATCTCTCGTGTCTCTTGTACCTTCATTCCTCCCTATCTTGGTTCGCTGCCCACGTTGATGTGTCCTGCCAGCCGGGACATCTGGCGCCCACTGACTGGGGCTCGAGCCTTTGAGTCATAGGGAACCCCGTCCTCCTGGAAAACTTGGTCAAGCGGAGCTCACAATTGCCTCAGCAGACACCACCGAGAGACAGATCCAGGAGGAGAGTGGGGATGACCCATGGGGAGTAACCCACAATGGGTCAAGCAGCTTTGTCACATGATTTGTATTTGTAGGGCCTCAAGGATTCCTTCAAGACATGGGGGGCACGTGTTAAGAAAAAGGACTTAAAATTTTTCTTTTCATACATAGGGGAATTGTGTCTATGATTTCACCTTGAAGGGACCATTAATGGTAAAAGATGGCTTAGAGTAGGAGACTGTTTAAAAGATTATTTTGAATCCTTTGGACAGAAAAATTGCCTGTTCCCACCTTTTCTTACTGGAAATTAATTAATGAATTTCTTAAAATTTCACCCTTTGACAATGGTACCTTAAAACTTTTCAGGATTAGGAAAGAGACTATGCAAAAGACCTCTCGTCCCCCCTCGCATGCCCATCAGTTAGTATAGACATAGACCATTCTCAGTCTCCCCAGGATCCTGGAAACCTTCCTGGTCCCCCTCAAAATACCACCCTAATGAATAGGGCTCCATAGGTTACCAACCGCCTTTATCCAGTTTTAAATCCTGGAGACACATTGACCCCTGGGGAGAAGGCTAACTTGGAGAAGGAAGCAACTCCCTATGATACAGAAGACCTGCCACTGCTTAGGACCCAGCCACAGCCTATAGGACTTACACATCCACCTCCCTCCTATATCTCTCCTGCTTTTTGTGCTCTGGCCCTTCAGGGGCCAAATCCCCCCACCAGATATTTTTTCCCCAATTCCCTTGCCTAACCTGGCTCCCTTGGGAGAGTCTCTCCAACATAGACTGGAAGAGATCCAAGTTTAAAAAGAATTAAGATCCCTTGACTCTGAGCTTTATTCATTAGCCTTAGGCATGGAGTCAACACAAGCTGGCCCAAAGTGGTCTAATACAAAGGCTAAGCCGCTCCATTGGACTGTTCTCACTTTTCAGTCACCCTCAGTTAGATAGTTAAGCCTGCCCAGGTTGATGTCAAAGACTTAGACGAGGATCAAGAGGAGGAAGCGGGGGAAATGGATCAAGGAGTTCAGGACTCAGAGGATGAGGACTTCATCCCTAGGCAGGAAGGAACCCAGAGTGTCTACAAAACATTAAGCCTGCGTTTTCTTGAAAAAACTTAAAAAGTCTTGTGCTCACTATGGACCCATTGACCCTACACGTAGGCTTTATTAGAAAGCTACATGACACAATGTCTTACTCCCAATGATTGGAAATTTTTAGACCAAGCTACCCTCAATGCCGCAGACTTCCTCTTATGGAATGCAGATTTCAAAGAGCACTGTCAGGAAACTGCTCAGAAAAATTTAACTAAGCCCTCCTCTAATTCCTGGACTTATGTTAAGCTAGTGGGCAATGCGCCTTTTGACACTAAAACTTAACTGGCACGTTTCCCTGCTGTACTTTTGACACAGATTCAGATGGCTGGCTTACATGCTTGGAGACGCCTCCCTCAAAAGGCCTCTGCTACGACTTCCCTGGCAAAAATTCGACAAGGGCCCGACAAGCCTTATAGCGACTTTTTTCCCCGGCTTAACCTAGCTGCGGGATTCTTGCTTGGACCAAGTGAAAGCGAAAGCACCTTTGTAAAACATCTTGCCTTTGAAAATGCCAACCTGGCATGTCAGGATGTTCTTCGACCACATAAGAAAAAAGTGAAACTTTCTGACTTTATTGGACTCTGTGCAGGGTTGGGTGTAGCCCTTGCCATGGGTCTCACCCTCGGTGCCGCCTTTACCAAGGCCTTTCACAATCCTGGCTCACGTAGTTGCTTTACTTGTAAACAACCTGGCCATTTTGCACGTGAGTGTCTGACAGGCAAACAAAGCCTAAGAATAGTGTCTTTTCAAACTGAGGCTAAACTGCCCCCAGCTACCCTTTGCCCTAGATGAGGTAAAGGTCATCACTGGGCCAGTGAGTGTAGATCTAAGACAAATGCCCTCAGCAGCCTATCTCAAAATCCTTCTCCACAATTGCCTCATTCCAATTAGCCACCCCAGGCAGCGCAGGATTGGACCTTTTTGCCACCACCGATACAATATTAGACTCAATGCAAGGGCCCCAGATAATACCCACTGGAATTATGGGTCCCACTCCATCTCATATGTGTGCCCTTATTCTTGAAAGAGCCTCTACTACCTTACAAGGTGTTCAGGTCTTTCCTGGCATTAAAGATAATGATTTCACTGGAGAAATAAAAATACTGGCCACAGCTATTAATGGAGTTGCTGCCATCCCAGCAGGAACAAGACTTGCACAATTAATACTCCTTCCCTTGGATTCAGGAGGCACTTCCACCACTCAAACCTACCGAGGGGGACTACCTCCTTGGGCTCCTCTGATGTATATTGGGTTCAGCCCATTTCTCACAATAGACCCACCCTTATCTTACTTATTGAAGGAAAGGAATTCCAAGGAATTCTTGATACTGGAGCTGATGCCACAATTATTTCTCAAAAATATTGGCCAACAGGTTGGCCCCTCAACCCATCCTTGACAGACCTTAAAGGGATAGGACAGTCAAAAAATCCTCTGGTCAGCTCTAGGGCTCTTAGCTGGACTGATAAAGAGGGTAATATGGGAACTGTCACTCCTTTCTTTGTTCCTGACCTTCATCTTAACCTATACGTCCGAGATATTTTGAGTCAAATGTAAGTTATTCTTTCCAGTCCCAATTCCATGGTGACTCATCAAATGCTTCATATGAATTTTGTCCCTGGTACAGGCATGGGGAGACTGAGACAAGGACTGGTTGAGCCTATACAACCCTTACAAAAAACAAATACATATAGACTTTGGTATTTGGATTTTTAGTGTTGGTCCCTGACCCTCCTGTACCCCATGCAGATAAAATTATTTGGGAGACTCAGACTCCTGTGTCGGTGGATCAGTGGCCCCTTACCCAAGAAAAATTGGAGGCTGCCTCCATGTTAGTGCAGGAACAGCTGGCAGCTGGCTGTGTAGAGCCATCAAGCTCACCATAGAATAATTCTATTTTTGTTATCAAGAAAAAATCAGGCAAGTGGCGCCTTTTACAAGATTTGTGTGTCATTAATAAAGTTATATGCCTGATGGGAGCACTACAGCCAGGCATTCCCACACCAGTGGCTATTCCCAAAAACTATTGTAAAATGGTTGTTGACTTAAAAGATTGCTTTTTTACCATTGCTTTACATCCTGAGGATAGACCCTATTTTGCCTTTAGTCTCCCTCACATTAATTTTCAGGGCCTTATGCAGAGATTTCAATGGAAGGTTCTTCCCCAAGGTATGGCCAACAGCCCTAGTCTTAGCCCAAAATACGTTGCTCAAGCAGTAGACCCTGTGAGAGAGCAATGTTCACAAATTCATATTTTACATTAATTGGATGATTTGTCAATTGCTGCACCTAATATCCATGACGTTAATAATTGTTACCTGGACCTTTACAAAACCCTCACTACCTTGGGACTACAGATAGCTTCTGATAAGGTTCAAACACAGGACTGCTTTACCTATTTGGGCCTTAAACTTCAAGATACTCAGATTCAAATTCCTAAAATACAACTACGTGTGGACCATCTTCACACTCTTAATGATTTTCAAAAATTACTGGGGGATATTAAATGGCTAAGAACATATTTAAAATTACCCACGTGTGTACTTTTGTCCCTTAATTATATTTTGAGAGGTGATTCCCACCCCTCCTCCTCTCAAAAGCTTACACACGAGGCATTACAGGCATTAAACCAAGTCACAGAAGCCATTGCCCAACAGTTTGTTACACAAATTTCTTATAACCTTCCTCTTTTTCTGGTTATTTAACAAACTCCTCATAAACCCACAGGAATAATTTGGCAGCGAGATCCACATTTTAAAAATAAAGGCTGCCCCTTGCTTGGGTCCATTTACCCACCACATCCTCCAAGGTTATTACTGTTAATCTTGCTCAGGTAGCTTCTATTATTATTAAAGGTCATTTGATTCTCGACAACATTTTGGCAAAGAACCTCATAATAATTTAATTCCATATATGAAGGACCAAACCAAATTTTTAATACAGAAACGGGATGAATGGGGTATTTCCCTATCAGGCTTTTGGGGAACAATTGATAACCACCTCCCCAATGACCCCCTTTTACATTTTGTCCAGTTACATCCATTTATTTTTCCCAAAATTACTCAAAAGGCTCCCATTCCTCAAGCCCTTAATGTCTTTACAGACGGTTCCAGTAATGGCTGAGCGCTCTTTGTTGTCAATAACCAGCCTACCATCTTTGATACTATCTATCAGTCAGCACAGGTTGTGGAATTGTTTGCCATAACACAAGTTTTTATAATATTTTTTGATAATCCTGTTAATATTTATACAGACAGTGCCTACATTGCTCATTCTGTGCCCCTGCTGGACATTTCCCCCACCATTAAGGCTTCTTCCAATGTGGCCTTTCTTTTTCATCAGCTTCAGCAGCTAATTCAGGCCAGACAACACCCATTCTTCTTAGAACACATCAGGGCACACTCTGATCATCCCAGGCCTCTAACACAAGGTAATGCCCAAGCTGATTCAGCAACTCGTTCCATCTTTCCAATTTTTGTGGGCTTCATTCAAAAGGCCACAGAGTTACACAATCTTCACCATCTAAATTCCAAGAGCCTTCAATTACTTTGTAAAATTACCATGCAACAGGCACGAGAAATAGTAAAAGCATGCCCAGGTTGCACTGTCTCCCTCCCCATTCAACACATGAGAGTTAACCCCCGAGAATTACTGCCCAATCAGTTTTGGAAAATGGATGTTACTCATTTTCCTGAATTTGAAATTACCAAATATATACACGTTTCTATAGATACCTTCAGCGACTTTATTTTTGCATCACCACATTCAGGAGAGGCTACCAAATATGTTCTTTCTCCTCTTATTTCAGCCTTTTCCATAATGGGTAAACCAATACATATTAAAACAGATAATTATCCTGCATATACCTGTGCCAAGTTTAAATAGTTTTGTGCTACCTTGCAAATTCGTCATACTACTGGAATTCCATACAACCCTCAGGGCCAAGGCGTTGTGGAACGTGCCCACCTTACCTTATAGACTTGGATAACCCTCCATAAGGCTTCCGCCCTTGTATTTACCACTCCCAGGCATCGCCTTAACCATGCTTTACTTGCCCTTATTTTTCTTACCCTAGACAGTGAAGGCCATTCGGCCGCAGACAGAAACTGGCATCCCTTGTCCAATTCTGTTCGCCCACCTCTTATGTGGTGCAATTCCCTTACAAATAAATGGAAAGGTCCAGATCCTGTTCTCATCTGGGGACGAGGCTCAGCTTGTCTTTTGGACCAAGAGCAATCAGCCCCAAGATGGTTACCATAATGCCTGGTTAAACAGGTTAATGACTTACCTCAACACAGGGATGGAGGGCCTCCCCCTGAGGACAAATTTTGTTCTTTTTCAGATGCAGCCAACAATCTGTGTGGGGATCCTGATTTAGGCACTTCTGCTTAACAGGTTTGTACATGGAGGCCTTGGCCCTCCATGTTCCAACATCATGGTGTAAGTTTTTGGGCCCCCCTGTGAATGCAAGTGATGATCTTGGACTCAGGCTCCCACTAGTTGGACCGAGACTGCTGACTGCGTGACTAAGGTGGCTTACCTCCATGCCGAGGTTGACCATAAACTTGGAGGAGTTCATCAGCCTAAATGAGTATGTGTTAACAAGCCAAAGTTTATTCCCCCTAGTACAAGTAAAGCTCTCCAAAATTCTTCTGCAACCTGTTCGCATACCCAGGCGAGGCATGACTCTTGTTATGTGTCGCCCTCAATTTGTGTTAACAAGCAGGGAGAACAATTTTTTGAAGCCTCCCAAACTAAAACTCATGCAGCAGGGGGGACCACTATTCATTATACCTCCGTTCTATTTGACCAGGGAGTAGAAGGCAAATACACCAAGCTACAGTCAGCTGGTTGCCAAGGCCCTGTCGGTAAACCCTCCTGCTGGCCCATTAAGGCCCCTACAGGAGTCACTGATGGTGGAAGAACCACTGATGCTGTCAAACATCCTCACATAATCAAACTTTTGAAACCCCAAATCCCTGAGCTCACATATCATCCCTTAATGTTGCCTAAATCTCAGCTCCCAGGTTTAGATACCAATACATTAGATATTTTGGAAACTACCTTCTACTTGCTTAATAATTCCAACCACACCCTTGATGGTGATTGCTGGCTCTGCATGACAACAGGGGAATTATGACTATGGCAGTTCCTATTAATTCTATCATAGACAATGATAATACATGCCAACCCGGATTTCCTTTTTAAGTACAACTTATAGGCACTATTACATTATGTCTTTTAGGCGCGATGGAGAATAACACCTATGATATTGATGTTGGAGTTACTTTCTTTGAAAATTGCTCAACATACAAAATTATTCCTCACCCACCCCAACTCTTTGTCCTCCCAATGGCAGAGTTTTAATGGGTGGAGGAAACTTGGCCTTCCCCAGGCTTCCAGCGAATTGGACCGGTGGCTCTGTTCTTGCCTTATTACTCCCTGATATAACTATAGTCCCAGGAGACGAACCTCTACCCATTCCTAGCCTAGACACCTTAGTCAAAAGACACAGGCGGGCAATACAGGCCTTACCACTCATTGCCAGCTTTGGAATAACAGCTGCTGTGGGCACAGGTACACTGGCTTAGGCACAGCTATACACTCTTACCATCGCCTGTCTCAACAACTTATAAATGATGTACAAACTCTATCAGGAACCATTAAAGATCTGCAGGACCAAATAGACTCCCAGGCAGAAGTGTTCCTTCAAAAAGACGAGGCTTAGATTTGCTGACAGATAACCAGGGAGGTATTTGCTTGGGCTTAGGGGAACGATGCTGCTTTTATGCCAATAAATCAGGCATAGTATGCACTAAAATTAAGCACCTTCAATAAGATCTAGAAAGAGATGACGCGAACTATTTGAAAATCCCCTCTGGACTGGGCTTTATGGATTTCTACCCTACCTTCTTCCCCTATTAGGCCCTTTGTTGGGTTTACTTATAATTGGGTCCATAGGACCCTGCATTATAAACAGGCTGGTACAATTTATTAAAGAACAGATTAATATTTTGGCCTCTAATCCCATACAGGTCCATCATCGTCTGGAGATGGAAGACCGTGCTGCCAACATTTAAAAGGATGTTCTACCCTTCTCACAGGCTTATTTCTTAAGTTTACATCCCCACAGATCTCTCTTTCTTATATAAAAGTATGAGTAACAGCTCTGACCAACTATCTTCTGCCCTTGCCATAAGGGTTCGTCCCCCATGGGCCCCTCCACTTGGCGGAGGATGTACCCATGGAGTGAGGATGTTATCCCAGTTCATTATTGTGATTGACTCTTCACATGTGCTGACATTTATATTCAATCTCTATGCAAAAGCCTATTGCTAAAGAAATTTTGGTCCCACTCCTATACTCACTCTTGTTTCTAAACCTACCAACTATCATCCTAATCCTACTTACTATCCCTTTTTGACTGGATGTTCTCTTCAACATTCAATCATCGAAGATACAAGGTCCTATGCCATTGTATATCGATTCATCTGAGACGTCTGTGCAGAATATAATTCAAAACTAAGTATCCCACTCGAGCGCCTAATGCCTTACTGGGCTTCAAATCTTACCTAGATTTCTGTTGGTTCCAATACCATTATTCATCTCGCAGAAGGATTCCTAACCCAAATCAAACCTGTTATTAGCCCTAACCATACACTTTTCGCTCAATCTCACTTTACAGAAGAGCAGGTACAGAGTTGGTCTTACAATACAAGAATGTAGGGGATCTTCCACTTGCTGAGAACCTCAAAGGTCCATGCAGAAATGATCCCTCGATAAGATGTAGGCAGCTATGGAGGACCTAAGAGAGCAAAAATCATCTTCCATGGCAAAAACCCTGGTCAGGACGAAGGGATGTGTCTGAAACAGCCGCTTTCTTCTTAATATAGAGAAGATGGACCAAACCAGGCCTGTGTGGAGAGCTGTTCCCAGGTGCCTATGGTTGAAATACCATTCTTACTTTTGAAAGTGTCACAGGAAGTAGGGGCAGCCTCCATTTCATGGGACCCTATGAAACAACTGTTAGCACAAAGTGGTTGTCAAGGCAGTGACCTCTTTCAGTTTCTGAAGGAATTGACCTACCTAACTTCCTTGGTGTTTGAAATCTCTGAACTTGGGATCCAGGAAGCAAGGCATCCAGAGCCAGTCCCAGTCTCAGTCACATTGGGCTCACTTGTTTGGATTTACCAAAGATAGGGTCAGTCTTTCTTGGTACCTACTGATGTGAGGATGGCCAAATGCCAGGAGAGCTCTGAAGAGGGGCCTTTCCAGGGAAAGCAGATAGTTGCTCACCAATGGCTCCTGGCAACTTCACAGAGTTGGAAAAGGAGACAAGATCTGAGACCCTACAGTGCATTTCGGTGGAACAGAGTATTTCCCACCAGTCAGAGGACACTCCATATATTCACACACCTACTTGGGAGAAGGAGGTGCCGTTTGAGTATGGGTGTGAGTATGCGGTTTTGTCTCATGTTCTGAGAATAGATAGGAAAGTCGGTTTGTTTGGTTTGGAGTGGACTTTTTCTTGTTTGTCATTTGACAAGGCAAGTGTTTCTATATCTGTGTATCCTACTGTGTCCGTGGTTGTAGACATTAGAAAAGACAATGCATCAATGGATGTGTCCTGTCTAATAGAAAGCTCCCATCATTCATTCGGCCCAATTTATGAATGAACTGCAGCTTGCCTTATAGATGGGCAAAACCTATTATCTTCCCAAGTTCCAGTTGTCTTCCTGAATTCTGGAAACTCTCCAGAATAGGCTCATGGTTTTGTGTCCAAGATATAAACCACTTCCACACTCTGTGAAATGGCCATGTACTGAATAGCTGAAGGGACTGGGGGCATCTCAGAAAACTCAGATATCAGTGTGACCAGGAAAGTCTCAGAGGAGAAACCCTGCTTTGGGCCATTTGCTTGCCTATTGTACTGTTGCCCTTAATGTCAGGATGGTTTTTGCCTCAGGCCACACTTTGTGAAGCGTGAAGAAATTAATTTTCATATGGAAAAGAATGGGCATCACCTGTGGCTCTTTGCTTAATTGCTTTGGAAAGGGATGCGTCTGAATCAGCATCTTGGCCCTGTATGAGGCTGTGGCTTAAATTCTCAGCACCAGATGGATCTAAAGAAAGATCCCATGTGTGCATCCAAAAAAATGGCAAAAAGTTCAGTTTTTGTGGATGAAGTTTCTTGCCTTTCTCTCTTAGTTTCATGACCTTTATCAAGTGAGAATAGGGATCCTTTGGGTCAAATGAGTTCTTGAAAGCCATGCAGAGGTGCTTGGGTTTCCTCATGACTCCAAATCACATGAAGAGTCTATACCTGACAGGCAGTAGGCCTCAAATTGGAGAAGCAGAGCAGTATTACGAGCTGGCCTACTTGATCACTCCTGGTTCACAGGAAGGGTGTCCAGGCCACAATGACTTTAGGCAAATGAGGGGCAAGGGAGCTTTTTTTGAACACTGTCTTTGGATGTGCCCCTCATGGAAATATCCAGCCACAGTTTATGATGAGTGTATATATGGAAGAATATGAGGGCTATGTGGGAGTGTTTTGGTTTTAATTCTGGTCATTTGTGTGGCGGTTGGGAGATGACTGGGTCCACCGGGGTTTAAACTCTGGTGTGAATCCCCTTAGAGACTGTGTTGTGGAACTGACCTCAGAGAATTATTGCCATGAAATGTGTTGAGATTTTTGGAGGCCACACATGGGAGTCACCCTTGGAAACTGAGATCTAGACCAAGGGTGGCTTTCCACACAGCACAGGGAATCTCAGCAATGATATCATGTGATTTTATTCTGAAAGACTTGGCAGCCATAGTTGAGAGTCAAAACAAACATGGACCTCACATTGTAGACTTCAATGGGCCTGGCTTCATGTAACTTTTTGGCCACTCTTTGGGAAACCTTGCCTGTGAGAGTTCTCTAGAGCATTCATTGAAATGAGCTTCCTCACCATTTAACAGTACCTGAATGAATTGAAACCCAGAGTGCCTCCAAATTCATCCTTGAAAAATGGCTACATAAATACCATGACATTTTTGAAATTCCCATGACCAGGTGGCACTGGACAACCATGAATGTCCTGTTGCTGATTTGAGTGTACCAGACACTGCCTTGATTGACAGGGTTTCATGATAATGATGTAGAACAGAGATGTCAGTAAGTTGGAGCCTGCTGATTAGTGGTCGTAGAGAAGTGTTGTGCACGTGTGTGTTAAAAAATCTGTGGTGCAGTCATCTGGATCTGCCATTGGCTTTCAAATAGGTTGTGACTGACATGGAGCAGCCAGCAGAACCTTGTATGTAGAGGCATCTTGTTATATGAAGAAGTTTCAGGGCAATGTTCAGAATCAGGTTGCTATGGTCAAGGGGGCAAGCTATGTGGGATAGAAGCCAGATTGGTGTATTCTCCTGTAGACCCTGACCCACGACACGTGACAGAACTCCCTCCAGCAGTTTGTCCTAGTTGAACTTTTTGAATTTCGTGAAGCAAATACCAAACTCCCAGTGAGGCGGCAAGAAACACAACAAAAAGTGGAAGGTGACCAAATAGCTTCACACTCCACATGGGGAGACACTTAGCCCCCAGTGGCCACAATTATCTACAAAGAGAGAATTCAGCACTGCTGCCTAATGTTCATTGGAATATAAGAGACCATGTCCTCCAGGTCACATAGATGCAGACCCAGCTTTGATGGTCTCACTACAAAGGAAGCTAAAGCTCCTGACAACAAAATATATTTCAAGTGCCCAACCTCAGAGGCAGTTTCTGAAGAAGTCTTTAGGCCAGCAGAGCTCCATGATTGTGGAGTTTACACTGTCCCTTACTTTTGGAAACTGGTCTACCACCTTCAAAGTTCTAAACTCCTGAGCAATTTTCATTCCAGATATATATTCACAGAATTTATAACTCTTCTCCTCAAATTGTGTCTTACTTGGAGCGAAGGAAATGTCAAGGAATTGTTCTGGATGAGAGTGGAAGGATTTTTGTGTAGCACATGTTTGCATACACATTGGATTCATTTTCCAATTTTCCAATTGAAATACTGAATCCCTGACACTACCCCATACCCTACTAGACTCTGTGTACTAATCCTAATATGATGGAGAAAAATAACCCCCCAAAAATTGAAATACAAGCATTTCAAAAGAGGCCTGGTGTATATTTGGACTTGCCTTATGCACTGTATAGGGTAGGAGTTATAAATCTAGTCAATTTTTTGTTGAAATAGTTCTCCAGTTGTTTTTAAAGTTAACCAATATGTGAATTCCTGTCTCCCTTTCGCTGTAGCCTATTCAGCATATGTATTTTTATAAGCACATATACAATCCTACCTGGTACCACACGTACACTATTTTGTGGTTGCTGACTTGGCAGATACAAATTGTGAGAAGAGATCACTCCTCCTAAATGCTGATGGAACTGAAAATTCAACCTATGGGTGAGTTTCCTAGCAGAACAACATTATATATAAATCCATGTTCAGTAAAATGAATATTTTTGATCTGTGAATGATATATATTTCATGGTGAATTTCAATTGGCATATAGTGCTAATTTTTAATATCTGTATATATATATATATATATACTATCCAGATTTTTCAAAATATGAAATATATCTGTCTTATTATACATTTCCTAAATTCATTCATATTCATGTATGTGGATTTATAATTATCTTTTCACAAGATTATTCCCAGAAATATTCATCCACCTGAAATACATATTTGTTTCCTACTACTGAAAACTAACTTCAGTGAATGGTGTATACAAATCCTAATATTTCTTCAGTAACTGACCAAGTTTATCATCAATGCAAGTAGACTCCTATGGAACATGATGTGTATTTTGATGTTAATTTTTTTCAACACTGGTGAATTACAATTTCTTTAGTTTATGCACATCATTGGATATAGATTTCATCCACAAGTTTGCAAATTTATAGGCATTTGTTTCACTTTCAATCACTTTCTACTTCAGAACACATATATTTCTTCATGTTTCTTGACTGGTCTTTTCATGAGACTTCTTTCCAAACACATTATTTTTGATATCCATAAGTACTTTTGAAGCAAATCTCACACACCCTACATGATGAACCATAACTCTAATATTATGATTAGATGTATAACTGGTTAGAATGAATGATTGTATATCAATATATGATTTCTTATATATTTTCAGATATCAATTCAATCCATTATTTAAAGTGGAACCAGTTATATTATTTATACACAATATTGTCTATTCATGCATTATCTCTATATTCATAGACACAGGGTACACCTCTTTATACCCCCAATACTAATTTACATGTCTTCAAAATATTCCTCCTTGAAATGGTGGAAGAAATACTCATGTCACCTGACCTATGTATACATTTTATCACAGTAATATTCTGGACACAAAAAGCAAAGGTCACACTTATGATTGTACCAATGTAAAGGTTGGTCGAGCGTTGGAGTAAGAGACCACCAAGAGACTGTCACATGCAACAGCAAAGTGTTTATTGGGGGTCCAGCATGCTGTGGCTCCGAGCTCACTTGAATTTAGCAGAGAGCCCTGAGAACAGCTTAAGCAGAGCTTATATACTTTCCTTAGAGAGGGCAGGGAGTGAAATTTATTGATGGGTCATGGCAAGTGGGCGGTTTGTTTGCAAATGTGTGAGGGAGTACATTCTGCAGTTTGGCAATTGGGGACAGTACATTTGGGGAACAAGATAAGCAAACAGTTCTCAAGATTTCAACAGTGTTTTGTTAAGCATACAGAAAAACAGAAATTGACAAGGACCTATTTTATTATCCTTTCATTCCCCACTTCTTGTTCTGGTTACTTTTAATCATAAAAGTGATCATTGGGGGGTGTCACAATTCATGTCTGCTAGTCGGAAACATTGTTGTCTGATTACCATAAGTTTAACTTGTCCAATTTGAGCTTGGAGAAAACAAACTACACGGTTGAGCATACAGGGCCCTACAGTTAGCAATAATATGAAGATTATTAAAGGACCGGCCAAGGCTGATAAAAGTGTAGTTACCCACGGGGACTCTGTGTACCAAGACTCAAACCACCCTTTTTGGGCCTCTGTCTCTCGTTGACACTCTTCAAGGCGTTTTTTTTTAATTTACTCATAGATTCTTTTACAACTCCAGTATCGTCAGCATAAAAACAATATTCTTCCCTCAATGCAGCACAAAGGCCCCTTCTCTCATGAAGAGAAGGTCCAAATGTCGCCTGTTCTGTAAAACTACTTCAGAGAGCGAGGTTAAAGATTCCTGTAAAGCTGTGATGGAGGTTTTTAATATCTTTAAGTTTTGGTCTATTGGTACTTGTCATTGGGTTATTTGTTGTGTCCCATGGACTAGGGCAGTGGTTCCTGTGCCCACCCCTGCAGCAACTCCTATTCCGAATAGGATGGCTAAAGTGAGGAATACAGCTTCCCAGCGGAACCGAGTTTTTTGCCCCCCTATTTGATTTTTAAATGAGCCTGTTTAATGATAGAGCACTCTGGGAATCATCTGCACCATTACATAATTAATCACATCTGTTGACCATTTTATGAACCCATTAACAATGTTTAAGTATATAGAATTACACTTTTGTAGGGACAGACAAGGCAAGGCACCTAAGATAGCACCGAAGCTAGGGAAACAATCCTATTTGGTTGCAAACGGATTTAGAGGGCATTGCTTCTGTTGTAATCAATTAATCCGCTGAACCCCAAGTTTAGGTAGTTTCAGAATTTTGTACCCAACATGTAGGTAAAGTGGCTCAGAAGTTCACAGTCTGCAGAAGTTCACAAAAAGCTGTTTTTGTTTCTGTTTTATTTCCTCTGTTCTATGCAAGTTTAGTTTTTAAGGACACTTGGGAGGGGGAGAGATTTTGTCTTCTCTTTTTTTTCTCCCTGCCAGCTATTACCATGGAGCCCAGTTGGTAACTTCTTTATCTTAGAAATGTAGCCATCTCTCTGAAGCCCCAGCTCACGGCCAGAGGCCTTGTTCACATATTTTGTGAAAAACTAGTAAAGGGGTGTCTAGCATAGCAGAGCTGATTTTTCCAGCCCATGGTACGTAGAGCAGGGCAACAAGAAAAGAGGAAGTTTATCTACATTGAACTCCTTCATTGGGACTCTTTTGCTAAAAGTCCTAAATTCAGCCATGGTGAAGACTTCTGGAGAAGGTCAGTTAAGAATTTTCTGTGGTCCTGGTACAGAGGGGGAAGACGTGAAAGGCGGGTGGTGAGAGCAGCTCCGTGGATCTGAGAATGAGGAAGAAGAGATGTAAAAGAATAATGGGAAAGGGCTTTGGGATTTTCCTAGCATCAAAAAGTTGAGCAGTAGAACAGATAGACCAGAGGGGAAGATGGGAGTGAGTATCTCAAAAAGCCTGTGAGGGACTTCAAATTCTTAGTAACCTGTTTTCAGTGTTGACAAAGCAACTTTAAAGGCCATTTTCATTACATCTTGGATAGGGGTCTGAGGGCTCTCCTCTGCCTGTTTGAGCTTTGGGTTAGCTGGTAAAAGGACCTGTTGGGACCCGGTGCGGACACTGACAGGAGAAGAGAGGAGTGAGTGGGAAGAGGGGTATCTCAGTACCTGCTACCTCAGCAAGGGGGCAATTGTCTGAGAACCAGCGGTGGTTTGGGTATTTGATCTAGTAATTGGAGAGGAGAAATCAGGTTGCTGAGGTGGGATTGACAGCAGAGCATCTGGAGTAGATGGCAGAGGGTGAGGATCTATTGGAGATGTATAGTTCAGGATTTGAGTGAAGGAGGAAAAAGGCCTCCACATAGGGGAATTTCCTTCCACGCTATTGAGCACTTGCCGCAGTTAAACAGGTCACACAGAATTTGAGGTTATAGAGACCCCCCTGGGGGCCATCGGTTTTGGTTGTTAATTGGTAATATGGCCAATGCTGTGTACTGAATTTGATGAAAAGTTTGGGTTCCTCTAGGCAGCCCCTATATGCTCACATCCCTATGACTCACAGAAGAAGTCGGCTTTTTCCTCACACAGCCTTGGCTTTTGTGGCTTTGATAACTGCCGGGTAAACATAGTAATCTAGGCTAGCCAACCTGCATCTGGCTCGCGTTTTCCTTCACCCACAATAGCAAAACTCACACACTCTTCCTGATAAACCATAACCCTAATATTACCATTAGATGTTTAACTCGTTGGAATGAATGTATGTATATCAATATAAGATTTCCTGTATATTTTCAGATATCAATTAAATCCATTATTTAAAATTGGAACTAGTTATATTATTTATTCACATTATGATTTATTAATGCATTATCTCTGTATTCATAGATACAGGGTAAACTTATTTGTATCCCGAATACTCATTTATAAGTCTTCAAAATATTGCTCTGAGAACTGGTGGAAGAAAAACTCATGTCACCTTATCTACAAATATATTTTATCACAGTAATATTCTGGACACAAAAACCAAAGGTCACACTTATGCTTCTACCAAAATCTAAATGGAAAGTGAGCAGGGATTACTAAAAACATCCACGTTCAGTTTGCCTAATGCTCTCTAATGTCAATCCTATTGGTAATTACATATTTGTTTCTTCCTAAGATTATATATTCTCTCAAGCATGTTGAAATTGTCTAATCCAATCACTCACTTTATACTTTGCCTGATTTCCTAATGTCTCTATTGATATCTGCTTTCCTACATATTTTCACCAGTTCATCATTGTGACTGACTCTTCACATGTGCTGACATTTACAGTCATTCTCTACAAGAAACCCTATTTCTAAAGAACTTTTGGTACAAATCCTATACTCACTCTTCTTTCAAAATATACCGATTACCTTCCTAATCCTGCCGACTCTTCCTCTTTCAGTACATTCAATCATCCAAGGTAAATGGTCCTATACCATTGTATGTCGATTTATCTGAGACAACTGTGCAGAAAGTAATTCAAAGCTAAGTATCCCCATCAAGGGCCCAATGCCCTTCTGGGCTTCAAATCGTACCTAGATTTCTGTTTTCATACGTATATTTCTCCTCTATATTCTTATAAATATCGCAGGTTCCCTATACCATTATTAATCCAGCAGATTGATTCCTAATCCAAATTGAACATGTTATTAATACTAACCATACACTGTTTCCTCAATCTAACTTTACAAAAGAGCAGGGACAGAGTTGGTCTTAAAATACAGAAATGTAGGGGATCTTCCACCTGCTGAGAACCTCATAGGTCCATGCAGAAATGATCCCTGGAGAAGATGTATTCAGCTATGAAGGACCTGAGAGGGCAAAAGTCATCATCCATGGCAAGCAACTTGATGTGGATTGTCTGAATGAGGCACTCTCTTCTCAATGTAGAGAAGGTGGACCAATCCAGGCCTGTGTTGAGAGCTCTTACAGGGTGCCTATGGTTGATATACCATTCTAACTTGTAAAAGTGTCACAGGAAATAGGGGCAGCCTCCATCGCATGGGACTCTTGGAAGCAACTGTTAGGACATATGGTTACCAAAGCAGTGATCTCATTCAGTTCCTGAAAGAAGTGACCTCACCTCATTTTCTTGTTGATTTAACTCTCTGAACATGGGATCCAGGAAGCCAGGCATCCAGAGCCAGTCCCAGTCCCAGTTTCAGTGTGCTCACTTGATTGGAATTAACAAGGATAGGGTCAGTCATTTTTGGTACCTTCTAATGTGAGGATCGGCAAATGCCATGAAGGTCTGAAGAGGGGCCTGTCCTGAAAAAGATGGTAGTGGCTCAGCACTGGCTACTGACAACTTCGGAGACTTGCCCAAAAAACCAGATCTGAGACAGGACAGGACATTTCAGGGAAAGTCTGTCAGTCAGAGGACACTCCAGTTAGTCACATACCTACTTGCTGGAAGGAGGTGCCTTTGTGGGTGTGGGTGTGTGTTTGTGGTTATGTCTCATGGTCTGAGAATAGGTAGGAAAGGCGGTTTGTTTGGTTTGGACTAGACTGCTTCTAGAATGTCATTTGACAAGGGGAGTGTTTCTATATCTGTGTATCACACTGTGTCTGTGGATGCAGACATTAAAAAAGAGAATGCATCAATGATTGTTTCCTGTCTAGTAGACAGCTTTCCAGCGTTCATCCTGCCCAATTTATGAATAGAGTGTGACTAGCCTTATTGATGTGCATCACCTGCTACCTTCCTAAGTTCCTGTTTTCTTCCTGAATTCTGGCCACTCTGCTTTAGGCCTTTTGCTTACCTAATGTTCTGTTGCCCTGAATGTCAGGAAGGTCTTTGTCTCAGGCCACCCTTTTTTGAATCCTGAAGAAAACAGTTTTCAAATGGAAATGAATAGGCATCACCTGTGTTTCTTTGATTAAATGCTTTGGAAAAGGATGTGTCTCAATCAGCCTCTTCACCCTGTGTGAGGCTGTGGCTTAGATTCTCAGCACCTAATTTATCTAAAGAAAGATCCCATATGTGCATCCAAAACCACAATGGCAAAAAGATCAGTCATTGTGGATGAAGTCTCTTGCCTTCCTCTGTTAGGTTCCTGACCTCTATCAAGTGAGAATAGGGATCCTTTGGGTCAAATGAGTTCTTCAAAGCCATGCAGAAGTTCTTGGGTTTTCTCATTACTCCAAATCGCATAAAGAATTTATACCTGACAGTCAGTAGGCTTCAAATTGGACAAGCAGAGCAGTATTAATGGCAGGCCTATTTGATCACTCCTGGTTCACCGGAAGTGTGTCCAGGCCACTCTGACTTTAGGCAAATAAGTGGCAAGGGAGCATATTTTTGACACTGTCTTGAGCTGTGTCCCTCATGGAAACCACCAACCGGAGTTTATGATGAGTGCCTATATGGAAGAAGATGAGGGCCATGTGGGAGTGTTTTGGTTTTAATTTTGGTTATTTGTGTGACAGTTGGAAGAGATGACTGGGTCCACCTTGGCTTGAACTCTGGTGTGATTTCCCTTAGATACTGAGTTCAGGAAATGACATCAAAGAAATATTGCCATGAACTGTTTTGGGATTTTCGGAGGCCACGGATAAGAGTTGCCCTTGGAAACTGATCTAGGGCCAGGTTTGCTTTCCACAGAGCACTAGGAATTTCAGCTAGGATATCACATGATTTTATTCTGAAAAACTTGACAGCCAGAGTTGAGAGGCAAAACACACATGGACCTCACATTGTAAACCTCAATGGGCATGGCTTCATGTGACATTTTGGCCACTCTTTGGGAAGTCTTGCCTGTGATAATTCTCCACAGCTTTCTATGAAATGAGCTTCCTCACCATTTAATGTTTCCTGATAAATACCATGAAATTTTTGAAATTCCCATGAACACGTGGCACTGGAGAATCTTTGGATGTCCTGTTTCTGATCATGAGTGTACCACACAGTGCCTTGATTGACTGGGTTCCATGAAAATGGTGTAGAACAGAGATGCCAGTAACTTGGTGCCTTCTGAGTAGTGGGCCTAGAGGAGTGGTGGGCAGGAGTGTGATAAAATATCTGCGGTGGGGCCATGTGGATCTGCCATTGTCTTCAAAATGGCTTGTGACTGACATGGTGCAGCCAACAGACCCTTATAAGTAAAGGCATTTTGTTATATGGAGAGGTTTCAGGGCAATGTTCAGAATCAGGTTGCTATAGTCAAGGGGGCAAGCTATATAGGATAGAAGCCTAGTTGGTGCATTCTCTTGCTGACCCTGTTTCACCACACGTGACAGAACTCCCTCCAGCACTGTGTCCCAGTTGAATTCCTTGTATTTCGTGAAGCAAATACCAAACTCCCAGTGCAGCTGCAAGAAACACCAGGAAAAATGGAGGATGACCAAATGACTTCACAGTCCACAGGGGGGGAGACACTTAGTCCCCAATGGCCACAGTTGACCTAAAAAGATAGAATTCAGCACTGCTGCCTCATGGTCATTGGAAAATAAGAAACCACTTCCTCCAGGTCACATAGATGCAGACCCAGCTTTGATGGTCTCACTACAAAGGAAGCTAAAGCTCCTGACAACAACATATATTTCATGTGTCCAAACTCAGAGGCTGTTTCTCAATAAGTCTTTATTCCACCAGAGCTCCATGTTTGTGGCGTGTTTACCCTGTCCCTTACTTTTGGAATCTCCTCTACCACCTCCAAGTTTGTAAACTCCGAGCATGTTCCATTCCAGATATATAATCACGGATTTTCAAACTCTTCTCTTCTAATTGTGTCATACTTGGGGTAATGGTTATGTCAAGACTTTGTTCTGGATGAGTGTGGAGGATTTTTTGTAGCACATATTTGCCTACTCATTGAATTCTTTTTCTAATTTTCCTTTGGAAGTACTTTATCCCTGACACTACCCCAAACCCTACTAGACTCTGACTACTAATCCTAATATGATGGAGAAAAATAACCCAAACAGATTGGAAATGCAAGCAGTTCAGAAGAGGCATGGTGTACAGTTGGAATTGCCTTTTGCATGATAAAGTGTAGCTGTTGTAAAACTTGTCAATTTTTGGTTGAAATAGTTCTCCATGTGTTTTTAATTTAACAAATAAAAAAAATCCTGTCTCCCTTTCTCTGTAGCCTATTCAGCACATGTAATTTCATCTGCACATATAGATTCCTACCTGGTATCACATGTACATTCTTTTGAGATGGCTGATTTGGCAGATACAAATTGTTAGCAGAGATCACTCCTACTAAACGCTGTTGGAACTGAAAATTCAAACCATTCGTGAATTTCCTAGTTGAACAACATTATACATAAATCATGTTGAGTAAAATAAATATATTTGGACCTGTGGATGATATATATTTCACAACAAATTTCGATTGTCATATATATTGCTACTTTTTAATGTCTGTGTGTTATATGTATATCCAAATATATGTGGATGATATATATTTCACAACAAATTTTGATTGTCATATGTATTGCTACTTTTTAATGTCTCTGTGTTATATGTATATATATATACATATATACACACACACACACTCCAGATTTTTCAAAATATGAAATATATGTGTCTTACTGTACACTCTATAAATTCATTGATGCTCATGTATGTGGATTTATAATCAATATTTCACAAGATTATTCTCAAAAATATTCATCAACCCGAAATACATATTGTTTCCTAGTACTGACAACTAACTTCAGTGAATGGTGCATACAAATCCTAATATTTCTACAGTAACTCATCCTGTTTAACATCAATGCAAGTAGATTCCTATGGGATATGATGTGACTTTTGACATTCATTTTTATTTAACACTGGTACTTTACAATTTCTTCAGTTTATGCACATCATAGGATATATATTTCATCCACAAGTTCGCAAATTATAGGCATTTGTTTCACTTTCAATCACTTCCTGTTTTAGAACACATGTATTCCTCCAGGGTTCTTGATGGGTCTTTCAGTGAGACTTCTTTCCAAACACTTTATTTTCGATTTCCATAATCACTTTTGAAGCAAAACTCACACACCCTTCATGATAATCCATAACCCTAATGTTAACATTAGATGTACAACTGGTTGAAATGAATGAATGTATATCAATATAAGATTTCGTATATATTTTCAGATATTAATTCAATCCATTATTTAAAGTGGAATCAGTTATATTATTTATTCACAGTATCGTCTATTCATGCATTATCTCTATATTCATAGACACAGGATACACCTCATTGAACTCCAGTACTAATTAATACATCTTCAACATATTGCTCCCAGAAATGGTGGAAGAAATACCCATGTCACCTGATCTACATATACATTTTATCACAGTAATATTCAGGACACAAAAAACACAAACGTCACACTTATGATTGTACCAAACCTAAACAGAAATTGAACATGGATTACTAAAAACATCCATGTCCAGGTTGCCTAATGTGCTCAAATGAAAATCCTATTGGTGACTACATATTTGTTTCTTCCAAAGATTATATAATCAAACTCAACCCTTTTGAAAAAGTCTAATCCTGTCACTCACTTTATACTTTGCCTGATTTTGTAATGTCTCAATTGATATCTTCTTTCCTAGATATTTTCCCCAGTTCATCATTGTGACTGAATCTTCACATGTGGTGACACTTACATTCACCCTCTAACCGAAACCCTATTGCTAAAGAACATTTGTTCCAAATCTATTATTCCCTCCTTCCTAAACCTACCGAATATCTTCCTAATCCTAACTTCTATCACTTTTTGACTGGATGTTCTCTTCTACACTCCATCATCCCAGGTACAAGATACTATGCCATTGTATATCGATTTATCTGAGACATCTGTGCAGAAAGTAATTCAAAGCTAAGTATACCAATCAAGGGCCCAATGACCTTCTGGGCTTCAAATCTTACTTAGATTTCTGTTTTCATAATTATATTTCACCTATATATTGTTGTAAATATTGCAGGATCCCAATACCTTTATTCATCCTGTAGAATGATTCCTAACTGAAATTGAATCTGTTATTAACCCTAAGCATACACTGTTCCCTCAATCTTACATTACAGAAGAGCAGGGACAGAGTTGGTCTTAAAATACAGGAATGTAGGGGATCTTTAACCTGCTAATAACCACAAAGGTCCTTGCAGAAATGATCCCTGGAGAAGATATAGGCAGCAATGAAGGACCTGAGAGAGCAAAAGTCATCTACCATGGAAAGCAACCTGGTCAGGATGAAGGGTTGTGTCTGAATCATCCTCTCTGATCTTAATGTAGAGAAGATGGACCAAAGCAGGCAATTATGGAGAGCTGTTCCTGGGTGTCTATGTTTGATTTATCATTCTAACATGTGAAAGTGTCACAGAGAGTAGGGGAAGCCTCCATCTCATGGGACCCTTGGAAGCAACTGTTAGGACAAACTGGTTGCCAAGGCAGTGACCTCATTCAGTTCAGGAAGGAAGTGACCTCACCTCACTTCCTTGGTGATGGAATTCTGTGAACTTGGGATTCGGGAAGCCAGGCACCCAAAAGCAGTCCCAATCCAAGTCCCATTGGTCTCACTTGTTTGGATTTACCGAGGACAGGGTCAGTCTTTTTTGGTACCTACTGATGTGAGGATGGCCAAATGCCAGGAAAGCTCTGAAGAGGGTCCTTTTCTGAGAAAGCAGGTAGTGGCTCAGCGCTTGCTTCTGACAATTTCAGAGAGGTGGCCAAAGAGACCAGATCTGAGATAGGACAGGCCATTTCTGGTGAACATAGCATGGTCCACCACTCAGAGGAAACTCCGGATAGTCACAGACCTACTTGGGGGAAGGAGGTGTCTTTGTGGGTGTGGGTGTGGGTTTGTGGTTTTGTCTCATATTCTGAGAATAGGTAGAAAAGGCGGTTTACTTGGTTTGGAGTGAACAGCTTTTACTAAGTCATTTGACAAGGCGAGTGTTTCTATGTCTGTGTAACCCACTGTGTCCGTGGTTGTAGATATTAGAAAAGAGGATGCATCATTGGATGTGTCCTGTCTAGTAGAAAGCTTCCCAGCATTCATCTTGCCCAACTTATGAATGAACTGAGGCTTGCCTTATCGATGGGCAACACCTGCTATCTTCCTAAGTTCCTGTTTTCTTTCTGAATTCTGGCCACTCTGTAGAATAGGCTCATGGTTTTGTGTCCAAGGTATGTACCACCTCCAATCTCTGTGACATGGCCATGTACTGAATAGCTTAAAGGAATGGCGACCATGTCAGAAAACTCAGATATCAGTGTGACCATGAAAGTCTCAGTGGAAAAACCCTGCTTTGGGCCTTTAGATTACCTATTGTTCAGCTGCCCTGAAAGTTGAGAGAAACAAAAACCATGAGTACTGAATAAATGTTGCAGCAGTTGGAACATGTCGCTGTATTGAGGTTCCCTCACCAGACTTTAGTTTCCCCAGTTATCTGGACTGTCAACGTAACCTTTTAATTTTAGTGTTACAGTTGTCCTTCCCCATTAGATACAGTGTAATAATTTCATGTCATCTGATCTTGCAAAATCCTTTTACTAGTATGACCTTTGTGTCTAATAGAGAAATCTTCACTTCTGTTACTCAGGGCTGGATAATCGTACTAGCAGACACGAAGACTACCTGTTTAGGTTAGGAATATAAGTAGGTCTTAACCTAAAAAATCTGCCTCTGGCAGCTCCTCTTGATAGTCTCTTTTTATAGTTATCAGGCATTCCTGTCTGAGAATCCTTCTTTTAGTTTCCAGTCTTACTTATTTTGGGAGGCTAACATAAATTGTATACCTTAAAATTTTATTATTATTATTATTATTATTATTATTATTATTATTATTATTATTATTATTATGATTATTATTAATTAAAATGCCCAGGAATGGCTGTATTTTCGTTTTAACTGTCTTTGCTAACTGTTTAAGATGAAACAGTCAAACTGACTTCTGTTTCTATCTATTTTTCACAGTCAGCTGAGCTTTTATGGGAGTCAATTCTGGGGAAACTTGAGAGCAGCTTCTCAGTTCTGATAGTGCCATTTTAGTTAGGTGGGTCCAGGTCTTGCTTGACCATGTGGTTTCCCTCAGAAGCATAAGAATGTCTCCCTTCTCTGAAAACTCTCCTCTTCATGCCAAATGCACTCATTGGCTTTATGTTCTCCAGTGGTCTCATTATTTTTCCTGATCTGGAGGTTATTTGGCCCAGAGTTGCAAAGCTCTTTAGAGAAGTCCCCTGTTCCGTGGATTCAGACTGACTCAGAGGGCAAGAGCCAAATATTGGTTTTCTTGGCCCTTTTCATTTAACTTTAATTAAATCCTAATCTGAAACATCCAGCAAATAAATTTTAACAGCCTTATATTACAAGTACTGGGATTTAATGTCTATAACTTTATAATTATTTATCTTTTAATTAATTGGGATCTGTATTATTCTGTCTTATAGGTGATGACTTATTATCTTAAATTAACCCATGTTGTGTTCTTAAAGCAACACTTCTGTAAAACACTAACAGGGAATCTTTAGATCACTTATAAGGAAATTACAAAATAAAAATTTTTAACAAGAGTAAAAATACTTAGTTCGTGTAACAGCTACCCTAAATTTTTTGGCTGAGTTATACACTATATCCCCTGTTTAAATCCTAGTAATCTTGACACAAATCAAAAACCAAAGAAACTTTTGAACATAACTTTAAATGAAATAAAATCTGACCTACTGCTTTCGTAGTCATTCTCACATGTTGTAAGATGGGACACACAGCCTTATTTCAGTTAAGGCAGGGCTCTATATGAATCTTTAGTGTTTTAGATCTAAAGGTGATCTTTGTTTTTTAAATATCATTTTACAAAGTTTACATAAATTGTGTCAGGTCACATGAACATTTTCTAACACCGTATGATATCAGATTTAAAACATGAATTAAAGAAAGGCTGAAAGTTTTTAACCTTTACATAGATTAGGCTCTCAATAACTTAAAAATACATTTAAATGGTTCCCCAATGTAAAAAGTAACATAAAACTTTACATATCTTATTGATAACAGGTAAATAAATCCCCAATATATTTTTTTACCATATAACTTTAGAACAACAGATTGATATAATGCTCTTTTCAAGTTTCTACCTTACAGACTTGTATACCTGGAAGATATGAGCACATTGACAGCAACACAATTACATTGATGTTTCTACATTAACCAAGTTTAGCTTTTAAAGAAATGGCAGTACAGTTCTCTAAAATAACAGTTCTTATTTATTCAGTTGTTTAATTTTTATGGTTGTTTGCTCTAGAAAAAAGTAAAACTTAATAACACAGTTTTATGGGTAAACTTATGTTTTCAGAAATTTTTGTCTCTTTAACACATGACTGAATTTTACAATTTTATACACACTTTAGTACAAACTTATACAGACCTTAGTAAATCAATCACATATCAAACAAAACTACTCATGAATGAGTAATCCCATATGAAATTTACTTTACTTATTTATTAAAATATTAGACAATTGTATTGAAAATTGTAAACCATTTTTTGTTGTTGAAGGAAAAGTCCTTGAACAAAGGCATATTAGACCTTTTGTAGACATTAATATTTTATTAGATTTTTGAACACCTAGAAAACCTTGTGAGCTTAAATTTAAAGAACAATTCCCTACAGAACAGAACAGAGGACAGAACCATTCTCATTACTGTCCCGGAGAGGGGTATATGTTAGCCTACCCAGGCCACCTCCCTGTCATCAGAAGTACTCTCCCTTAACTGGATAGCAGATGTTATAAAGGTGTCACTTACCTATGGAGGCCTCCTCTACCAGGAGCTTGCTAATAGTTTTAGTGCTTTGGTTCTCTGCAGTGCTCCACGGACTGAAGGCTCAATCCAAGGCCTTGGAACGTCTTAAGTTGCACACCCCCTAGAGTGGCTCTCCAGTGTGGAGCCCTAGAGGGCAGGCCAGCTTCAGAATTTCCACAGTCTGGTCTTGTGATCAGGTCGGGCAGGGTTATCTCGCTTTGGAACTCCAAAATGTAAGACCAGAATGCAAGAAAAGACCACTGACTCCAATTAAAATAAAATTAAGGCAAGCTTATTATTTCAACCGGCCAGGCTGCCTCTCCCTCCCAAAATGGCGGGAACAAGACAGCAACCCAACTTTTCTACAGCCCAGATATGTAGCCCAGAAAGATACACAAAAGGGGGGGTTACAGATAAGAGAACTTTGACAAGCATCACACTAATGGTATATTACATTTTTTTTTTTTTTTTGCTGGCCCTAACATCAGAATTTATGAGGACCATTAGAGCCTCAGAGACACGTTGTCTGGCCAGGGAAAGAAAAATATTTATGAGGTATCATTAAAGTTTTAGAGAGCGCTGCTATCTGGTCAGAGATCCAGACATGGGTGAGTTCAAGGCACTGGTAGGCATTCCAAGCAGGTTCAGAATTTGCGCTAATTTATAGTAAAGCCAAAATTATCTTTTCATGGCTTTGTGGCAAGATGGCCCCCAATTTTAATGAAAGATCAGGTTGGATCTATCAACCCTGTCCCTTACTTTTGGAAACTCCCCTACCACCTCCAAGGTTGTGAACTCCTGAGGATTTTGCATTCCTGATAGGTATTCACAGATTTTCTAACTGTTCTCCTCTAATTGTGTCTTACTTGGGGCCGAAGTAATATGAAGGCATTATTCTGGATGAGGGTGGAAAAATTTTGTGTAGCACATATTTGCATACACATTGGATTCATTATCTAATTTTCCATTCGAAATACTGAATCCCTGACACTAACCAATAGCTGACTAGACTCTGACTACTAAACCATTATGATGGAGAAAAATAACCCAAACAGAATAGAAATACAAGCAGTTCAGAGGAGGAATGGTGTACAGTTGGACTGGTCTTTTGGATGATAAAGGGTTGGTGTTATAAATCCAGTAAATTTTTTCTTTAAATAGTTCTCAATGTGTTTTAAACTAAACAAATATGTGAATTCCTGTCTCCCTTTCTCTGTAGCCTATTCAGCACATGTAATTTTATATGCACATATAGAATCCTACCTGGTATCACACATACATACTTTTGAGGTTACAGTTACTAGGAAGATACAAATTTTGAGAAGAGATCACTCCTCCAAAACGATTTTGGAACTGAAAATTCAAACTATGGGTGAGCTTCCTAGTTGAAAAACATTATACATAAATCCATGTTTACTAAAATAAATACTTTTGCATCTGTTGATGATATATATTTAATGATGAAATTCGATAGACATAAATATTGCTACATTTTAATGTCTGTGTATATATATATACACACTCTCCAGATTTTTCAAAATATGAAATATATGTGTCTTACATTAACTCCCTGAATTCATTCATGTTCATGTATGTGGATTTATAATCAACTTTTACAAGATTATTCTCAGAAATATTCATCCACCTGAAATACATATTTGTTTTCTAGTACTGAAAACTAACTTCAGTTAATGTTGCATACAAATCCTAATATTTCTACAGTAACTGACCCACTTAACCATCATTGCCTGTAGATTTGTATGGCACATAATGTGTATTTTGACATTCATTTTTTTACAACACTGGTACATTATTATTTCTTCAGTTTATGCACATCATAGGATATATATTTCATCCACAAATTCACAAATTTATAGGCATTTGTTTCACTTTCAATCACTTACTGCTTCAAAACACATGTATTCCTCCAGGTTTCTTAACTGATCTTTTCATGAGACTTCTTTCCAAACACATTATATTTGATTTCCATAATCAATTTTGAAACAAAGCCCACACACTCTTCATGATAAACCATAAACCTAATATTAAAATTAGATGTATAACCGGTTGGAATGAATGATTGTTTATCAATATAAGATTTCCTATATATTTTCAGATATTAATTCAATCCATTATTTAAAGTGGAATCAGTTATATTATTTATTCACAATATCGTCTATTCATGCATTATCTCTATATTCATAGAAACAGGATATACCTCATTGAACTCCAGTACTAACTAATACATCTTCAACATATTGCTCCCAGAAATGGTGGAAGAAATACCCATGTCACCTGATCTACATATACATTTTATCACAGTAATATTCAGGACACAAAAAACACAAACGTCACACTTATGATTGTACCAAACCTAAACGGAAATTGAACATGGATTACTAAAAACATCCATGTCCAGGTTGCCTAATGTGCTCAAATGAAAATCCTATTGGTGATTACATATTTGTTTTTTCCTAAGATTATATATTCAAACTCAAGCCTGTTGAAAATGTCTAATCCTATTACTCACTTTATACTTTGTCTCGTTTCGTAATGTCTCTATTGATATCTGTTTTCCTACATATTTTCCCCAGCTCATTATTGTAACTCATTCTTTACATGTGCTTACATTGACATTCACTTTCTAACCAAAACCCTATTGCTAAAAATATTTTGGTCCGAATCCTATACTCATGCTTTTTTCTAAACCTACTGACTATCTTCTTAATCCTACCTACTGTCCCTTTTTGACTGGATGTTCTCTTCGACATTCAATCATCCAAGAAAAAAGGTCCTATGCCATTTTATATCGATTCAGCTGAGGCATGTGTGCAGAACATAATGCAAAACTAAGTCTCCCAATCAAGGGCCCAATGCCCTTCTGAGCTTCAAATCTTACCAGGATTCCTGTTTTCATACTTATATTTCACCTATATATTCTTGTAAATATCGCAGGTCTCCAATACCATTAATCATCCTGCAGAATTATTCCTAACACAAATCGAACATGTTTTTAACCCTAACCATACACTGTTCCCTCAATCTAACATTGCAGAAGAGCAGGGAAAGTGTTGGTCTTACAATACAGGAATGTAGGGGATCTTCCACCTGCTGAGAACCTCAAAGATACATGCAGAAATAATCCCTGGAGAAGATGTATGCAGCTATGAAGGACTTTTGAAAGTGAAAGTCATCTTCCATAGCAAACAACCTGGTCAGGATACAGGTTTGTGTCTGAATCAGCCTCTCTCTTTTTAATGTAGAGAAGATGGACCAAACCAGGCCTTTGTGGAGAGCTCTTCCCAGGTGCCTATGGTTTATATACCATTCTAACTTGTGAAAGTGTCACATGAAGTAGGGGCAGCCTCCATCTCAAGGGACCATAAGAAGAAACTGTTAGCACAAAGTGGTTGCCAAGTCAGTGACCTCATTCATTTCAGGAGGAAGTGACCTCACCTCACTTCCTTGTTTTTGGAAGTCTCTGAACTTGGAATCCAGGAAGGCAGGCACCCAGAGCCAGTCCCAGTCCCACTCCCAGTGGTCTCACTTGTTTGGATTTACCAAGGTGAGAATCGGTCTTTCTTGGTGCCTACTAATGTGAAGATGGCCAAATGCCAGAAGAGCTCAGAAGAGGGGCCTTTCCTGAGAAAGCCGGTAATGGCTCACTGCTGGCTCCTGTCAGCTTCACACAGTTGGCCAAGGGTACTAGATCTGAGACAAGATAGTCCAATTCCGTGAAACATAGAATGGCCCACCAGTCAGAGAACACTCTGTATAGTCACAGACCTCCTTGGGGGAAGGAGGTGCCTTTCTGGGTGTGGGTGTGTGTTTGTGGTTTTGTCTCATGTTCTGAGAATAGGTAGGAAAGGCAGTTTGTTCGGTTTGGTGTGAACTGTTTCTGGTAAGTCATTTGACAAGGCGATTGTTTCTATTTCTGTGTATCCCACTGTGTCTGTGGTTGTAGAAATTAGAAAAGAGAATGCATCAATGGATGTTTCCTGTCTAGGAGAAAGCTTCCCAGGATTCATCTTGCCCCAGATATGTACAACCTCCAAGATCTTTGACAAGGCCATGTACTGGACAGCTGAATGGAATGGGAGCATCTCAGAAAACTCAGATATCAGTGTTACCAGGAAAGTCTCAGTGGAGAAACCCTGCAATGGGCCTTTTGCTTGCCTATTGTTATGTTGGCCTGAATGTCAGGAAGGTCTTTGCCTCAGGCCACCCCTTTGTGAAGCCTGAAGAAAACAGTTTTCAAATGGAAATGAGTGGACATCACCTGTGATTCTTTCCTTAATTGCTTTGGAAAGGGATGTGTCTGAATCAGCATTTTGGCCCTGTGTAAGGCTGTGGCTTAGATTCTCAGCACCTGATGGATCTAAAGAAAGATCCCTTGTGTGCATCCAAAACCAACATCTCCAAAAGAGCACTCATTGTGGATGAAGTCTAACCAACTCCACTAACCAACTCACAGTTATAGTAAATAACTTTTGAAGTTGAAGGGACCCCAGTAAACTTTGAAGTAGATACAGGGGCATTATACTCAGCCTTTAAGGCCCCATTGGGCCCTCTATCAAATAAAAGGTCTCTAGTTCAAGGGGCTAATGGCAGTAAATATCGGGCTTGGACAACTAAGAGGTACATGGACCTGTGGAAAGGAAAAATCCATCACTCCTTCCTAGTAATCCCAGAGTTCCCGGCCCCATTGATGGGTGGAGATCTGCTCACCAAACTCTGGGCCATAAAGACTTTTAACCCTGAAGGCCCCCAAGTGGAATTTCTAAATCCTTCAGTAAAAACTCCTATAGTCATGGCTTTAACAATGTCAGTAGAAAATGTACATCAACTCACTCACCTTGGTTCAAAGAAATTGCAGGCATTCCTGAAAGATCAAGAACAGAGTTTTCTACTAACCGACTCACAGCGAAAGGAAATAACTGAATGGGTATCAAAAGCATCTCAGGTCCATCAATTGGTTAATGCTTACCCTTTTAAGCTTCCTGCAGGAAAACACCTTCGAAGAACCAGACCAGAAAAATTTTCAGAAGTGAACTTTACTGAAATTAAGCCAGCAAGGTATGGACTTAAATATCTCCTAGTCTTTGTAGATACATTTTCAGGATGGATTGAAACCTTCCCCCCCCAAAAAAAAAAAAAAAAAAAAACAATGGCTCAAATCGTGGTCAAGATGATACTGAAGGATATTTTTCCAAGATACGGCCTGCCTAAGGTAATAGGGTCTGACAATGCACTGGTGTTCATGGCCCAGGTAAGTCATGGGTTAACCTGTACCCTGGTGATTAATTGGTAGTTACATTATGCTTATAGATCCCAGAGCTCAGGACAGGTAGAAAAAATAAATAGAACCATTAAAGAGACCTTAATGAAATTAAGCTTAGAAACCAGCTAAAAGATTGGACTATACTCCTGCCTTATGCACTGTATCATCTAAAAAATACTCCCTCTGTTTCTTTGTGTAACCTCTCCCCCTGTGAAATTCTCTATGTTGCCCCTCCTCCAGTAAGGGACCTAACCCCAACTCTAAGACCTAAGGATCCCTTCCACACCCCCTTGCTTGACACACTTAAAGCTCTTGAAAGAACTCAGCAATACCTGTTAAAACAGCTGGCCACGGCCTACCAACCTGAGGACAAGGAGACTCCACATCGATATCAAGTAAGAGACTTCATCTACATAAGATGACATCAGGTGTCATCCCTGGAACCCCGCTGGAAAGGAAATACCACGTGCTACTTATAACACCTACAGCAGTAAATGTAGATGGAATCCTTTCCTGTATCCATGCCTTCCATCTCAAGCCTGTGCCCTGTCCAGACTCTGGCTGGAAACTGGAAATGACTGGTAACCCTTTCAAATTGTGTATTTGGCATGTGTATAAGGCTATAGACTCTTCCCTTGGCCACCACTAGTCCTAACCCTCATCAGCGAATTCAGCAGCAATGGCTGATCACAAATCCTCATAGACCAGAAGAATGGTCTATCTCGCTTACAGCCCACATAGGGACCTGTTGGTCATCTCAACATTTGTCAGCTGCCTATAGGTTTTTCCTATTGGGATATCCCTGATAAAGCAGATCCCACTAAAATTTCATTAAATCCCTTTCGTATCATAGATAATGAAAACAAATATTATGGATGTAGGGACACGTGAGCCAGATGCAGGTTGGCTAGCCTAGATTACTATGTTTGCCTGGAAGACTATCAAAGCCACAAACAGCCACGGCTGTGTGGGGGGAAAGCCGACTTCTTCTGTAAGTCATGGGGATGTTAGCATACAGGGGCTGCCTGGTGGAACTCAAACTGCTCATCAAATTCAATACACAGAATTGGCCATATTACCAATTAGACAACCAAAACCTGTGACCCCCAGAGGGGTCTCCAGATCCTCACATTCTGCATGACCTTTTTAACTTCTGCAAGTGCTCAAAAGGGTTAAAGGAGATTCCCCTATGTGGAGGTTTTTTCCCTCCTTTGCTCACATCCTGAACTATACTTCTCCAATAGTTCCTCAAACTCAGCCTTCTGCTCCAGACTCTCTGCTGGCACTGTCACCTCAGCAACCTGATTTCTCCCCTCCAATTACTAGATCAAAAATCAAAACCTCTGCCGGTTCTCAGACAATTGCCCCCTTGCTGAGGTATCCGGTACTGAGGTACCCCTCCACACACTCACTCCTCTCTTCTCCTGTCAGTGCCCGCACTGGGTCCCATAAGGTCCTCTTACCAGCTAACCCAAAGCTCAAACCAGCTGAGGAGAACCCTCAGACCCCTATCCAGGATGTAATTAAAATGGCCTTTAAAGTTGCTTTGTCATCACTGTAAACAGGTGACTAAGAATTTAAAATACCTCACATGCTTTTTGGGATACTCACTCCCGTCGTCCCCTCTGCTCTACCTGTTCTACTGCTCAAGTTTTTGTTTCTAGGAAAATCCCAAACCCCTTTTCCAATATTCTTTTACATTTCTACTTCCTCATTCTCAGATGCATGAAACTGCTCTCAGCCTTGCCTTCCACGTCTTCCCCCTCTCCACCAGGCCCACAGAAAAGTCTTAAATGACCTTCTCCAGAAGTCTTCACAATGGCTGACTTTAGGACTTTCAGCAAAAGAGTTCCTTTAAAAGAGTTCACGGTAGATAAACTTCTTCTTTTCGTGTTGCCCTGGTCTACTTGGCAACTGGCGAAAAAAAATCAGCACTCCTGAGCTAGACACACCCATACTAGTTTTTCACAAAATATGTGAACAAGGCCTCTGGCCTTGAGTGGGGGCTTCACAGAGATGGCTACATTTCTAAGATAAAGAAGTTACCAACTAGGCTCCATGGTAACAGCTGGCAGGGCGAAAAAAAAAGAGAAAAAAATCTCTCCCCCTTTCAGGTGTCCTTGAAAAGTTAACTTGCCCAGAACAGAGGATAAAATAACAGATAGAATAACAGCTTTTTGTGAACTTCTGCCGACTTTGAACTTCTGAGCCCCTTCCCTTACATGTTGGGTACAAATTATGAAACTACCTAAACTTGGGGTTCAGGGGATTAATTGATTACAACAGAAGCAATGCCCTCTAAATCCGTTTGCAACCAAATAGGACTGTTTCCCTGTCTTCAGTGCTATCTTAGGTGCTTTGCCTCGTCCGTCCCTATAACAGAAAGATTCTATATACTTAAACATTGTTTATGTTTTCATGAAATAGTCAACAGATGTGATTAATTATGTAATGGTGCAGATGTTTCCCAGAGTGCTCTATGATGACGCAGGTCCATTTAAAGATCAAATAGGAGGGCATGCAACTCAGTTCCGCTGGGAACCTGTATCTCTCACTTTAGCCATCCTATTAGGAATAGGAGTTGCTGCATGAGTGGGCACAGGAATCAATGCCCTAGTCCAAAGGACACAACCAATGCCCTAATTAGAAGCAGCAATAGACCAAAACTTAAAGATAATAAAACCTCCATCACAGCTTTACAGGAATGTTTAACCTCTGTCTATGAATCTGTTTTACAGAACAGGCGAGCGATAAAACCTCCTCTTCATGAGAGAAGGGGGACTTTGTAGTGCATTGAGGGAAGAATGTTGCTTTTGTGCCGGCCACACTGGAGTTGAAAAGAATCTATGAGTAAATAAAGAAAACGCATTGAAGAGCGTCAACGAGAAAGAGAGGCCCAAAAAGGGTGGTTTGAGCCTTGGTTCACACAGTCCGTCTGGTTAACTATGCTTTCATCAGCCCTGGCTGGTCCATTAATAATCCTCATATTATTGTGAACTGTAGGACCCTGTTGGCTAAACCATGAAGTTTCCTTTCTCCAAGCTCAAATTGGACAAGTTAAACTATGGTAATCAGACAACAATATACCACACTAGAAGACATAAAATGTAACACCCATCAGTGATGACTTTTATGATTAAAAGTAACCAGAAGAAGAAGTGGGGAATGAAAGGTTAATGAAATAGGTACTTGTCACTTCCTGTTTTTCTGTACGCTTAACAAAACACTGTTGAAATCTTGAGAACTGTTTGCTAATCTTGTTCCCAGAATGTGCTGTCCCCAACTGCCAAACTGCAGAATGTGCTCAGTCACGCAGTTGAAAGCAAACGGCCTACTCGCCCTGACCCATCAATAAACTTCCATCCCTGCCTTCTCCAAGAAAAGTACATAAGCTCTGCTTAAGCTGTTCTCAGGGCTCTCTGCTCTATTCAACTGAGCTCTGAGCCCCAGCATGCTGGACCCACAATGAACCCTTTGTAGTTGCATGAGACAGTCTCTTGGTCATCTCTTCCTCCTATACTCGCCTGACCATTACAATATTTCACCTCTATATTCTTAAAAATATCTCAGGTTCCCAACACCATTATTCATCCAGCAGAATGATTCCTAACACAAATCAAACATGTTATTAATCCTAACCATACCATCTACCCTCAATCTAACTTTACAGAAGAGCAGGCACAGAGTTGGTCTTACAATACAGGAATATAGGGGATCTTTCACCTCCTGAGAAATTCAAAGGTCTATGCAGAAATGATCCCTGGATAAGATGTAGGCACCTATGAAGGACCTGAGAGAGCAGAAGTCATCTTCCATGGCAAACAACCTGGTCAGGATGAAGGGTTGTGTCTGAATCAGCCTCTCTCTTCTTAATGTAGAGAAGATGGACCAAACCAGGCCTGTGTGGAGAGTTGTTTCCTGGTGCCTATGGTTGATATACTATTCTAACTTGTGAAACTGTCACAGGTAGTAGGAGCAGCCTGCATCTGAAGGGACCCTTGGAAGCAACTGTTAGGACAAAGTGGTTGCCAAGGCAGTGACCTCATTCAGTTCCTGAAGGAAGTGACCTCACCTCACTTCCTTGTTGATGGAACTCTCTGAACTTGGGATCCAGGAAGCCAGGCACACAGAGCCAGTCCCAGTCCCAGTCCCAGTGTTCTCACTTGTTTGGATGTACCAAGGACAGAATCAGTCTTTCTTGGTACCTACTGATGTGAGGAAGGCCAAATGCCAAGAGAGTTCTGAAGACGGGCCTTTCCTGGGAAAAAAGGTAGTTGCTCACAGCTTGCTCTTGACAACTTCACAGAGTTGGATAAGAAGAGGAGATCTGAGACAGGACATGCCATTTTGAGGGAACATAATATGCCCCACCAGTCAGAGGACACTCCTGATAGTCTCAGAATTACTTGGGGTAAGGAGGTGCCTCTGTGGGTGTGGTTGTAGGTTTGTGATTTTCCCTTGTTCTGAAAATAGGTAGGAAAAGTGGTTTGTTTGGATTTAGTGAACATTTTCTAGAAAGTCCCTTGACAAGGCGAGAGTTTCTGTGTCTGTGTATCCCAGTGTGTTCATAGTTGTAGACATTAGAAAAGAGAATGCATAAATGGATGTGTCCTGTCTAGTAGAAAGCTTCACAGCATTCATTTTGCCCAATTTACGAATGGACTGCGGCTTGCCTGATCGATGGGCTACACATGATATCTTCCTAAGTTCCTGTTTTCTTCCTGAATTCTGGAGACTCTCCAGAATAGGCTCATGGTTTTTTGACCAAGTTATGTACCACCTCCAAGTTCTTTGACATGGCCATGTACTGGATAGCTGAAGGGAATGGCGAGCATCTCAGAAAACTCAGAAATCACTGGGACCAGGAAAGTCTCAGTGGAGAAACCCTGCTTTGGGCCTTATGCTTACCTATTGTTCTGTTGCCCTGAATTTCAGGAAGGTCTTTGCCTCAGGCCACACCTTTTTGAAGCCTGAAAAGAAGAGTTTTGCAATGGAAATAAATGGGCATTACCTGTGGCTCTTTGCTTAATTTCTTTGAAAAGAATGTGTCTTATTCAGACTCTTGAGTCTGTGTGAGGTGGTGGCTTAGAGTCTCAGCACCTGATGGATCTAAAGAAAGATTCCATGTGTACATCCAAAACCAAAATGGCCAAAGAGCAGTCCTTGTGGATGAAGTCTCTCACCTTGCTCTGTAACTTTCCTGACCTCCATCAAGTGAGAATAGGGATTCTTTGGGTCAAATAAGTTCCTCAAACCCTGCAGAGGCTAGCCCATAGGTGCTTAGATTTTCTCATGACTCCAATTCACATAAAGAATCTAAAACCCACAGTCAGTAGGCCTCAAATTTGAGAAGCAGAGCAGTATTAATGGCAGGCCTTTTTGATCATTCCTGGTTCACAGGAAGGGTGTACAGGCCACCCTGACTTTAGGCAAATGAGATGCAAGGGAGATTTTTTGGACACTGTCTTGGGGTGAACACCTCATGGAAACCTCCAGCCAGAAGTTATGATGAGTGCCTAAATGGAAGAAGATGAGGTCATGTGGGATTGTTTTGGTTTGAATCGTGGTCATTTGTGTGGCGGTTGGAAGAGACGACTGGGTCCACCTTGGCTTGAACTCTGGTGTGATTACCCTAAGAGACTGCATTCTGGAACTGACGTCATCGAAGTATTTCCATGAATTGTGTTGGAATTTTAGGAGGCCACGCATGAGATTTGCCCTTGGAAACTGAGATCTAGGCCCAGGGTTGCTTTCCGCAGAGCACTGGGAATCTCAGCCAAGATATCACATGATTTTATTCTGAACGACTTGGCAGCCATAGTTGAGAGTCAAAACACACATGGACCTCACGTTGTAGACCTCAATGCACCTTGCTTCATGTGACCTTTTGGCTACTCTTTGGGAAGACTTGCCTCTGAGAGTTCTCCAAAGCTTTTATGGAAATGAGCATCCTCAACATTTAATTGTACCTGAATGAATTGAAACCCACATTGCCTCCAACTTCATGCTTGAAAAATGGCTTGATAAATACCATGAAATTTTTTTTAAAATTTTCATGAACAGGTGGCACTGGAGGACCTTTGGATATCCTGTTGATGATTATGAGTATACCAGACAGTGCCTTGATTGACTGGGTTTCAAGAAAATGGTGTAGAACAGAGATGCCAGTAAGTTGGAGTCTGCTGACTAGTGGGCTTATAGCCGTGGTGGGCAGGTGTGTGATGGAATATCTGTGGTGGGGCCATGTGGATCTGCCATTGTCTTCCAAATGGCTTGTGGCTGACATGGTGCAGCCAACAGACCCTTACAAGTAAAGGGACCTTGTTATATGGAGAGGTTTCAGGGGAATGTTCAGAATCAGGTTGCTATGGTCAAGGGGCAAGCTATGAGGGATAGAACCTTGGTTGGTGCATTCTCCTACAGACCCTGACCCACCACATATGACAGAACTCCTTTCAGCACTGTTTTTCAGTTGAACTCCTTGTATTTCGTGAAGCAAATACTAAACACCCAGTGCAGCAGCAAAAAACACCACAAAATGTGGAGGATGACCCAATGACTTCACAGTCCACAAGGGGAGACACTTAGCCCCCAGTGGCCCCAGTTTACCGACTAGGATTGAATTCAGCACTGCTACCACATGTTCATTGGAAAATATTAAACCATGTCCTCCAGGTAACATAGATGCAGACCCAGCTGTAATGGTCTCACTACAAGGAAGGTAAAGCTGCTGACAACAACATATATTTCAAGTGCTCAAACTCAGAGGCAGTTTCTCAAGAAGTCTTTATGCCAGCACAGCTCCATGTTTGTGGAGTGTTTACCCTGTCCCTTACTTTTAAAAACTACTCTACCACCTCCCAGGTTGTAAACTTTTGAGCATATTCCATTCCAGATATTTATTCCCAGATTTTCTAACTCTTGACTTTTAATGATGTATTACTTGGGACGAGGGTAATGTCAAGGCATTGTTCTGGATGAGAGTGGGAAAATTTTTGTGTAGCATATATTTGCATACACATTTGGTCCATTTTCCAATTTTCCATTCGAAATACTGAATACCGGACACTGACACCTAATCTACTAGACTCTGACTACTAATCCTAATAAGATGGAGAAAAACTACCCAAACAGAATAGAATTACAAGCATTTCAGAGGAGGCATGGTGTATAGTTGGACTTGAATTTTGCATTATATAAGGTAGGAGTTATACATCTAGTCAATTTTGTGTTGAAATAGTTCCCCATGTGTTTTTCTTTCGATTATTTTATTTTATTTTATTAGTTGGTTGTTCAAAACATAACAAAGCTCTTGACATATCGTATTTTATACATTAGATTCAAGTGGGTTATGAACTCCCATTTTTACCCCAAATATGGATTGCAGAATCACATCGGTTACACATCCACATTTTACATAATGCCCTATTAGTAACTTGTATTCTGGTACCTTTCCTATCCTCTACTATCCCTGCTCCCCTCCACTCCCATCTTCTCTCTCTACCGAATCTACTGTAATTCATTTCTCTCTTTGTTTATTTTCCCATTCCCCTCACAACCTCTTATATGTAATTTTGTGTAACAATGAGGGTCTCCCTCCATTACCATGAAATTTACCTTTTCTCTACCTCCCCCCAACTCACGTCTCTGTTTAATGTTAATCTTTTCTTCCTGCTCTTCCTCCCTGCTCTGTTCTTAGTTGCTCTCATTATATCAAATAAGACATTTGGTATTTGTTTTCTACGATTGGCTAGCTTCACTAAGCATTATCTGCTCTAGTGCCATCCATTTCCCTGCAAATTCCATGATTTTGTCATTTTTTAGTGCTGCATATTACTCCATGGTGTATAAATGCCACATTTTTTTAATCCATTCATCTATTGTAGGGCATCTGGGTTGGTTCCACAGTCTAGCAATTGTGAATTGTGCTGCTATGAACATCGATGTGGCAGTATCACTGTAATACGCTCTTTTAAGATTCAGGGAATAGTCCGAGAAGGGCAATAGCTTGGTCAAATGGTGGTTCCATTCCCAGCTTTCCCAGGATTCTCCATACTGCTTTCCAAATTGGCCGCACCAGTTTGCAGTCCCACCAGCAATGTACAAGAGTACCCTTTTCCCCACATCCTCAGCAGCACTTGTTGTTGTTTGACTTCCTAAAGGCTATCAATCTTACTGGAGTGAGATGGTATCTTAGGGTGGTTTTGATTTGCATTTCTCTGACTGCTAGAGATGGTGAGCATTTTTTCATGTACTTATTGATTGATTGTATGTCCTCCTTTGAGAAGTGTCTTTTCAGGTCCTTGGCCCATTTGTTGATTGGGTTATTTGTTATCTTATTGTCTAATTGTTTGAGTTTTTTGTATACTCTGGATATTAGGGCTCTATCTGAAGTGTGATGAGTAAAAATTTGTTCCCATGATGTAGGCTTCCTATTTACCTCTCTTATTGTTTCTTTTGCTGAGAAAAAACTTTTTAATTTAAGTAAGTCCCATTTGTTGATTCTTGTTATTAACTCTTGTGCTATGGGTGTCCTATTAAGGAATTTGGAGCCCGACCCCACAGTATGTAGACCAGAGCCAACTTTTTCTTCTAACACATGCAGAGTCTCTGATTTGATATCTAGCTCCATGATCCACTTTGAGTTAACTCTCTTGTGCATGGCGAGAGGAGGGGATTAAGTTCCATTTTGTTGCATATGGATTTTCAGTTTACCCAACACCATTTGTTGAAGATGCTATCCTTCCTCCATTGCATGCTTTTAGCTCCTTTATCAAATATAACATAGTTGTAGCTTTGTGGATTTGTCTCTTGTGTCCTGTATACCGTACCACTGGTCTACCCGCCTGTTTTGGTACCAGTACCATGCTGTTTTTGTTACTATTGCTCTGTAATATAGTTTGAAATCTGGTATCACTATACCGCCTGATTCACACTTCCTTCTTAGAATTGCTTTTGTATTTCTGGGTCTCATATTTTTCCATATGAATTTCATGATTGCTTTCTCTATTTCTACAAGAAATGCCATTGGGATTTTGATTGGCATTGCATTAAACCTATAGATAACTTTTGGTTATATCGCCATTTTGATGATGTTAGTTCTGCCTATCCATGAACAGGGTATATTTTTGTATCTTCTAATATCTTCTTCTACTTCTTTTTTTAGGGTTCTATTGATTTATTGTATAAATCTTTCACCTCTTTTGTTAGGTTGATTCCCATGTATTTAATTTTTTTGAGGATGTTTTGAATGAACTGCTTTTCCTCATTTCCGTTTCAGAAGATTTGTTGCTGATATACAGAAAGGCCTTCGATTTATGCGTGTTGATTTCAGATCCTGCTACTTTGCTGAATTCATTTATTAGTTCTAGTAGTTTTTTTTGTAGACCCTTTTGGGTCTTCTATGATTCTATAGAATCATGTCACCAGCACATAGTGATAATTTACGTTCTTCTTTTCCTATTTTTATGGCTTTGATTTCTTTCGTCTAATTTCTCTGGCCAGTGTTTTGAGAACTATATTGAATTGAAGTGTGGATAGAGGGCATCCTTGTCTTGTTCCAGATTTTAGAGTGAATGCCTTCAATTTTTCTCCATTCAGAATGATCCTAGCCTGAGGCTTAGCATAGATAGCTTTTACAATGTCGAGGTAAGTTCCTGTTATCCCTAGTTTTTCTAATGTTTTGAACATAAAGGGATGCTGTACTTTGTCAACTGCTCTTTCTGCATCTATCAAGATGATCATATGGTTCTTATCTTTAAGTCAATTGATGTGGTGAATAATATTTATTGATTTCCATATATTAAAACATCCTTGCATTCCAGGGATGAATCCTACTTGATCGTGGTGCACAATTATTTTTTATGTGCCTTTGAATACGATTCTCCAGAATTTTACTGAGGATGCTTGCATCTAGCTTCATCAGAGATATTGGTCTGTACTTTTCTTTCTTTGAGGTGTCTTTGTCTTGTTTCAGAATAAGGGTGATGTTGGCCTCATAGAATGAATTTGGCAGAGCTCCCTCTTTATCTGTTTCTCGAAATAACTTGAAAAGTATTGGTATTAATTCTTCTTTAAAGGTTTTGTAAAATTCCGCTGTATACCCATCTGGTCCTGGGCTTTTCTTGGTTGGTAGTCTTTTGATTGCTTCCTCTAAATCATCCATTGATATTGGTATGTTTAAATTGTGTGTATCCTCCTGACTCAGTCTGGGAAAATCATGTAACTTAAGAAATTTACCGATGTCTTCATATTTTCTATTTTATTGGAATATAGGTTTTCAAAATAATTTCTAATTGTCTTCTGTATTTCTGTAGCATCTGTTGTGATATTGCCTTTTTCATCCTGTATGTTTGTAATTTGAGTTCTCTCTCTTCTTCTCTTCATTAGCATGGCTAAGAGTCTGTTGATCTTATTTATTTTTTCGAAGAACCAACTTTTATTTTTGTTAGTTTTTTCAATAGTTTCTTTTGTTTCAATTTCATTGGTTTCCACTCTGATTTTAATTATTTCTTGCCTTCTGATACATTTGCTGTTGTTTTGCTCTTCCTTTTCTAGGGCTTTTAGATGAAGTGTGAGCTCATTTATTTGTTGGTTTTTGCTTTTTTTGATGAATGACCTCCAGGTGATGAATTTCCCTCTTAAAATTGCTTTCATTGTGTCCCATAGATTCCGATATATTGTGTCTGTATTTTCATTTATCTCTAAGAATTTTTTGATTCCCTCCTTTATGTCTTCTGTAACCCATGGATTATTCAGTAACATATTGTTTATTTTCCTAGTGATGTAGGATTTTTCCTTCCTTCTTTTATCATTGATTTACAGTTTCATTCCATTATGATCAGATAAAATGCATGGTATTATCTCCACCTCTTTATATTTACTGAGTGTTGCCCTATTGCATAATATATGCTCTATTTTTGAGAGGGATCCATGTGCTGCTGAAAAAAAAGTATATCCACTTGATGATGGTTGATATATTCTATATATGTCAGTTAAGTCTAGGATATTGATTGTGATATTGAGTTCTATATTTTCTTTATTCAACTTTTGTTTGGAGGATCTGTCTAATGGTGAGAGAGGTGTGTTGAAGTCACCCATAATTATTGTGTTGTGGTCTATTTGATTCTTGAACTTGAGAAGAATTTGTTTTATGAACATTGCAACACCATTATTTGGTGCATAAATATTGATAATTGTTATGTCTTGTTGGTGAATGGTTTCTTTTAACAGTATATAATGTCCTTCTTATCCCTTTTGATTAACTTAGTCTTGACTTCGATTTTATTCTATATGAGGATGGCCACCCCTGCTTGCTTACGAGGACCGTGTGCATGGTATAAATTTTCCCAACTTTTCACCTTCAGCCTGTGTATGTCTTTTCCATTCAGATGTGTCTCCTGGAGGCAACATATTGTTGGATTTGTTTTATTAATCCAAGTTACCAGCCTATGTTGCTTTATTGGAGATTTTAAGCCATAAACGTTTAGAGCTACTATTGATGTATGGTTTGTACTTCCAGCCATGTTTAATTATTTATCTTTGTTTTTAATTTACTTTGTTTCTCCATGATTAGCTTTCCCCCTGCACTCTGTCATTACCCAGTCACTTCCCACTGATGGTTTTGGTTGTTGTTTTTCATTTCTTCCTCATGTAGTGTTTTTCTCAAGATGCTTTGCAATGCTGGTTTTCTGGCTGCAAATTCTTTTAGCTTTTGTTAATCATGAAAGATTTTTATTTCATTTTCGTACCTGAAGGTTAATTTTGCTGGATCCAGAATTCTTGGTTGGCATCCATTGTCTTTCAGTGTTTAAAATACGTTGTTCCAAGATCTTCTCGCTTTCATCAACTGTGATGAAACATCCTTTGTTAACCTTATTGATTTACCCCTGAATGTAGTCTGCCTCCTTTTTCTTGTAGCTTTTAATATTTTCTCTTTGTTCTGTATATTAGATATGTTTATAACAAATGTCTTGGTGTTGGTCTACTGTGATTTTTTGTGCTCAGTGTCCTCTATGAATCTACAATTTGTATATCCGTTTCTTTTTTTTATTTCTGGAAAGTTTTCTGTTATTATTTCATTCAGTAGGTTACTCATTCCCGTGGTTTGAATCTCTGGACCTTCCTCTATCCAGATGACTCATAAATTTGGTTTTTATATGTTATCCCATATCTCTTGGATGATTTTCTCGTGATTTTTTACCAGCCTTTCTGAGTTGGCTAGACTCTTTTCAAGATGATATATTTTGTCTTCATTATGTGACATTCTGTCTTCTACTTGCTCCACTCTTTTAGTAATTCTCTCAATTGAGTTTTTAATTTGGTTTATCGTTTCCTTCATTTCTAGAATTATTGTATGACTTTTTTTATTATCTCTATCTCCGTATAAAGATGCTTAACTTCTTTTTTTTAATCTGTTCATGTAATTCATTTTCAATGTGTTCTTTCACTGTTTGGATTTGCTGTCTCATATCTTTTTTAAGGTTCCATTCCATCTGTCTAAGGTATTCCTTGAGTTCTTTATATGATCATTTTTCTGATGACTCTAGGTCCTCCTGAGTATTTAGGCTGTCCTTCATTGTTTGTACTCTTTTTCTTTCTTGCTTTCTTATGCTGCTCATGTTACTTCTTGTTCTGTTTGAGTGCTGAGTTACTGATTAGTCTTATAAATTTATTTCATGCTTGGGAGGAAAGATATTAGAAGGGAAGGGAAGAAGTCAATAAGAGAATGAGAGTAGGCAGGTAGAATTCAAGGAAGGGGGAAAAAGAAAATTGAAAAGAAATGAAAAGACAAAAGAAAAAAACAGAAAATAAAGAATGAAAGAAAAATTAAAAAAATAATAATGATAATAAAAAAATGAAAATTACAATTTAATAATAATAATAATAATTATTAATAATAAAATAAAGAAATTTAAAAACTTAAAAATATTAAAAAAGTTAAAGAAAAACAACAACAACAAGAATGAAAATGAAAGAAAAAGAAAAAAAAAAACAAAAAAACCCCAAATTTAAAAAATAAATAAATAATGATAATAATAAATGCAGTCATAGAGTTTGATTAACTTCTCTTCCAATAGGTGGTGCTGTGCCCACTGGGCCGAGGTTCTCCTCTCAGTAGGTGGGAACCAATCACTATGCAGCTGCTCTTCCTTCCAGACTGGGCGGGTGTCCAATCCTGACACCCTAGGGCCTTCTCTTGTGTTTCCTCAAGCCATGCCCTGCTCACCTGCGACGCTCACCACAATACTGGCAACACGCCAGGTCTGCTGCTCCTGGGAGACCTGTTTTTATGAATACCTGGGCACACTCTCCCGGTTTGCTTCCCTCAGACCCTAAGTTTGTAGAGCTTGGGGCTGAGATCCCCAAGCGAATTTGTTTGCCCTCCGGGAGCCACGCCCCAGTAGCTGGTGCAAGAGACCTCAGTTGTCAGCACTGGTGGGAGCGGTAGCCTGGAGTTCTGTGCCACAAGTCCCGCGCCACTCCTGATTTTCTCGGTCTGGCTATCGCGCTCATGGTAGAGCTGAGAGGGACCCTTACGGGAGAGCTGGGAGGGGCCCTTAAGGATTCCCTGCTGTGTGGAGAGAGATGGCTAGGGAATTACAAACCTGTCGCGCTGGTTTCAATGAAGTTATCTCCTCCATCCTTGACGTCAGTTCTATGCCATGGTGGTATCCCATGCAAATGGTGATCATTCGTTCCCTTTGCTGGGTGACCGATGCAACTGGTGGGTCCTGACTGTCTCTCCCATGCCCCGTTTCAATCCTATGGCCACTGCCTATGAAGGCTAGGTTGGCTTCTACCTCTGTAAGTTCAGAAGGGCAGACCAGTTATTTCAGCTGGATCGTTAGTGCTGAGTCACGAAACGCAGGCAAACCAGAGGTTGAATGCAACCGATCCGGGCTCGGTGTGTGTTCTGCGTGGCCCAGACTGTTCACCCCAGATTCATGTCAGTGCATCATTGCCTAGTGATGCTGAGCAAACAGTATTTAGACAGTTTATGACTCCCTATTCCAGCGCAGCTGAAGAGGTCAGAGACTTGATCTCTCCATACCCGCCGCCATTTTGGATATCTCTCCATGTGTTTTAAAGTTAACAAATATGTGAATTCCTGTCTCCCTTTCTCTGTAGCCTATTCAGCAGATGTGTTTTGATATGCACATATAGAATCCTAACTTGTATCACATGTACATTCTTGTGAGGTGGCTGACTTGGCAGACACAAATTGTGAGAAGAGATCACTATCCTAAACACTGCTGGAACTACAAATTCAACCAATGGGTGAGCTTCCTAGTTGAACAACATTATACATAAATCCATGTTCAGTAAATTGAATATTTTTGGATCTGTGGATGATATATATATCTCGATCAATTACGATTGGCATATCCATTGCTACTTTTGAATGTCTGTGTGTGTGTTTTGTTATATATATATATATATATATATATATATATATATATATATATATATATATATATACAATCTCCAGATTTTTAAAATATGAAATATATGTGTCTTATATACACTCCCTAAATTCATTCATGTTCACGTATGTGGATTTATAATCAACTTTTCACAATATTATTCTCAGAAATATTCATCCACCTGAAATACATATTTGTTTTCTAGTACTGAAAACTAACTTCAGTGAATGGTACATACATATCCTAATATTTCTAGAGTTACTGTCCCAGTTTAACATCAATGCAAGTAGATTCCTATGGTACATGATTTGTATTTTTACGTTCATTTTTATTCAAAACTGGTACATTACTATTTCTTAAGTTTATGCACATCATAGGATATATATTTTATCCACAAGTTCGCAAATTTATACGAATTTGTTTCACTTTCAATCACTTCCTGCTTCAGGACACATGTATTCTTCCATCTTTCTTGACTGGTCTCTTCCTGAGACCTCTTTCAAAACACATTATTTTCGATTTCCATAATCACTTTTGAAGCAAAACTCACATCCCCTTCATGATAAATTATAACTCTGATATTTCCAATGGATGTATAACTGGTTGGAATGAATGATTGTATACCAATATTAGATTTCTTATATATTTTCAGATATCAATTCAATCCATTATTTAGAGTAAAACCAGTTATATTATTTATTCACAGTATGGTCTATGCATGCTTTTTCTTTATATTCATAGACACAGTGTACACCTCTTTGTACCCCCAATACTAATTTATATGTCTTCAAAATATTGCTCCCAGAAATGGTGGAAGAAATACACATGTCACCTGATCTACATATACATTTTATCACAGAAATATTCTGGACACAAAATGCAAAGATCACACTTATGATTGTACCAAAGCCTAAATGGAAAGAAAATATGGATTACTAAAATCCATGTCCAAGTTGCCTAATGCTCTCAAATGTCAATCCTATTGGTGACTACATATTTGTTTCCTCTTAAGATTATATATTCAAACTCAACCCGATTGAAAATGTTTAATCCTATCCCTCACTTTATACATTGCCTGATTTCATAATGTCTCTATTGCCATCTGCTTTCTTACATATTTTCCACAGTTCACCAGTGTGACTGAACCTTCACATGTGCTGACATTTGCTTTCATACTCTAATTGATAACTTATTGCTGAAGAACTTTTTTTCCAAATCCTATACTCACTCTTCTTCCTAAACCTACTGACTATCTTCCTAATCCTACTGACTATCCCTTTTTGACTGGATATTCTCTTCTACATTCAATCATCCAACGTACAAGGTCTTATGCCATTGTATATCGATTTATCTGAGACATCTGTGAGAACGTAATTCAATGGTAAGTATCCCAATCAAGGGCCCAATGATTTTCTGAGCTTCAAATCTTACTTAGATTTATTTTTTCATACATGTATTTCACCTCTATATTCTTATAAATATCGCATGTTCCCAATACCATTAATCATCCAGCAGAATGATTCCTAAGCCAAATGGAAAATGTTATTCACCCTAACCATACACTGTTCCCTCAATCTCATTTTACAGAAGAGCAGGGACAGTGTTGGTCTTACAATACAGAAATGTAGTGGATCTTCTATCTGCTGAGAACCTCAAAGCTCCATGCAGAAATGATCCCTGGAGAAGATGTAGGCAGCTATGAAAGACCTGAGAGAGCAAAAATCATCTTCCATGGCAAACAACCTGTTCAGGATGAAGGGTTGCATCAGAATCAGCCAATCTCTCCTTAATGTAGAGAAGATGGACAAAACCATGCCTGTGTGGAGAGCTGTTACCATTTGCCTACAGGTGATATACCATTCTACCATGTGAAAGTGTGACAGGAAGTAGGGGCAGCCTCCATCTCATGGTACCGTTGGAAGCAATTGTTATGATAAAGTGGTTGCTAAGGCAGTGATCTCATTCAGTTCCTGAAGAAAGTGATCTCATCTCACTTCCTTGGTGATGGAACTCTCTGAACTTGGGATACAGAAAGCCAGGCACCCAGACCCAGTCCCAGTCCTAGTCCCAGTGGTCTCACTTTTTTGGATTAACCAAGGACAGAGTCAGTCTTTCTTGGTACCTACTGATGTGAGGATGGCCAAATGCCAGGAAAGCTCGGAAGAGGGGCTCTTCCTGAGAAAGCAGGTAGTGGCTCAATCCTGGCTCCTGACAACTTCACAGAGTTGGCCAAGAAGACCAGGTCTGAGACAGGACAGGCCATTTTGGGGGATCATAGTATGACCCATCAGTCAGAGCACACACCGGACAGTCACAGACCTATTTGAGGGAAGGAGGTGCCATTGTGGGTGTGGGTGTGGGTTTGTGGTTTTGTCTCATGTTCTGAGAATAGGTAGGAAAGGCGGTTTGTTTGATTTGGAGTGAACAGTTTCTAATAAGTCGTTTGACAGCGCAAGTGTTTCTATGTCTGTGTATCCCACTGTGTTTGTACTTGTACACATTAGAAAAGAGAATGCATTAATGGATGTGTCCTGTCTCGTAGAAAGCTTCCCAGCATTCATCCAGCCCAATTTATGAATTGACTATGGCTTGCCTTATTGATGGGCAATACCTGCTACCTTCCTAACTTGCTGTTTTCTTCCTGAATTATGGCCACTTTCCAGAATAGGCTCATGGTTTTGTGTCCAAGTTATGTACTACCTCCAAGCTCGGTGACATGGCCATGTACTGGATAGCTGAAGGGAATGGCGAGCATCTCAGAAAACTCAGGTATCAGTGTGACCAGTAAAGTCTCAGTGGAGAATCCCTGCTTTGGGCCATTTGCTTACCTATTGTTCTGTTGCCCTGAGAGTCAGGAAGGTTTTTGTCTCAGGCCACAGCTTTTTGAATCCTGAAGAAAAGATTTTTCAAATGGAAATTAATAGGATTCACCTTTGGCTCTTTTCTTAATTGATTTGGAAAAAGGTGTGTCTGAATCAGCCTCTTGGCCCAGTGTGATTCTTTGACTTAGATACTCAGCACCTGATGGATCTAAAGAAAGATCCCATGTGTGCATCCAAATCCAAAATGGCAAAAAAGAGCAGTCATTGTGGATGAAGTCTTTTGCCTTCCTCTGTAAGGTTTCTGAATTCCATCAAGTGAGAATAGGGATCATTTGGGTCAAATGATTTCTTCAAATTAATTCAGAAGCTTTCCAATAGGTGCTTGGGTTTTCTCATCTCTCCAATTTACATAAAGAATGTGTACCCGACACTCGGTAGGCCTCAAATTGGTGAAGCAGAGCAATATTAAGGTCAGGCCTATTTGTTCACTCCTGGTACACAGGAAGGATTTACAGGCCACCGGGAATTTAGGCAAATGAGGGCAACGGAGCTTATTTTGGACACTGTCTTGGGCTATGCTAATGCTCTCAAATGTCAATCCTATTGTTGACTTCATCTTTGTTTCTTCCTAAGCTCATACATTCAACCTCAACCCTGTAGAAAATATCTAATCCCATAACTCACTTTATTCTTTTCCTGATTTCCTAATGTCTCTATTGATATCTGCTTTTCTACATATTTTCCCCTGTTCATCATTGTGACTGACTCTTCACTTGTGTTGATGTTTACATTGACTCTCTAACCAAAACCCTATTGGCAAAGAACTTTTGTTCCAAATCCTATACTCACTTTTCTTCCTAAACCTACCAACTATCTTCCTAATCCTACTGACTATAACTTTTTGAATAGATGTTCTCTTCTACATTCAATCATCCAAGTAAAGTTTGGGCGAGTGCCGGAGAAAGAGACCACCAAGAGACTATCTCATGCAACAGCAAAGGTTTTATTGGGGGTCCAGCATGCTGGGGCTCAGAGCTCACTTGAATAGAGCAGAGAGACCTGACAACAGCTTAAGCAGAGCTTATATACTTTCCTTGCAGAGGGCAGGGATGGAAGTTCATTGATGGGTCAGGGAGAGTGGATGGTTTGTATTCAACTGGGTGAGGGAGTACATTCTGCAGTTTGGTAATTGGGGACAGCATATTCTGGGAACAAGATTAGCAAACAGTTCTCAAGATTTCAACAGTGTTTTGTTACACATACAGAAAAACAGGAAGTGACAAGTACATATTTTATTAACCTTTCATTCCCCACTTCTTCTTCTGGCTACTTTTAATCATAAAAGTGATCATTGTGGGGTGTCACATTCTATGTCTGCTAGTGGGGTATTACCATAAGTTTAATTTGTCCAATTTGAGCTTGGAGAAAAGAAATTACACGGTTGAGAAAACAGGGTTTTATAGTTAGCAATAATATGAGGATTATTATTGGACTGGCTAGGGTTGATAAAAACGTAGTTAACCAGGGGGACTGTGTAAAAAAAGACTCAAACTACCATTCTTGGGCCTCTCTCTCTCTCTCTCGTTGTCGCTCTTCAAGGCATCTTTTTAATTTACTCATAGATTTTTTTTACAACTCCAGTATTGTCGACATAAAAACAACATTCTTTCCTCAATGAAGCACAAAGGCCCCCTTCTCTCATGAAAAGGAGGTCCAACCCTCGACTGTTCTGTAAAACAACTTCAGAGAGAGACGTTAAAGATTCGTTCAAAGCTGTGATGGAGGTTTCTAATATCTTTAATTTTTGATCTATTGCTGCTTTGGGTCATTTGTTGTGTCCCATGGGCCAGAGTAATGGTTCCCGTGCCCTACCCTGCAGTAACTACTATTCGTAATAGAATGGCTAAGGTGAGGGACATATGTTTTCAGTGGAACCGTGTTCTATGCCCCCCTCTTTGATCTTCAAATGAACCTGCATCATGATAGAGCACTCTGGGAAACATCTGCACCATTACACAATTAATCACATCTGTTGACCATTTCATGAAAACATAAACAGTGTTTAAGTATATAGAATTATACTGTTGTAGGGACGGACAAGGAAAGGCACCTAAGATAGCACCAAAGACAGGAAAACAGTCTTTTTTGGTTGCAACCAGATTCAGGGGGCATTGCTTCTGTTGTAATCAATTAATCCCCTGAAACCCAAGTTTAGGTAGTTTCAGAATTTTGTACACAACACGTAAGGAAAGGGGCTCAGAAGTTCACAGTCTGCAGAAGTTCACAAAAAGCAGTTTTCGTTTCTGTTTTTTCCTCAGTTTGGGGCAAGTTAACTTTTCAAGGACACCTATGTGGGGGAGAGCTTTTTCTTCCCTTTCTTTTTTTCAACCTGCCAGCTGTTTCCATGCAGCCCAGTTTGTAACTTCTTTATCTTAGAAATGTAGCCATCTCTGTGAAGCCCCAGCTCAAGGCCAGAGGCCTTTTTTCACATATTTTGTGAAAAACTATTAAGGGTATGTCTAGATTAGGAGTGCTGGTTTTTTTTAGCCAGTTTCCAAGGAGACCAGGGCAACACGAAAATAAGAAGTTTATCTACAGTGATCTCTTTTATAGGGACTCTTTTGCTGAAAGTTGTAAATCAGCCATGGTGAAGACTTCTGGAGAAGGTTAATTAAGACTTTTCTGTGGACCTGGTACAGAGGGGGACGACTTGGAAGGCAGGGATGAGAGCAACTTCCGTGGATCTGAGAATGAGGAAGGAGAGATGTAAAAGAATATTGGGAGAGGGCTTTGGGATCTTAATAGCAAGAAAAATTTGAGCAGTAGAACAGATAGAACAGAGAGGGAAACGGGAGTGAGTATCCAAAAAAGCCTGTGAGGGACTTTAAATTTTTAGTAACCTGTTTTCAGTGATGACAAAGCAACATTAAAGGCCATTTTCATTACATTTTGGATAAGGGTCTGAGGGTTCTCCTCAGTGGGTTTGAGCTTTGCATTAGCTGGTAAGAGGACCTGGAGGGACCCAGTGCGGGTACTGACAGGAGAAGAGAGTAGTGAGTGAGTGGAGTGGTACCTCAGTACCTGCTACCTCAGCAAGGGGGCAATGGTCTGAGAACTGGTGGAGATTTGGGTTTTTGATCTAGATATTGGAGGGCAGAAATCAAGTTGCTGAGGTGGGAGTGACAGCAGAGAGTCTGGAGCAGAAGGCTGAGGGTAAGCATCTATTGGAGAAGCATAGTTCAGGATGTGAGCAAAGGAGGGAGAAGGCCTCCACATAGGGGAATCTCCTTTTACCATTTTGAGCACTTTCAGAAGTTTAAAAGGTCACGCAGAATTTGAGGATATAGAGACCCCTCTTGGGGCCATCGGTTTTGGTTATCTAATTGGTAATATGGCCAATGCTGTTTACAGAATTTGATGAGGATTTTGGGTTCCATCTGGCAGTCCCTGTATGCTCACAGCCCCATGACTTACAGAAAAAGTCTGCTCTCCCCCCCGCACAGCCATGACTGTTTGTGGCTTTGATACTCCGCCGGGCAAACATAGTAATCTAGGCTAGCCAACCTGCATCTGGCTCACGTGTCCCTACATCCATAATGTTTGTTTCCATTTTCTATGGTACCGAAGGGATTTAATGGAATTTTAGTGGGATCCTCTTCATCAGGGATATCTCAATAGGAAAGACCTATAGCCAGCTGACAAATGTCTGGGAGGAGAGATGGCCACCAGGTCCATAAGGGGGCTGTATGTGAGATAGACCATACTTCTTTTCCAGTAGGATTTGTGATCAGCCATCGCTGCTTAAGGGGCTGATGAGGGTTAAGACTACTGGTCGTCAAGGGGAGAATTAATGTCTTCCAGGATCTTCTTGACAACCATTTGCTCTGTTTCTTTTTTTTTTCTTTTTTCTTTCTTTTTTTTGTGGGGAAGGCTTCAATCCATCCTGAAAATGTATCTTCAAAGACTAGAAGATATTTAAGTCCATACCTTGCTGGCTTAATTTCAGTAAAGTCCACTTCCCAGAATTTTCCTGGTATGGTTCCTCGTAGGTGCTTTCCTGCAGGAAGCTTGGAAGGGTAAGTATTAACCAATTGATGGACCTGATAGGCTTTTGTTACCCATTCAGTTATTTTCTTTCACTGTGAGTCGGTTAGTGGAAAACTCTGTTCTTGATCTTTCAGGAATGAATGCAGTTTCTTTGAACAAAGATGAGTGAGTTGATGAACATTTGCTACTGACATAGTTAGAGCCATGATTATAGGAGTATTTACTGAAGGATTTAGAAATTCCACTTGGGGGCCTTCAGGGTTAAAAGTTATTTTGGCCCAGAGCTTGGTGAGCAGATCTCTGCCCATCAATGGGGCCGGGCATTCTGGGATTACTAGGAAGGAGTGATGGATTTATCCTTTCCCCTGGTCCATGGTCCCCTTAGTTGTCAAAGTCTGATATTTACTGCATTTAGACCCTGGAATTAGAGACCTTTTATTTGATAGAGGGCCCAATGGGGCCTTAAGGGCTGAGTATATTGCCCCTGTATCTACTTCAAAGTTTACTGGGGTCCCCTCCACTTCAAAAGTTACCCTGAGGTCGGGGAGAGGATCTGAGCCCCGACTTTCTTAGTCATCCTCCAGAGTCAGAATGTCTGGCTGGCGTGGCTGTCTCTTTCTAGGGCACTCTTTGGCCCAGTGTCCTTTTTCTTTAGAGTAGGCACATTGATCTGAGGCCAGGGGTGGCCTCTAGTGTGGGCCCAGGTATCCCTTTCTGTCTCTCTGTTTCTTAATTTCTGGCCTGTTTGTTGTTGTGACCAGGACCTTAGTCAATGCCTTAGTCTGTCTTTTGCTTCTCTCATCCTCCCTTTGCTCCCTTCTCTTCCTCAGTTTCACTCTTATAGTATACCTTGTTGGCTTCTCTAACTAAATCTCTCAAAATCATATCTTGTAATCCATCTAAGCATTGTAACTTTCTTTTAATATCTAGGGCAGCTTGCCCAATAAAGGCCATTGTGACAGATGCCTTTTGATCCTCTGCCTGAGGATCGAAAGTAGTATATCTCCTTTATGCCTCCATAGTTCTCTCTAGGAACATAGAGGTAGATTCACCAGGCCCTTGAATAATCTCTCTTACCTTGGCCAAATTAGTTGGTCGCCTAGCGGCCACTAAGATACCCACTATTAGAGCCCGGTGATAAGTGGACAGATGCTCCCTACCTTCAAATGTGTTGGGGTCCCACTTGGGTCGTTTCAAGAGAAAGCCGGCTTTGATTATGTTGGGAAGTTGTGTTGGTCACCCATCTAGTCCGAGGATATTGTTTTCTAGCATCCAGGAGGATTCACTTTTGTTCCTCTGTCATGAAGAGAGTCCCTATGAGTTGTTGGCAGTCATCCCAAGTAGGCTGGTGTGAAAACATCAATGACTCAACCAGACCTGAGAGCCAGGTTGGGTCCTCGGTAAAAGGAGGATTGTTATTTTTCCATTTATATAGGTCTGAAGAGGAGAAGGCCAATACTGGTAGGCTTGCATTTTTCCTCCATGGCCGTTGTCAATCATTGGCCCATAGGAATGGAGGGGGAGCAACACGGGAGTTTCAGGGTTTTAAATCATTTGACACCGTCGAGTTCCTTTAGCCAGGCCAGCTTCCTCCAGGGGAGGAGGGGCTGTGTGTGCTGCTGGGGAGTTATCTGGAGTGCGCTGGGCTGGCTTATCTTTCTCCAATGGTGGAGAGGCTGAGTCAGCAGCAGGGGAATCACTTAGAGGGTGTTGGGGGTTGTGGGATGAGGGTAGAAGATAAGGAGGGGGATGAGAGTCCAGTAGAGTCAAATCTTGTGACTCAGGGAGAATAGAGGGTGGAGGAGGAGGATGAGCAGAGGGTTTGAGAGATCGTGGAGAAAAGAGTAGGA